>NW_027493099.1:0-400950 GCF_021521415.1 Bidens hawaiensis
AATTCACCAAGTGCATTGGATCATACACTCTCAGCAGCTCTTGTTCATCTTCATCCTCCATTACTGCTTCAGCTGTTTCACAATCAACGTACCACCACTTCAGATCTTTGAGCACATCCTTGGGCATTTGTTTCATGGGCACTTCTTTTAGACACCGGATCGGCTTATACTTCATGATCATCCAAGGCTTGCCATCTGCTCTCATTCCTCTATCTTTGTCCTTCAATAAGCTTTCCTTCTGCAGCTTTAATAACTCGAACTTTTTCTCTTTTATACTTTCCTTCCAGACAATCTTCTCAATGACCCTAGCCATGTTATCATCACTTCTGTTTATCAACCCCAATCTGGCTAAGTCCTTCACTTCACACTCAGGCAATGTATTCAACGATCTCAACAGCCTCTTGAAATACTGAACACCATCATACCTTTTAATCACAAAGAGCCTCAACTGCTCATCATATATCCAGCATATAATCCCCTTTTTCGATTCAGCATAACCTCTAATGTTGTAACTTTTCTTGAACATAGTAGGGACCGCCGGTTTCTTAGTTTTTACGAACCACTGAGCATAGCCTTCTTTTCCATCTTGGCTGCTCTTCCCATTCCGTCTCATCGCTTCCGATATCTTGACTCATATCTGCCTTATCAACTTCCGGAATCCTCATGCTCAACATTCTCCTCTACAATCTCTCCCTCTTCAATCTCACTATCAATAACAATCTCTGCCCCAATCTTCTCTATCTCATCAACCGGTAACACATCATCATCACCTACAATATCATCATCCATCATCTCAGCATCCACGACCACCACATCATCACCCGAACCGCCAGCTGCACTTGTTGACTCCCCCTGAGATGTGGAAGTCCCAAGAGCTTGTTCAGTTCTTGGCAACTCTCCACCTGCACCTTTCGATGCATTGGGATCATCGTCTCGATCATTACGCTTCTTTGTCCTCAGCTCATCACCCTTACAGCTCGTCTCCCCCTGAGATGCAAGAACTGTTTCAAGGCATCAATTATTTTGCCATGTTCGATCAGCAGGGACGACTGTATCTGATTCTCTGCAACGAGGCGCTGAATAGCATGGGTCTGGATAAGATTTACCCTTGATTGTTCTGCCACGACCCTTTCTAGCGCTGCTATTCTCTCCGAGTCGGATAAGGTTGCATCGAAATCAAACCTCAGATGTGATATATCTTGAGTGTACTGAGGAGGGATTTCCAATGTAACCGGCACCTCAGAAGTAGGCGTAAACGTAACCGCAGGTGGTATCGTAACCGACAACCCTGCAATAGCTACAACTGTCGACTCAATAAATCTTGCCACGACCTCCGTTGGAGTAAGAGTTTGAGGTGGCAAGGATACAATCTCCGGAGTCGATAGCTGGAATGTAGTGGGTGGGAGGCCGAATGAGGATGAGGTAGCCACCACGGGAACATCCGTGGCGCTTGGCCTTGTAACAGGTAATGATGACGGAACTATAGTCATACCGGACAGTGCGGGTGGAGTGAAACGTACCACCCTTGAGCTCTCACCAGCTCCTGAACCTGCACCTGTCCTCTCCCTTCTCGATCTGCGGACCAACTGATGTACTTCTTCCTCAAAGTCCGACTCACTATCATCATCGTCTCTCTTCCTTTTCCCATGAATCCTTTCTTGTGTTACCAAAATTCGTCTCGCTTCAGCCACATCATCTTCTGAAGAATCTGAATCAGCCACCGTCGTAGCTGCCCTAGTAACATTCACACTAGAAACCTGTGCAACCGAGACTTGCACATTTTCCTCAGGATCAACCCTCTCCATATCAAAAAATCCTTGACCGCCAAACTCTGCATCAAGGTCTACATTTTCCTCCGGTGACACAACAGGAGCAGCAGGTATAGCTTGAGGTGCTCCAGCCTGTTGTGGTGCCGGATCCCGAAACTCGTCCCCACGAGCTGGAACATACTCTGGGTTGATCAAGTACCCAAATAATGTGTATGTCGAGGATGGAGCTCAGGTTTACTCTCGCACTGGATGATCTGCACTGGGCGAAAATCCTCTTGCTTACGCTTTCCACATATCTAATTGGGCGGCGCTGAGGTAACGTGGGAGCAACATGATTCAAGATCATTTGAAGGAATCTTGGATTACATCATAAATCTCTCACGCGCCACCGCTCTTCTCTGACGATCTATCTCGTAGAATACCATCTGACTAAAGCTGTAACGCTTATTGTAAGTCAGTGCAGTCATCGCCGACTGCATGGTCGCACCCATGCTATCTGTACCAGCCTTTCTCCCTGACATACACACGATCATCACGTGCATGAGAAAGCGCCACTGGTCTAGCAAGAACCCCTTGCGTCTCTGAGTATCCCCCAAGGGACCAGAGTATCCCATCCTCAGAAAAGCTCCATCTCGGAATGGAGCCACAAAATCGATAGGATCGTCTCTCGTTTCATCTCCAAACCGCAAAGCTGCCCTGATCTGTTCAGACGAGAACTGAACAATCTGATTATTAACCGTTGCACGCATAACCGGGGGCTCGACTCGACAGTCATATTCCACTGTCTGCCAGAAATCTTCAATGTTTGGCAAAGATATCGGCAGTGTTTGTGGTAATCGCGTGGAATATACGCGAGCGGAGTAGAAACGTGATGATCTCGCGGAAATCATCAACACCACTCGCATCCGGGTCCAATGTGATGTACATGTTATGCCCGGGAAAAACTGTCGTTGTTGTTTCCACCTTCATCACCACCTGCACCACCTGCTCCAGCTACAGCTGCCATTTCTGCAACACAAGTTCGCCTGTTACCATGAGCGAAGTTATGATTTATCTGTATAGGCGAAGTTAGAGATGGGGCAAACTTCGCCTCAGCTTGAACTTCGCCTGTTAACAGTTAATAAAGATTAAAAGGGCCAGGCGAAGTTAATGATAACTTCGCCTAACCACAACTTCGCCTCATATACTGTTACATAATTAATTATCAGGCGAAGTTAAACCTCAGGCGAAGTTAAGAATAACTTCGCCTAAACTGTAAGTTCGCCTGAATATGAATCGGCAACAGTTAGGCTATTCAATCGACGTGTAGTTGGTGAATTTGGAGATTGAGGATCTCGTAAAACATGTTTTTAAGACGATCTAGACGATCAAATTGATTACGATCACGTAATAACAAGTTTGAAAATCGGGTGTTAAGGTTTCGAATAAACGGGGTCGCTAATCGGGTCGAAACGACCATTGATTAACATTAATGACAGTGATTATACGATACTACAACCCTACACACCTTTAATCAGAATAGTAATCGAGAAAATCAACACAGATTTGATTCGAAAGATAAGTTCGCTTAGGGTTACGGAAATAAGTTCGCTGGTTTATGAAAATAATAAACAGTTTGACCAGAAAAATATCTTTATATAGGGGTAAGGTTATACAGGCGAAGTTATGGATAACTTCGCCTATTGCAGGAGAAGTTATGGACAAGTTCGCCGATATAAAAATTTACTCAACAAACCCCTATAATTTGAACAATTTGCAATTAAGTTTTAAAACATCCTTTAAAGAGTTAAATAATACGATCAAGACCAAGTAACCAGGTATAAAATCATACAACTACATAAGTAGAATAAAACTTAGAAATAAAGTACACGGGATCAAATTTCAGTCTCGACAGGGACTACCACGTTTTAGAAAAGATCCGAACAGGAATCATACTAATTAAGTGACTGTCACACAGATCCATGTTCAGCTGTATTATGACATAAAGAAACAGGTTGTAAGCAGGTAAATAACTTAGAATGGTTTTCATCGCTTCTGTGATACGGGTTAGGTTCAATTAAGCTCAAAACTTAAATGGGCAACACATCAGAGATTATGATGTCTCCTATCTATTCTCAAAGCGTATTTGGCTTTCCCCAAGTCACCCCGAGTTGACCTCGACCCGTAGTTTCTGATTAAATAGTAAGTACTCTTCGATCTTTAGACTCTTCTTCCCGTTCTCTTTCTTACATCTTGATTGAGAAGTATTAACATTATGAACTCTAGAATGTCTCAATAACATACACAAATTTTTTTTTTTTTAAGTATTTACACAAATTCAGGGTAGTAAACAACTGCAAGTCCCGAATCTGGATCACTGCAGTTTCTTGACACGCTATCTTCACGGGAATCAGAACACTCACGGGCTCGTGTATGAATGGGTAATCGCTTTTCTGCCTATCATTCGGAAAGATATATATGGAGACATGCACAACTCTTAAGGAGTTTCCACGTAAAATCGAGGAGATTTAGTTAGTATCACTTCTACTTTTACGCACCATAAAAGGCTACCATGACATACAATGACTGTTCTAAAGTCTTTTAGGCCTAATAACTTCATTAGTTAAGCACACAGAATCAGTATATCTATCACTTTCCAAGGTTGGATCAATTTTCTGTTAAACATAGTAAAGGAACTTCTTACGAAGTAGTAGACTTGAAAAATAATTTCATCTCCCATTTCGGTGGGAGAGCATCAAGGAGTTTTTCCACGATCTCATCTTCTTTGTAAGCAATGGAATAATTGCTGAGTTCGGTCATTAGGTGATAATATCTCGTGATGATATCATCAAGTGATTCATTCTTCAAGTACTTGAACACCGAGAATTGGGTTTTTAGTAGTCTAATCTTGGATGCACGTATCCCCACATTACCTTCAAATCGGTTTTCAAGCGCTTCCCAAAGCTCTCTAGCAGTTTTATACTTCCTGAAGGTGTGAAGAATCTCTTGTGGAAGAGCCATTGTTATTGCTGCATGAGCTTTGCTTTCAGCCTCATACTCTTTTCTTCCTCTTCCATCTT
The DNA here is from genome assembly GCF_021521415.1 of Bidens hawaiensis. NCBI lineage: Eukaryota > Viridiplantae > Streptophyta > Magnoliopsida > Asterales > Asteraceae > Bidens > Bidens hawaiensis. The sequence continues at coordinate 4,829 of NW_027493099.1, forward strand.
ATTGTATTTCTTAATCTGTTCACGACCCTCATACAAAGCAGTTGGTGGAATGTATCCATCTTGAATGCACACCCACATCTTAGCATCTTGATATTTAACATATTGCTCAAACCGATCTTTCCACGCCACGAAATCGGTTCCTTAAGCATCTTCGGTGCCTTAGTAGCTGAACCTGCTTCCACTTCCATTTTCACCAGTTCCGTAATATTTATTGAAGTCATCTTTTACGAAACGAAGACACAAAGAAACCCGAAAAATAAAAATTTTATTCTTAACAGTACTGTAGGCAAAGTTGTGGATAACTTCGCTTAACTTCGCTTGAATTCTTAACTTCGCTCCCTTTTTAAATTCGCCTGATTTGGCGAAGTTGTGGATAACTTCGCTTGAGATAAGCGAACTTGTGAGGAAGGCGAAGTTGTGGATAACTTCGCTTAACCTTATATCTTTGCCTAAACCCTACAAACAGTAGCGGCAACTTCGCCTGATGAACACGATGATTTTGTAGGTTTGATTTCTGGATTTTGCGAGGTATGCGAAGGTGTAATGGTTGTTTATGATGGTGGGAGGTGAGTATGACACAAAAACTCGGTAAACTCGTCCCGCGAATAGTCGAACGGAACGATTTCTACACCCACGTGATAATCCCGAACCACACAATCACGAGCAAAAGCTCTGATACCAATTGTAGGTTCCCAGCCGAATCTACACAGAATATCTCGTTCTACGTAGGTGCGGAATCCCTACGTAAGACGATACGAGCGTAGAAGACAATACACGTTACAATAAACAAAGACACGTTGTATTGCAACTGGAAACACGTAATTCACTGATCACCGATTACACAAACTGAATAACTCGTAAACTAAAACTCGTACTATCCTCATCAACTTAGCCGTAACCTAACAGCTTATAAAGCACGACAACTTCGCCTAACATGTTTAGGCGAAGTTGTTCCTAACTTCGCTTGTTCCACAAGTTCGCCTATATCAGCGAACTAGTGAGAACTTCGCTTACATCCAAAACACAAATCCAACTAACTCGATTACAGACACTAGTCACTGAACTACTGACATCATGTACCAACATGAAGTCATCATAAAGTCAACGGGTTCAAGGTTTTCAAGCCTTCTAGGTTACAAATGACGGCTATTAATTGTAATGTTCTTTAAGACCATGCGCAGTGGTCTCGTTCTGGAGTAGGAAACGAGGTCAAAACCCCCCTACACGGCTATCAATATATATTTTACTTTTTAAAACTTTATTCAAGTGGTTAGTTTTTTTACTCAATAGGAATATGATTTGTACTAACATTATCAGTTTTGGGTCAATATGGACATGCATTTACGTTGGGTTATTATGGGCCAAAAGTAATTTACATTAAAATATTAATGTGTTTTGATGGGCTACAAAAAGATAACTTCGGGTCAGACCCATTAAATTTGTAGTCCATTCAGACATATGAAGTTCTTTATTTTATTTCGCTTAATCGACCTGCTGAAAACATTTTCCTTGGCTAAGTGTTTTTAAGTTTTCTTAGTCAATTTTGTTTTACTTTTACAAGCTATTAAATAAAAATTTAGAGAAAGAAACTAACAACTTGAACAAAATTTTAAAATTAAAAACACTAAGGTGTTACTGTTAAAGGTACACCGAATCTCATGCAATTTACGGTTTGATTTTTGTTCAATTTAAAAATGTTTTTTTTTCAAAGAATGATTTAAGTTCAAGAATATGTCTTGAATGTGCAAATGGTTTTACTAAAAAAAGAAAGATGTAATCTTTAACCTAATCATGCAGCCAAATGTCAAAAATACCACCTTTTGGAACTAATATGATCATCAAAAAGTTAAAACAGGAAACGTGTTTAAACAAGTTGCGGTCGTTTTAAAATGTGATTTACGTCATAATAATATAATATAAACAGATTGTGTATGCTTTTATGCCTAAAAATATATATATATAAAAGAGAGATGAGAATCATCAACCAGATATATACAAAAATCAATGAGCTAGCAACGCTAGGCACTGAAATTAATATCAACATGATAATGACCTATGGGCGTATGACATGTGAGATATATAGCATATTTGATTATGTTGATTTGCATGTGATGCTCTACTTTTTCCATTTATGTATACTATACTTTTTTCATTGCTTATATATAAGCAGAAACAAAACACATTTACATGTGCAATGAGTTACGTTTGAGATGCTTTCACACAGTTCACCATTACCTCTTTTTTTTAAAGTAAAATTTTGTAGCTTGTAATTCTTATGTGTAATAATACTTAATAATAACATTTTGAAAATAAATTATTTAAAAACACATCTTTTTCTACTAGTGTTACCTGCTTCTATACAAACAGTGGAGAACATAAATGAGTAATTAACTCTTGTTTCCCTGATACCTAAATAAAATTACTATTTGTGTGGGGGCCCACACAAACTCATACATTAGCCTTCATCTAAATATTTAAAATTTAATGTGTCTTGATGGGCTACTAATTAATTTTTTTTTCTTTTCAAACATGATCCAAACATCATGGTAATGTATTCTCATGATGAGAAATAGAGAATATGGTGTCATGTCATTTGTGATGCATCATCATCATCATCGTACTCAGTATATCCCACCAATAGCAATGCTATGGTAGGGTCTGAGGAGGGTAAGATGTAAACAGCCTTACCTCTATCCCATAGGGATAGAGAGGCTGCTTCCGGTGAGACCCCCGGCTCGATAGTAGTTTTGAATCAAGCCTTGGACATAAGACACATAACACTCAATCATCGGGACACCGGCTGATTGGTGCATGTGCCCTTGTCATTTGTGATGTATGTTAGACGTTATATCTTCTCATATTTTTTCAGTATAAGATAATACCAACTACCTTTTATTTTCATATATAATTTGATCTAGGGTACTGAGTCAGACTTTGGAGCATTAATTAAAATCAGTATGGACAGTTGACATCTCGTATTACAAAGGCTGTTTCTTGTAGTTTCAAACGCAGTTAAAAAAAGTATTCATTTTCGATATCCTAAAGCTAAGGTAAAACTTGGGTCATGCATGATCCAATTCAAAGTTAAAAAAATGGCCCAATTTATAACAAATTTACCGCTGATCTGACGTGTTTAATTTCTAATGTTTTGGAACCAAAAACCATACATGAACCTGACCAAAGCTAGGCAACAGACAAACAAAAGGAGACATGAAGTATGCCTAACTACTTCTCAAAGTCCTTTATTATCTCAAAGTGTATATCTTTAAGAATCAAATGCTTTCATCATCTTTCTTTATGTTCAAATCACAGGTAGTCTCATGAGATGTTTTGTAGATGGAATATGCAGGAGCTAGGACTCGTGTTAGAATTCGATTCTTTCATTCATCTATATATATGTTCACCGCCACAACACCACAACAGCTACAACAATGGCGAAAACTATATCTTACATCACGGGATCCGAGCTTCTCACCCTCAAAGAGCATGTTATTGTTGACGTAAGAAGGTACGTAACGTATATTATTACAAATTCATCGATCATATATAATCTTGGGGTATCAAACACTTACATTCGAAACTTATTAATCGATCAAACTTACAGGGACTTTGAGCGTATTTGTGACGGGCATATAGCCGGTTCACTTCACTTCGCCAGCAATACATTTAAGGGCATGATCCCTAATCTCGTTCAAGCCGCTAAAGCCGAAGAGAAAGATAGTATAGTGTTTCACTGTGCTTTCAGCCAGGCATGTGTTATTACATATTGGTTTTGTTTAATTTCATTTCGGCTTTTTGTTGAACATTTACAAGTTTACAATTAAGTTATATATATTTCAGGTTCGTGGGCCGGAATGTGCACGTGTTTTTGCAGACTATCTTGCAGAAGGGAAGGATGATGTAGGAATCAAGAACATTATGGTGTTGGAACACGGTTATAAGGGTTGGGTAGCATCTGGTAAATCTGTATGTCGTTGCAGGGAAACGGTATGTAAAGGTGGATGGTTTGCTAAATCCGAAGCCTCAAGAGCATGTGTAGTGGACGCTAATGACGGTGCCACCACCACCCCATGTCGGAGCCTTGTCCTCTTTGTGTCCGCCCCTTCTGCCGTTAACCAGCTCATGCACACCCAAAATGGTGATGACTTGGCTCAAAACTTGGAAAAGTGATGATGACTTGGATGGATTAGCGCCCCCTTCTCGTCTCCACTACACACAGTCTAATATAATAATAAGTGTAATCTGGTGGTGCAGTTGCCTCACTTCTAAATTGTCCACATTTCCATGAAATATTAATTACCTGGAATTAGCAAGGGAAATTAAGGTGCAATGGCTAATTATATAACCAAAACCAAAACATATAAAAAAACATTAGAGGTGCAATACATCTATCAAGAAATCAGATGTACCATGAAAGGACCAAACATATCAATGTGAGGTTACATTATAGGGATGGTATAACCTCAAAGGTGTCGGGATGACTGATGAGTATCACGACTTTCCATGAACTAGACGTAATTACATCCTGCAGTTCAAGAAACTGGATTTTGTACGTCTTCTGCTCTTCACGAGAACCTGACTATTGACCAAGAATAGTTGTTTGATAATTCCTCTTTCTCGGCTGACTCCCACTGATTCAATAGTAGCGGCTGCTGTTATTTGATTACGACTTGTTCCTCTGATGCTACTAGACTTGATATTGCTGATCTTAAATCGATTGATTATCAATGTTCTACTGATCTCTGATTTTGTTAATCCTTGGACCGCTGCAGGTTGCACTCGTGATTGAATTTCCTGCTGCTACTTATCTGATCGACTTCCACGATCGAATGTAATAATCAATAGATGATTCTCAATGGTGATGATTCACTGTTATTGATTCTTGACACATAACGTAAACAATATACAAGAAACGTCTCTCTCTAACTCACATGAAAACTAATAAGAAATAAGAGAGACGCACGAATTCATGTGGTCCAGTCTAAATTGAACTACATCCACGGTTCAAGCTAGACGAATTAAATATTAAGTTTGAGATGGTGATTGGTGAAGATTACAATTACACGGAGGTTGTATTTATAGGCTAAATAGTTAGGTTTGGATTCTTGCAAGTTGCCAAAACTACCCAAATCTGGCCGAAAATAGTTTAGGACAGAAAAGGATAAGGGCATGTTATGTTGCAAAGCAGCTTTCACACCTAACAAGAGGTTGTGAGGGTATATGTTAACAAAAGCAATACCAGGTCCTAAGTGTCTACAACGTCTGAGTGAGTTAAACATTTGCTAAATGAGTTGGGTTTGACTTTTCACAAATGTGGAGATCTTTGAATAAAGTGCTGATTTGTAAATGCTGAAACTGAATAGCGGAATAGAATCACTCCAAACACAAAAGTTGAAAGAGGTGCACAAACCGGTTTAAAACTCAAAACCGGTTTGGTTTGGTCAACAAAAGTCAAAACCGGTTTATGATCGGTTTCGTTTCGGGTTGAAACTAGTTTCTTGACCATGTTACGATCGGTTCGGGTTTTGGCCTGTTTCGGTTCGGTTAATTGGTTGGGAACCGGTTTTGGTGAAGAAAATAAGAAACCGGTTCCGAACCTACGGTTTCAATCTGGTTCGGTTTCGGTTCGATTTTCAGGTCGGCTCGATTAACCGGTTTATTTTATTTGCCCAACTCTACTGCTAACAACTTACACGTTGGTTATTGTAGTTACAATTCTATTAATTTAAGACCCTAAACTATAAACAAATACAAAAGTAATCCGTTTTATTTCAAACGACTTAACTATCATAACGCAAATTTAGATAAATCTCTAAAGGTGAGAAATATACAACAACGGTCCACGAGTGTAGCTTTTATCAATCAAACAAGATTTATAAGATGACCAGGTGAACTCTTTCTGAAAGATTGTTTAATTTTTTCAAGCTCCAGTTTCACTACCTCTATACTAGGCCTTTTCTTGCCTTCTAGCTCGATACAGTCTTTTGCAATCCTGGCAACATGATTAATGTGGTCATTGAACCCGCACTTCTTCAATTGATCGTCAAGAATTTGAATCAAGCATCCCCTTTCTAGTGATGAAACAAAAAATATTGCCAACCCCAAGTCACTTTCAGTTCCAGCATATGAAAAGACCTTTCTTCCAGTGATAAGCTCCACAAGAACCATGCCAAAGCTATACACATCACTTTTCTCTGTTAAAATTCCTGAGCGGAAGTACTCGGGATCTATGTATCCAAGAGTCCCATGCACCAATGTTTGTATGTGAGTCTGATTCCTAGGAATGTATCTTGAGATCCCAAAATCAGAAACTTAAACAGTGTAGTTTTCAGTCAACAATATATTTGATGATTTAATATCTCTATGAACAATTTGTGTCGTTGAGTGAATATGAGCAAGGGCTTCTGCGGTCTGTGTAGCTATGTTTAGTCGTCTTTCGAATGTCATGGAAGACACAGTCTTTTTCATGTAGGTGGTGGAAGATGGTCTTGTTGGTTACAAACTCATAGTCTAGAAGAGGAGTCGGTGTCTCTAGGCAACAGCCCAAGAGTCTGACAATATTTGAGTGGCTAACTTTTAAAAGCATGATTACCTCATTGATAAATTGCTCGATTTGATTCTTGTCAATAGATTTAGATTTTTTAATGGTAACCATTGTTTTATCTTCTAATATACCTTTATAAACAGTACCATAGCCTCCTTGACCTATGACATTGGTATTAAGGTAATTGAACCCTTTCAAATATACTATAAAACGATTACAATAAAGCGGCAGTTTCTTTAGATTCAAATAGAATTTTTTGCAGAATTAAGCCGCCATTTTTCTTGAACAACATCTCTCTACTCTTTATTATCCTCCTTTGCTTTAGTCCCAAGCATAAGATAAGTGTTAAAACAAATGAAGCTGCAGGGCCTGTGCCGATGGCTGCCAAACAGAAGGATTTTATTAGAAAACATTTTACATAACATGCTCATGAATACTCATAAAAAGCCTTGATAGACATACAATATGGTGGACTCGATATGTGTTTGTCTACATGAATCAGGTTAACCTAAGTGTGAGCTATTGTAAATGAAATCTTTTCTCTTTCTTAGTAATTAAGTGCAACTGCTACATGAGCCCATTTAACTGTTTTAGCCGAGCTGGGTAAGACAGCGTACAAGATCCCAAGTTTGAATAATCGAGTCCTCTAAGTCTATATGAACCACTTAATGTAAACTAGACAAGTCTATTCATGGGTTTTTTTTTTGTTTTGATTTATCTAAACACAGTTAGCTTCAATTAATTTATATCCCATACGAACCAACTTGCGCAAGGCTCAAACCTATATGAATATGGGATATAGACCGGATCTTGGTGGATTTGGGTGACTCAATTCAGGCGAAACAGAAGAAGCTTGACCCCGCCATTAAGCATTTGTAATGTTACCTATGACTCATGGTGTAGCGGAGAAGTGGTTACATCCTCCCACAACATCCAATAACTAGTTTTCCTTTAATGTTTTGTTTAGTATAAATGAGAGCTAGTTTTCATTTAGTTTCATGTAGCCAAGTTATCTTTCAACCTTCCAGTATGGTAATACCGAGTTATTCAAATTAATATTAGTAACCGTGTCCACTTTCTTCTTACGAACTTTGCCCACCTTCTCCAGCCAAAAACTCATAATCCAGCAGCCAACAAGTGGTAACGTACGTATGATCCAAGCGGAACCAATAAACAGTTAACAACCAAACCATTATATACCCTTACATACTAACATACAAAGGTATAATTACTACTCAGGATAAAGTCATCCGAAAAATGAGTGTGTACTTACCGATGTACAAGGAATTTCCATGTGACTTAGCTGCTTCTAACCGATGACAACCAGTACCCCCCTAATAAAAAACCATCACCAATCATTCCAAATGGGCACGTACATGTGTAGCTCCCATTCGTGTTAACACAACCATGCATGCAAAAAGTCATAGGTCCTTCACACTCATTGATATCTGAAAAACATCCCGAACTGGATTCAAGATTACGCGTATTTACTGAAATACATTAATAATATTAACTAAACACAAACGACTCTTACCCTGACAACCATTAGGGAGGTATGGGTTTCCTTGGTAACCGTAAAGACAATGACATCTATAGCCTGGGAGACCTTGATCCGTTCTTCCAAAAGAGTCCAAACATACACTATTTTCTGTACACATATAACTTGTTTTATTCTTTTTTGCTTCTTCACAACTAGTGTTCCCAACAGTCCATTCAAGGGCTACTGGGAAAGACCTATTCTTCATGTTATCAAGATCTGTTTCATGAAATGTGTAATTGTCTTTCTGAACAAGAAATCCATATGCGCAGCTATTAAAACTCCAATTCCCTACTCTCCTTGTGACTCTTTGTGCATGGATACGAAACTCGGTCATCATATAAGGAACGGGTACTTGCATGCAACCTTGGCCAATACATGAACCATTTGATAAACTCTTACAGCTGGTCCTCGATATACATCCGGTTATGTCATGGTTACCATTTACGTCCATGAGGTCGGCTCTAGTGCCACAACCAACCGTAGTAAGGAGGTTCGTTGTGTTTGATATTCGGAACCTGGATAACCTTATCTTGGGTTGTGAGCGGCTTAGACTGCCTGTGCTGTTGTAACAACTATAGGCCATTGGCAAGAAGCCATGCATAAGACCATCTATTGATATGTCTAAGAGTTTGAAATTGGTTTTCATGACTCTTAAAGTTGTACAATTTACCTGGTAGGATTCGCTCAAGAAGCAGTCCTTTCGTATCCCAAACGGATACGGAATTGTAATATTCCCACATTTATCTGGGCACCCGGGAAGGGATTGAGCTACTTCGGACGCTGCTTTTATTCTTGAAAGTAAGACTAACAATATTGTGAAACGATGAACATGTTTAAGCAGCATGGGCACCGTCGATTTGTGAACTCCAGCGTTGGAGATGCTCTAAGGTTAACTTAATTGTGGGTTTAAGGTAAATATATAAGTAGTAAGGATTATTTGTCTTATATATATGCTTATGGCATACCCTCTGAATTACACTCATATATTGTGTTGAAGGTTGTTTAGAGAAACCGACAGAACCAATGCTTATTGGTTGGTTTTGTTGTTTTTATCTTTGGCTCACAAACTTTTAGGCACCTTGGAATTTGCTAAAAAAAATTGGATTTGAATTTTATTTGAGTGATTTTGTTTATATATGTATGTAATTAGTGCAATTGCCAGTATTACAAAATATCCACAAGTCTGTAGGCATAATTAAGCTTGAAATGGTCCATAAAGAAAGAACATGAATTCACCTTTGTCCCACAGTTCTTTCAAGGTGAAGATTTGGGTTTTCTGATTAGATAACTCAATATAACAATGTTATCATCAATAAATTGACAACTTGAAAAATAATATCGAAAAAGAAATATCTAATACGAATAAGTTCAGGCATCCTTTTATGTTTCTAGAAAACCAGAATTTATTTATTTTTTACTAAATCCTTGGAATTTTACCAATTTTAGCTATAAGGTTGGTGGTTTACAAATCTAAATTGTTTGGAAAGCTTAATGGCGTTTGGATTGTTTTAAGATTGTTCGGAGAAGGTACGTTTGATGGTCGGTTGGGAGAAGATGAGACAGTTTATATGATAAGGAAAAGATTACTTAAACTGATGTTAAATCACTTTACTATTTGGCATATACAGCTCGTCACAATCACTTAACATCGAATTTAAAAAAAAAATGATTAGGGAATTCGAATTATCAGAGATTGGTGAAGAAGGTATGTTTTTGTCACAACATAAACTAATATGCACTATATTGTTAAATAAGTTTGGTATGGCAGCTTGCAAATGGGTGTCAACTTCCATAAATTCAAGTGAAAAATTTGCAATTGGATGCTGGTGAGAATTTGACTAATAGACTTAAATTTTAAAGCCTAGTGGGTGGCCTTTGTTGTTTCCCTGATCTCACGGGGACACGCTTTATGCATAAAATGTCACGAAGTTAAACATGTACAAAGATACATTGCAGGACCAGTTGCATACATCCCAAATCCGGTCTGAAGGTCCAAGTTCCAACATCCTTGCCCGCAGTTCTCCTGAAATCGTTTTTTTTTTTTTGGGGTCGAGTTTTGCATCTCACCACCACCTCATCAATCGCACTGCCACTTGCGAGCTCATTGAAGACTACGGGCCTTCATCGCATAAGACTCCTTGTTGTCGCGCCGCTCCTTTGCAGGACTAGGGTCCTCTAAAAATTTGTGGTTGGTTTTTTTTTATATTATTATTGTTGTTGTTTATTTTTTTTTACAGGAAAATAACTTTCAAATCCTACGGGATCACCGACACTGAAAATGTAGACGGTAGGCAAGAACTTTCAAATCCTGCAGGATCACATGATGAAGAAGATGCAGATTCATTGCAAACTCAAGCAAAATCTGCTACAACAGCTCCATAAACCGAGATTGAAGCTGGATTTTATTTATTTTATTATTATTATTTTCAGTCTGAGCATTTGATTTCTATCCTCTTCGATTGCAGGGTAGTATTAGAGAATATAGTTATGTTAAGCCCAGACAACAAGTTTATTATTACATGGGATTCTTCTTTATTGTATTCAACGATTCAGTAATAATATTAGTTACGTGACCATATTTAACAAGGTGAGTTGTCTGTGTAGGACCCAGGAGATCACGATTCAAGCAACAATCAAGAACCTAACAAAGAAGAAGAATAACAACAAGAGATTAACTCGAAACACAAACTATACAAATTTTTACATTGAGCATCTATTTATAGTTTTCCTCATGGCGGTTAACTCACATCCCCTAACGGTTATATAACTATCTTGGCACTTATATAACTACTTGGTAGTTATATAACTAACTTATAACCGCCTAATATTTACATCAAGATCCCCTAACTTACAAATGTTGCATAAAGCACCCTAAACTATAATTTATACTCATTACAAAATTGAACTGCGACATATTATCAAACTTGATCACACAATTAAGGCCAACAGTCTGGATCACTATACAAAGACCGTGAATTCAACAAATCTCCAGGGATGATAAGTATTACAAGTTTGTTATTGTAGTTACATATCTATTCAAGACGCCAAACTATAAAATAAAAAACACAAAGACTCCAAATAACAACGGTCCACAAGTGTAGCCTTTATCAATCAAACAATAGCTAGAAGATGACCATGTGAACTCTTTATGAAAGATAGTCTCAGTTTTCTCAACTCCTCTTCCACTTCCTCCATACTAGGCCTTTTCTTTCCCTCTAGCTCGATACAATCTTTTGCGATTTTGGTTACGTGATTAATATGGTCATTGAACCCATACTTCCTCACTTGATCATCAAGAATTTGAATCAAACAACCCCTTTCTAGTGACGAAACGAAAAACATTGCTAAACCCAAATCACTTTCGGTTCCATCATTTGAAAAAACCTTTCTTCCTGTGATCAGCTCCACAAGAACCATGCCAAAACTATACACATCACTCTTCTCGGTCAGAATTCCAGATCGGAAGTACTCAGGATCTATGTATCCAAGAGTCCCATGAACCAATGTTTGTATGTGAGTCTGATCCGCAGGAATGAACCTTGAGATCCCAAAGTCAGAAACTTTAACTGTGTAATCATCAGTCAAAAGTATATTTAATGATTTAATATCTCTGTGAATGATTTGTGTGGTTGAGTGTATATGTGCAAGGGCTTCTGCAGTCTGTGTAGCTATGTTTAGTCGTCTTTCAAATGTCATTGAAGATGCATAGTCTTTTTCATGTATGTGGTGGTACACTGTCTTGTTTGTTACATACTCATAAACTAGAAGAGGCGTCGGTGTCTCGAGGCAACAACCCAAGAGCCTGACAATATTTGAGTGGCTAACTTCTGATAGCATGATCACCTCGTTGATAAATTGCTCGATCTGTTTCTCGTCAATAAACTTAGATTTTTTAATGGCGACCATTGTATTATCTTGTAATGCACCTTTATAAACTGTACCACAGCCTCCTTGACCTATGACATTGGTTATATGAAAGTTATTGGTTGCCTTTCCAAGATCTCTTGCTGCAAAAATCTTGGCCACATGGGAGGACTGTTTAGACTCAAATAGAGTTTTCTGCAAAATTAAGCCACCGTTTTTCTTATAAAACATCTCTCTACTCTTCATTGTCCTCCTTTGTTTGAGTCCCCAACATAACATAAGTGTTAACACAGCTGAAGCTGCAGGGCTTGTGCCGATGGCTGCAAATCAACTTATCATAAAACATTTACTACATAGCAAGCTCATGAATTCTCATACAAATCCACCGTAAAGTCATTTGAAAAATGAGTATAAACTGACCGATGTATAAAAAATTTCCATGTGACTTAAGCTTAATGGTTATTAAATAAGAACAACCACTCCCAATAAATTTTCTACCATCCCCGTGCATCCCATAGGGGCACGGACAAGTGTAGCTCCCATTCGTGTTAACACAACCATATCGGCAATCATTGTATTAGGTCTGTCACACTCATTGATATCTGGAAAAAAAAACACAAACAGGCTTCGATATTGAGTGCATTTACTAAAATCTTTTGATGGTATTAACTAAAGAAACAACGCTTACCATGACAACCACCTGGGAGGTACGGGTTTCCTTCGTAACCTGATAAGCACTTACAACTATATCCCCGCGAATGGCCTTGATCAACTATATCAAAAGAGTTCTCACACCTACTATTTTCTTTACAAGCATAAGTCGTTTTGTTTTTCATTGCTTCTGCACACCTCGTGTCCCCAACCGTCCATTCAAGGGTCACTAAGAAAGATCGATTCTTCATGTTATCGAGATCTTCTTAATTAAAATTTGTAATCGCTTTCACGAGCAAGAAATGCATATGTGCAGTTATTTAAACCCCAATTCCCTACTTGTCTTGTGACTCTTTGTGTATGAATACGAAAGTTTGTCAGACTAAAAGGAAGGAATGCTTGCATGCAACCTTGGCCATGACATGGATTGTTCATGACTAAAATTTTACAGGGGATCCTTGATATACTTTCACTTATGTAGCTTCCATCCTTCAAGTCCAGGAGGTCGGCTCTAGCGTCACACCCAACTGCAGTAAGGACGTTCCGTTTGCTAGACAACGGGAACCTAGACAGCCTGATTTTGGGATGTGACTTGCTAATACTGCCATTGCTGTTGTATCAATGATGTGCCACCGGCAAGAAGGTATGAATGAGACCTTCTTGTACTACAATGTCTTTGAGTTTAAAATTGGCGTTCGAGACTGTTAAAGTCGTACAGTTTACCAGATAGTTTTCGCTCAAGCAACAGTCCTTTCGTGTCCCAAATGGATATGGAATCGTAATATTCCCACATGTATATGGGCAGCCAGGAAGGGATACTGTGACGTCAGATGATGCTTTTGTTGTTAACAGAATCACTATCAATATTGAGAAAAGCATCGCCTCAGCCGATTAGTTAAGAAAAACAACCCTTAAGGTTAACCTGTGGGTTGAACATAAATATAGAAGTACAGTTTGGTTTTCACATGTGAATAACCTCTGGTTAACACTTTTGTGTTTAAGTTGTTCAGAAGATCTAACTTCATTGGGTTTTATGACCACACCGAAAGAGAAACAATGATCGAACCAATGCTGATTGGTTTTATTTATTTTTTTTGGCTCATTAAGTACAGTTAAGTTTTTATTGTGCGCAGCCATTGGAATTTGCTAAAACAAATATTTATTTGAATTTTATTTGTGTGTTTTTGTATGCATATGTATGTAATTGAGTCCTATTGCCAGTCTTAAAGAATCTCCACAAGTCGGTAGGAATATTTGAATTTGAAATGGTCCATGAAGAAAGAACATGAACCTTTGTCCATAGTTCTTTCAAGGTGAAAATTTGGGAGCTTTCTAAATAAAATATTCACTGAGCATACTTAAATGAATATGCTAATGTCATCATCAATATACTTGACAAATGGAAAGCTAATTCTCACACCCAACCTTGACTGATTAATGTGACTGATATATTAATTTCAAGTTAGCACTTAGCAGATGTGTATTTTAATTACAACTAGAATTTAAGACCCGTGTGTTGCTGTGGATTAGTACTATTAAACTATACAAAAAACAGAAGTGAAAAGGTTAAACCATGCACACACGTTGGGCCTAATTTTAACTCGCGTGTTAAAGCAAGTTAAAATACGCGAGTTAAAATGTGAAACGCAAATTTTTTTAACCTCTTCAAAAGTTTATATAAAAAAACAAAATATTCTACGTAAACCCACCAACTCTTAAACCTCAAAAAAGTTAGACGCAAAAATGTTAAATCATGCCAACGTGTTAACTCGCAAGTGAATCAAATTTTAACTAACATAAGAATAATATAACAATAATAATAGCTAAATAAATATACAAAGTATAGGGTTTTATACTTTTATAGAATAAAAAACAAACCATAAGGGTTGTTTTATACTTTTAATATAACTCTAATGGGAAAATTGTACTTTTATTAGTACTTTTAAGAGAAGAAAACATAAATACTTTATATGTAAAAGAAGTTTGTACACGTATAATTAACACTTGAAAGTATATAAATAAAAATTAAAGAAAAAAATTGTGGATAATTGGCCTACACAAACAATTCCCCAATCAAAATGGAAGAAACCGAATAATGAATTTACCTCACAACTTCTTTCTTCTAATTAACATATAGGTTAATAGGATTGTGTTTTGAACTTATAAGAAAGTTAAACAAAAGTTGTCAAATGAAACATGCATAAATGACTTTGAACTTAAAAACACTAGCACGTACCACTTCTACATGTCGTTCCCATTACTAGATTGTGTCGCCTCCAGCGCCATCGGATCCTTCGACGACAACGAAGACCCTCCAAGGCTCCAGCCTTTTCGATTTTCATATTTCAACAATCCTAATTCCTAAATCGTCATTAATCATCCATCTTTGATTTCGGTTTTCAACCCCAATATTAGTTAAAAAAAATGTTAGTTTTTGTTTAATTGTTTTTGTTTATCATTTATGTTTTATGTTTAATTAGAATTATATGTTTATGTGTAGAATTATGAGTTGATTAGAATTATATGTTTATGTTTAGAATTATCAGGGCCGACCCTTGGGGGTGGCAGGGTGGTCGACAGCCACAGGTCCGACACCCCGCTAGGCCAGAATTTTTTATTTTTTTTAGCTATTTGTATCTTATTGTATACAATATGTATCTTTAATGTTTAAACACAATTACATAACCACTAGCTTGGTATAGCGGTAAAGGAGTATTACTCCCAAGTCCTAACCAAAAGGTTATGGGTTCTAGTCTCATATGAGACATGTTTAATCCTAAGTTTATACAAAAGTTTTTACACAACCCAAAAAATAACCAAATAAACCTATATAAGAAATAAATTGTTTAAACTCAACAAAATACTCTGTGATCCTCATACACAACCCCCACATGTATATACGGCTCGTATAGGTCTATACGGCCGTATAGGGTACGAATGACTGACAAGGGGACAAAAAAACAGCTTTTTGCAGCCTATACGACCGTATAGGCCTATACGAGCCGTATAGGCATTAAATGTCTCGTATTTCTCTCTGACAAGCCATAAAAATCTATACGGTCGTATAGGACTATAGGACCGTATAGAAAACATTTGCATAAACATTCAGACTGCCTTAATCACTGCCGGAAAACGACTATACGAGCCTATACGAGCCGTATAGTGCTATACGACCCGTATAGACAGATTTTTAGTTCTCTAAGCTTAAAACATGAAAGATTTTTATGATGGTTGATAAGATTAAGCTGAAAGTAATTTGACTAAATGTAATATTAGGCTGAAAGTAAAAATTTTATTATATGTAAGTTACAAATATGCCTAAAATATTTAAAAAAAAAACCTCAAAATTATTTTAGAAAATTTAATAATAAATAAGTTGGGTCAACCAGCCACAAACAGTCTTGAGTTTTTGACAAGCTAAGCTTGAGCTCAACATTTAAGCCCGTTAAGATAAACGAGCCAGATACGATCCATATAAATCACATATTTTATATATATGGTCATCATTTAAAAAAAAGTTTATATACAACTGTATAGGCCTATACAACCCGTATAGGACTATACGAGGCACTATAAATGATGACTGACAACATCAGACACAAACTGACACGATTCAGGTGCTATACGACCGTATAGCCCTATACGAGCCGTATAGAAAAAAATGTGGTGTGTGAAGATCATGGGTGGTGTGGAATGATCCCTTGCCTTTATTTAATGTCCAAATCACAACCTTTTTTTATTCTCGGAGCCGGCCCTAAGAATTATATGTTGAAATTGTAAATTCAAGTAGTAAAAAATATTAAACACATAGAAAACATTCAAGAGCCCACCCCTTTCTTTTTTTTTGGTACCGTTTATAATTCAACTGTTTGCGGTGATCTTAGTAGTTGGGAGAATTCAACATGCGTGCTATTTGAACAAAAAAAAAAGGTGTTCAGACATGGTCTATTTATAAACAGTCAACGGCGTGCACTTGAAAAACAATTTTAAACTGTCTTCTTTGTTACTTTTTATAAAAAGAAAAAAGAAAAAACAAAGTTTAAAGGGCTCCTAAATAAAGGGTTAGGATTATAGAATAGAAAATTCAAAATCTAAGATAGCGTATGTAAAAATGATAGGATGAATGGAAATTTATTTTGTAGCCCTATTGTTTTAACACCGAAAAATTAGGATGGCGACCGGAACGCTCGCATTCGACTACTTAAAGAATTAACATTTATAACACGGTTTATGGCCTAGAAAACGAGCATTATAACTCAACCATCCCAGGTAAGTAAATCACCTTCGATCCTTAGAATCTTTTTGTCAAATGGTCATTTTATAATGTCTTGTTTTCTATGATAGCTACAAACCCGATATAAACGCAACCTTTAAGGGATTTGAAACAACGGGATCCAAGTTAATCTTGTAATCCATAAAACACAATAAAAATCTACTTTTTGCGTTTTAAGGTAAGGATACCTTGGAAATACTATGAAAGTGTGTGTATGTGAACATTTAGGATATTGGTGAATTTTAAACAAGTTCATAAATAAACATGCGATATGAACAATAAAATAGAGTAAACACGTATGAACACGCATATAGGACCCTAAACATAACAATTCTAGGTCGTTACGTCTAACCATCTATCTTAATTGTCATGGCTTTGATACCAATCTGTCACACCCCGACCAAAGGCGGCGGAACATGCCGAGGTGTAACGATTGCCCATAAGCGCATGA
Organism: Bidens hawaiensis; assembly: GCF_021521415.1. Taxonomy (NCBI): domain Eukaryota; kingdom Viridiplantae; phylum Streptophyta; class Magnoliopsida; order Asterales; family Asteraceae; genus Bidens; species Bidens hawaiensis. Next base: position 22,152 of record NW_027493099.1, read on the forward strand.
CACTATTTAAAGCGACAATATTTAACAAACTCATTTCATTTCACAACATCGAAAATGTCACATAACCAAATATTCATAAGTCAAATACAACAAAATATAGCAAAATATAGCAAATCAAATATTGTTCATTTTTGCTAATATCCTAACGGTATTTGTGTCATTTTCTTCACCGAACTCCATAATCAACCTAGATGCAAACCTGTAACATTTCATAAAATAAAGTTGTCAACACAAAGGTTGGTGAGCAATTCATAAGTTTGAACAATAGATATATAGTATGAAAAGCCACAAAACTAGTATACAAAACCATAAATAATAGCTATAAACTTGGATAAATTGACAATCGCTAATAGAATTACGTTAGCGCCACCTAGCTACAAGGGATTGCCAAGTAGTCTAGGATTTAATAGAATATCGTTAATTGCATTACGTTAACGACACATTGCTATGAGGGGATGCCAAGTAGTCTAGGATTTATAGATTCCACCAACCGAAAGAGATAAACACATAGGCATATAAGCATAGAACACCAAATCGAGCAACTATTCAAGAAAAGTATACAACAACGTTTGTGGTTTAAGACTCAAGTATAAAGCATTTGATTTGAATAAGTATGAAATGTCACCCCAAAACAAAAGATAGAAAACGGGGTATGAAGTTACTCACGTTCAAGTATAAAACTTGATCGGTAAAAGATGAATAACCGGATGGATGAAGTTTAACAAGCAAGGCCTAAATGACAATAAAATCTTGGATTTAGAATGGTTGTCTTGAAGATATTTAAATAAAACAATTGTTGCAAAAGGTAAACAATTAAAGTTCAATGTTTAAAATGTAACTATTTAAGAATTTATAATAACAATCCTTTAAAAATGTAAGTTTGCTCGAAACCGGGTTAAAGTATCTAACCTTAATATTTACTTAACCAATGTTAAGTAATAAGGTGGGAAAAATGCTAAAATGCAAGTTCCTTTGGGACATAGATACTAAAACGGGGTTTTAATGAGTGTTCGGGTTGTCGATTCGGGTCTTGACAAATGGTCAACCCCAAAGTCAACTTTCCAACATATTAATTGTTATGAGATAACTCATTAAAATATACTAACACTTAACCAAGTATGTAGATCTATTGTTTAGAACTAACAACGCACGTTAAGCGAGTGTTCAGTTTTGTCGGTCCAAACTATGTGATGAGATCAAGTTGGATCCAACAATTCCAAGTACTTAAGAAAATAATTAAAATCAGTTTTTAAACTATTTTTAAAGAAATATACAAGTCTTGATAGCTAAAAACACACTTGTGTGTCTTAAACGAGTAAAAGTCGGTATAGTTCGGTTTGGTTCGGTCTCCATCTCACAAATAGTTCATAGATGGTTTCTACATGCCCAAATATCATAGAACTTGTATATTGGTTTATAAATGAAGAAAACTTAAATTTTACAACTAAAAAGTTAACTACAAGTCTTTTAAGCAAAAGTTTCGGTTTAGTTCGATTTCCATCTCCCAACGAGTTCATAGATGGATTCCATATGCTTAATATCAAAGAACTTGTAGAAATGATTTTTGAAACTCAAATCTAGCAATAAACATGTTTAAACAACTATTTTAACAAAACTAGTAAACAAAAGTTCGGTTTCCGGTTTGGACTAGTTTCGGTTAAACCGAGGTTAGTCTTATACAAGCCCACACCATGGAACTTGTAAATAAGATGAACAAACTAAAAGGGTTAGAAGTTAGTCATAAGTGATATGTATAATAAGTTATGTGTGTGTGTATATATATATCAAGAACACGAAGTCCTCCATGAAGCCTTGCCTTATGACATTCGAAACTTAACCAACCGGAGTCGGTGAAGTAACAAATAAAGGAAACAAGGGGTGTGTATTATATATATGTTGTACCACCATATTCAAGTGTTAGTAATATTAGATGAACAAGTTAAAATAAAAGACTATAATTAGTTGACCTTAAGAAATCAAAATAACAAAATGTTGAAGATAAATACTTGGATTTGAGAGAGATTTTGGAGAAGATGAACAACCAAAATGGTGTATGGAGCCTTGCTTTTATAATGGTAAGAGTATGGTTCATACAAATAGGGTAAAGATGCATGTGATGGTTGAAATGGTCAAACAAGTTTTTGGTAAATGGCAATAATAGTCCCCAAAGTTTGGTTTAAGTCATTTTAAGGAGTTTTAAGGACCAAAAAGAATGTTTTCAAGACCCAACAAGTGTAAAACAATATTGTAACATAAAATCCATCATTTTGATTATATCATAAGCTTTGGTTTACAAAATGGGTCGGTTTACATTATAAACGAATACAAAAACGAATACAACGAGACCCGAAATTGACGAATGTCACAGTATCCCCTACTTTAGGAAATTTCGTCCCGAAATTAAGATGACGATGATGATGCAAACAAGTGTGGATACTTCTCCTTCATTGTGTCTTCTCATTCCCAAGTGAACTCCGCGCCACGCCGTGATTCCCATCGAAATTTGACTAACCGAATACGACTACGCTTGGTTTTCTTCTCGCTGCGATCCATGATCTCAACGGGTTGTTCAACCATGATCATCGAATCATCGACATGTACTTCGTCGAGAGGTATATGGAGATTACCCTCGGCTAAGCACTTCTTAAGATTTGATACATGAAAAGTCGGATGAACACCGGCAAGTTCTTCCGGTAGTTCGAGTCGATAAGCCACCTTCCCAACACGTTCAAGGATTTTAAAAGGACCAACGAAACGAGGAGCTAGTTTACCCTTCTTTCCAAAACGGACTACCCCCTTCCAAGGAGATCCTTTTAAAAGGACAATGTCGTCAACATTAAATTCGATAGGTTTTAGCGTATATCGGCGTAACTCTTTTGACGATTTCTAGCGGCTAGGAGATTCTTACGGATTTGATTAATGACATCGGTGGCTTCTTGGACCATCTCGGGTCCCGTGATTTGAGCTTCACCGATTTCGTTCAACCAAATCGGGAATGACATTTACGACCGTAAAGAGCTTGAAAAGGAGCCACATCAATGCTAGAGTGGTAGCTATTGTTGTAGGAGAACTCGATGAACGAAAGATAAGAATCCCAATTCCCACCGAAATCAAGAACACATGCTCGTAGCATATCCTCGAGTGTTTGGATTGTTCGTTCGGATTGACCGTCCGTTTGAGGATGATAAGTGGTGCTAAGATCGAGACGTGTTCCCAAAGCTTCTTGAAGAGATCGCCAAAAATGAGAGGTAAAACGGGCATCGCGATCAGAGATGATAGACAATGGCAACCCGTGTCGACACACGATTTCCCGAACATAGATTTGAGCAAGCTGCTCGACAGAGTACTTTTCGCGAATCGGAATGAAATGAGCAGATTTGGTTAATCGATCGATGATCACCCAAATGCTATCGTTGCCTTTCTGGGTTTTGGGTAATTTGGTGATAAATTCCATAGCAATGTCTTCCCATTTCCAAACGGGAATCGGTGGTTGCTCGAGTAGACCAAAAGGTTTTTGATGTTCGGCTTTGACTTTCGAGCAAGTAAGACATTTAGATACAAACAACGCTACGTCCTTTTTCATACCCGGCCACCAAAAGGTAGCACGAAGATCGAAATGTATCTTATCCGCACCGGGATGAACGGAATAATGCGAATTATGAGCTTCGTCGAGAATACAAGTACGAAGGTCATCGCGATCGGGAACCCACAAACGATTGAGAAAATACAAAAGACCATCGGGTTTGGTTTCGAGTTGAATTTCGGCTCCACATGACATTTCGTCGTACATATTACCTTCTTCGACGGAGGTGTGTTGAGCTTGAAAGATACGAATTTGAAAATCGGTTTGAACAATGACGCTTAGAAGTAGAACGGATTTAACATTAACCTTTCGACTTAGGGCGTCGACGACAACATTCGCTTTACCAGGGTGGTAGAGAATCTCGCAATCGTAATCACTAAGTAATTCGGACCATCGTCGTTGTCTCATGTTGAGATCTTTTTGGTCGAAAATGTGTTGAAGGCTTTTATGATCGGTAAAAACCACACATTTTGTACCATAAAGGTAATGTCTCCAGATTTTGAGAGAGAAAACGACGGCACCAAGTTCGAGATCGTGAGTCGTATAGTTCTTCTCGTTGACCTTAAGTTGCCTTGATGCGTATGCGATGACTTGACCTCATTGCATGAGAACACAACCAAGGCCTTGATAGGATGCATCACAAAATACAACAAAATCGTCGTTTCCATCGGGAAGGGTTAGAATAAAAGCATTGCAAAGCATGTCCTTGAGAGTACAAAAGGCTTCCTCTTGCTTCGAACCCCAATCGAAGGGTTGTCCCTTATGGGTGAGAGAGGTAAGAGGCAAAGAGATCTTGGAAAAATTCTGAATGAAACGCCGATAATATCCGGCCAAACCGAGGAAGGATTGAATTTCCGTGGGAGTCGTTGGAGTTTTCCAATCCTTAACGGCCTCAATTTTAGCGGGATCAACATGAATACCTTTGTCGTTTACGATATGTCCCAAAAATTGAACTTACTCGAGCCAAAATTCACATTTGGAGATTTTGGCATAGAGTTGTTCGTTTCTAAGGAGTTCGAGAATGGAACGCAAATGGTGTTCATGTTCGGCTTTGGATTTAGAAAAGATAAGGATGTCATCAATAAAGACAGTAACGAATTTATCAAGGAATGGTTTGCAAACGCGGTTCATGAGGTCCATAAATACCGCGGGTGCATTTGTTAACCCGAAGGGCATAACCAAAAATTCGAAATGTCCATATCGAGTACGGAAAGCGGTTTAGGAATGTCTTCTTCGCGAACACGCAATTGATGATAACCCGATCGAAGATCAATTTTGGAGAAACAAGTTGCGCCTTGAAGTTGGTCGAATAAGTCGTCGATACGTGGCAATGGATAACGATTTTTAATAGTAAGCTTGTTAAGTTCACGATAATCAATGCACATACGAAAAGAACCATCCTTCTTTTTCACGAAGAGAACGGGAGCGCCCCAAGGAGAAGAGATTGGACAAATGAAGCCTTTATCGGAAAGTTCTTCGAGTTGGTTTGATAGTTCTTGCATTTCCGACGGGGCTAGACGATAAGGAGCCTTGGCCACGGGCATCGCGCCGGGCACAAGATCGATTTGAAATTCAATCGGACGAACGGAAGGAAGACCGGTAACATCATCGGGAAAGACATCAAGGAAATCACAAACAATAGGAATATCTTGGATCTTCCTTTCCTTTTTGTCTTTTGTCATCGAGAGAGCTAGAAACGGAACGTACTTTTGGCGTAAGTACTTTTGCGATTGAGCACACGACATAAGGTTTAGCCTTCGTGACGTTGTGTTTCCAAAGACCTTAAGAATTTTACCATTGACGAGCGGGATGCGAATGAATTTATCAAAACAAACGACTTCGGCACGGTGCAAAGATAACCAATCCATGCCTACTATGACATCGAAGCTACCCATTTGCATCGGGATGAGATCGATGGAGAATTTATGCTTAGAAAGAATAAGAGAACAATCGCGGACGACGAAATTGATGGTAATAGAATTGCCATTGGCGACTTCAACAGAGAACGGTCGGGAAAGCTTAGTTCGAGGCATCGCAAGTTTCGACTCAAATTTTAAAGAAATAAAACTTCTATCGGCACCGGTATCAAATAAAATAGAAGCCAAATGATAGTTCACCAAAAACATACCGTTCACAACATCGTTTGCCACTTGAGCTTGATTTGCATTCATCATAAAAGCTCGCCCTTGATTACCATGTTTGACTTGAGGTGCTTGTTGTGGAGGTGGAGGTGGTGCTTGGATTGCTTGGATGGGTTGGATAAGTGGAGCATTGAGTTGGGGAATTTGGGGTTGATAGGTTTGGACTTGGTAAGTTTGGGTTTGGTAGTAAGGTACGGTCATGGTTTGGTTAGCAAAGGTGAGGTGAGGGCAATTGTTGCGGAAATGGTTTGGATCTCCACAATTGTAACAAGCTCGGGGTGGTTGGGGTTGGTTTGGTGGGTAGGGTGCATATCGGTTTTGGGAATTTTGGGGAAAAGTTCTTGGTTGGTTTGGTTGGTTAGGTTGGTTGGGTTGGGTTCGTTGGGCGGATCGGCAAGTGGTGTTGAGATGTCCAAGTCGGTTACAAATGGTACATTGGCGACAAGGCGAGTTTGTTGGGTGGTGAAATTGGCAAGTGTTACATAGCGGGTAAGGACCGGTATAGGGTCTTCGGTTTTGGGGAGCTTGGGTTTGTTGTTGAGGTTGGGTAACGGCAAAGTTTCGGTAGTTGTTTTTGGGTTTCTTGTTGTTGTTGTTGTTATTGTTGTGTCGGGAGGAGTTTTAGTAGTTTATGGCTTGTGGTGCGGGTTCAACATTGGCTTGCGGTGCGGGCTCGGGCTTGTCTTTCTCACTTGCTTTCTTGAGGGTTAGGGTACCCGCCTTCACGTGATTTTCCGATAGCCAACCGGCTAACGTGATGGCTTCCTCAAGGTTCGCGGGTTTGCTACTCATGACCGAGTCCCGGATTTTCATCAGTAAACCCCCAATATATTTATCAATTTCACGTTCGGGTGGGGTAACCAAGTGAGGTACAAGAACGCTTAGCTCGTGGAAACGGAGCGAGTAAGCGGCGTTATCACCACTTTCTTGTTTTAGGTTCCAAAATTCTTCCTCAAGCTTTTGGAGCTCGTGTTTGGGACAGAATTTCTTCTTCATAAGTGCCTTGAGCTCGGCCCATGGAAGAGCCATGGCCACATCCGTACCTTGGAGGTGCATAACACTACCCCACCATATTAGGGCGGTTCCCCTAAACATGCTTGAAGCGAAGTTTGTCTTTTTCTCTTCGGGGCATTCGCTGTGTAAAACACATTCTCCACATATTCAAACCATTGCAACAAGGTAGTCGCACAGTTGGTTCCAAAGAATTCGGACGGGTTGGCACTGGTAAATTGTTTAAGCAGGTAGGATGCGGGTTTGGGTTCAATAGGTGCAACAACGGGTGTGGGTTGGTTTGCTTGTATTTGGGTCATAAGTTCGGGAATCACCGTGGCCATTTGCTTGGCGACGAGAGCGGCCATACGTCGGGTAGAGTCATATCGCGGTTGGCGTCTTAGCGGAGGCATGCTAACATTTATAAAGAAAATGGGATAAGTTTTGGATAAAAGGAAATGAATATAAAGGTGTATAAAATAAAATGAGATTTCGATTTTTGATTTGTGAATCCTAAAGTTAGTATGGAGAAGATGTTAGTGTTAGATAAAATATAAAACTTTGTTTATAAATAACAAAACCGTAAACAAAACGTAAATGATTTTTTTTTTTAGATAGTTAAGGCTTGAAAATTTGAGATTTTGAGATTTATAGAGTCAGAAGAATCGCGCATAAAATCACCATGACTTGATATTCCAACACTAAATAAAAGGTTTTTTAAAACACCACGTTGGAGTCCAAACATGTGCACGTAACCACCACGACTTTTTCATGTTTTAGACTCAAATAACAATGATAACACAATAAATCGAGATACAACGTCATGCCAAAACACTAGTCCACGAAATCACCGTAGCCCTATTGTTTTAACACCGAAAAATTAGGATGGCGACCGGAACGCTCGCATTCGACTACTTAAAGAATTAACATTTATAACACGGTTTATGGCCTAGAAAACGAGCATTATAACTCAACCATCCCAGGTAAGTAAATCACCTTCGATCCTTTGAATCTTTTTGTCAAATGGTCATTTTATAATGTCTTGTTTTCTATGATGGCTACAAACCCGATATAAACGCAACCTTTAAGGGATTTGAAACAACGGGATCCAAGTTAATCTTGTAATCCATAAAACACAATAAAAATCTACTTTTTGCGTTTTAAGGTAAGGATACCTTGGAAATACTATGAAAGTGTGTGTATGTGAACATTTAGGATATTGGTGAATTTTAAACAAGTTCATAAATAAACATGCGATATGAACAATAAAATAGAGTAAACACGTATGAACACGCATATAGGACCCTAAACATAACAATTCTAGGTCGTTACGTCTAACCACCTATCTTAATTGTCATGGCTTTGATACCAATCTGTCACACCCCGACCAAAGGCGGCGGAACATGCCGAGGTGTAACTATTGCCCATAAGCGCATGACACTATTTAAAGCGACAATATTTAACAAACTCATTTCATTTCACAACATCGAAAATGTCACATAACCAAATATTCATAAGTCAAATACAACAAAATATAGCAAAATATAGCAAATCAAATATTGTTCATTTTTGCTAATATCCTAACGGTATTTGTGTCATTTTCTTCACCGAACTCCATAATCAACCTAGATGCAAACCTGTAACATTTCATAAAATAAAGTTGTCAACACAAAGGTTGGTGAGCAATTCATAAGTTTGAACAATAGATATATAGTATGAAAAACCACAAAACAAGTATACAAAACCATAAATAATAGCTATAAACTTGGATAAATTGACAATCGCTAATAGAATTACGTTAGCGCCACCTAGCTACAAGGGATTGCCAAGTAGTCTAGGATTTAATAGAATATCGTTAATTGCATTACGTTAACGACACCTTGCTACGAGGGGATGCCAAGTAGTCTAGGATTTATAGATTCCATCAACCGAAAGCGATAAACACATAGGCATATAAGCATAGAACACCAAATCGAGCAACTATTCAAGAAAAGTATACAACAACGTTTGTGGTTTAAGACTCAAGTATAAAGCATTTGATTTGAATAAGTATGAAATGTCACCCCAAAACAAAAGATAGAAAACGGGGTATGAAGTTACTCACGTTCAAGTATAAAACTTGATCGGTAAAAGATGAATAACCGGATGGATGAAGTTTAACGAACAAGGCCTAAATGACAATAAAATCTTGGATTTAGAATGGTTGTCTTGAAGATCTTTAAATAAAATAATTGTTGCAAAAAGTAAACAATTAAAGTTCAATGTTTAAAATGTAACTATTTAAGAATTTATAATAACAATCCTTTAAAAATGTAAGTTTGCTCGAAACCGGGTTAAAGTATCTAACCTTAATATTTACTTAACCAATGTTAAGTAATAAGGTGGGAAAAATGCTAAAATGCAAGTTCCTTTGGGACATAGATACTAAAACGGGGTTTTAATGAGTGTTCGGGTTGTCGATTCGGGTCTTGACAAATGGTCAACCCCAAAGTCAACTTTCCAACATATTAATTGTTATGAGATAACTCATTAAAATATACTAACACTTAACCAAGTATGTAGATCTATTGTTTAGAACTAACAACGCACGTTAAGCGAGTGTTCGGTTTTGTCGGTCCAAACTATGTGATGAGATCAAGTTGGATCCAACAATTCCAAGTACTTAAGAAAATAATTAAAATCAGTTTTTAAACTATTTTTAAAGAAATATACAAGTCTTGATAGCTAAAAACACACTTGTGTGTCTTAAACGAGTAAAAGTCGGTATAGTTCGGTTTGGTTCGGTCTCCATCTCACAAATAGTTCATAGATGGTTTCTACATGCCCAAATATCATAGAACTTGTATATTGGTTTATAAATGAAGAAAACTTAAATTTTACAACTAAAAAGTTAACTACAAGTCTTTTAAGCAAAAGTTTCGGTTTAGTTGGCTTCCATCTCCCAACGAGTTCATAGATGGATTCCATATGCTTAATATCAAAGAACTTGTAAAAATGATTTTTGAAACTCAAATCTAGCAATAAACATGTTTAAACAACTATTTTAACAAAACTAGTAAACAAAAGTTTAGTTTCCGGTTTGGACTAGTTTCGGTTAAACCGAGGTTAGTTTTATACAAGCCCACACCATGGAACTTTTAAATAAGATGAACAAACTAAAAGGATTAGAAGTTAGTCATAAGTGATATGTATAATAAGTTATGTGTGTGTATATATATATATCAAGAACACGAAGTCCTCCATGAAGCCTTGCCTTATGACATTCGAAACTTTACCAACCGGAGTCGGTGAAGTAACAAATAAAGGAAACAAGGGGTGTGTATTATATATATGTTGTACCACCATATTCAAGTGTTAGTAATATTAGATGAACAAGTTAAAATGAAAGACTATAGTTAGTTGACCTTAAGAAATCAAAATAACAAAATGTTGAAGATGAATACTTGGATTTGAGGGAGCTTTTGGAGAAGATGAACAACCAAAATGGTGTATGGAGCCTTGTTTTTATAATGGTAAGAGTATGGTTCATACAAATAGGGTAAAGATGCATGTGATGGTTGAAATGGTCAAACAAGTTTTTGGTAAATGGCAATAATAGTCCCCAAAGTTTGGTTTAAGTCATTTTAAGGAGTTTTAAGGACCAAAATGAATGTTTTCAAGACCCAACAAGTGTAAAACAATATTGTAACATAAAATCCATCATTTTGATTATATCATAAGCTTTGGTTTACAAAATGGGTCGGTTTACATGATAAACGAATACAAAAACGAATACAAACGAGACCTGAAATTGACGAATGTCACATTTTACACTACGTATAAAAATTTTCGGCTGAAAATGGCTAAATTTTACACTACGTATAAAAAGTTTCGGCTAAAACGGCTAAAGTTTACACTACATGTATAAAATTTCGGTAAAAAACGGCTAAATTTCCACTACGTATAAAAAATTTCAGACGAAAACTGTTAATCTACACTACTGTGTAAAAAAACAGGGGGCGGACCCACCCCGCCCCGGGCCCTAATAATCCTTCGCCATTAGATATGAGTATATTTATCATTTCTATTTCATTCTTGCGTTTTTTTGTAACCAAAAAGCATAAAAAATAATTTATTTCATTTTGTAAATTAACCAAACAAGACATGAATGGTTAATCATTTAATTGGTAATTATTCATTTCATATTTTTTTTTCATTCTATATCTCTTCCATTTGAATCCCCTCCGTTCAATTACCCCATTCAAAGATACCCATCACTTTTTTTACTAAAGTTAGTAATTTTTAACCAACTTTTATCATAATATGAAAGTGATACTAAAGAACATAATAATAATGACTAAAGAAGAGATTGTCATATGGGTAATATAGATCTCACTTTTTAGTTGCGGATCCCATATCGAAACCCTAGAATTGTGGAAGTGAGATGGAGGGGCTGGTTTAGGTGCTCACTGCTCAGCAGTGTACTTTGGAGTCCCGAGATTCGAAAGTTATAAAAATAGTCCTATAAGAGTAAAAAAAAATCAAAATACTCTTTATGTAAATTTAATGTCCGTTAGTTAGAATGTCAAAACATTTAAACACATTTGAACATAAACGAAAATTTCGATTATTTCTTTTATTTATGAACGAAACCTTAAAATTTTGCTATATATCTAAATGTCAAAAATAAATGTAACTTGTACAAATTTAAAACTCTGAAAGTAGTTATGTAGTGTTACAAAATCTGAAATTTGTTACATATCTAAAACTTTTACCAGCTATATTTATCCTCTTTTATGTATAAGCTAAAATATACTATATAGTCGGTGTTTTTAGCTGCTAGCTAAGATCTAACTGACATTTTACTTGTGTACTTGCAAGATTAGTTATTTTTTGTGACCGATTGAATTTTGTGTGGGATAAATTGTGTGACCGATTGAATTTTGTGTGGGATAAATTGTAGTTCTGTTACCCCGACTTTGTTTACTTGGTGTTTTCCGATTAGTTAGTCTTGGATATATCTATTTTGAAATAATAAAAAATCAATGTTCGTGTTGATATATTGAGTCAAATTGCCAATTTGTGTGGTTTTCCCTTTATTTATTGCCAATTTGTGTGGTATTTTTCTTTCCATTAGTTAAGGCAGACAAAACATTATGGCAATGGCAGTTTTAGATATATTGCGGCTGGCCTAACAAACACCAAGTCAGTTTTCGACTCCCTGTCTACATATGTAGAATGCTTTTTTTATATTTTCTTCTACTTTTCTAATAAGAATATGAAGTGTGAACTCATCATTTGGTTTCTTGGATTTCTTTAGCTATATATATAATTAAAAAAAATGAATGAAGCAAGTAGTTGTTGTTAGAACGATTATGTTGGTGGCCACTCATACTTCATTTTTTATAATGGGTATAGTTCCTTTAAGCAATAATAATGCATAAGTCACTAGAGCATATCGAAATCAAAATATGAAGTTTAATCTCTTTTTATTTTTTATTTTTTTAACAGCAAGACAAGAGAAAGTTTTTTTTTTTTTTTTGAAATCAGATTAATAATATCAATTAATAATATATATATATATATATTTTTTCTTAACTTCATTCATTATATAGAAACATATATATTACATCAACATAGCAGGTAGGCGGGCAACAGGCTGCGCCGCCACCCCTTTTTTTTTGACACATAGTCAACTCACAAGTTTTTAGTTTTTTTTTTCTTTGGTTTTTTTTCCTATAACAAGGATAAGATGTTTAACAAGTTTTAAATACATTGTGACGTGTTTATTTTTATCAATATTTAGTATAAATTTCATTTAAGCGGTGATGTGCGTAATAATATACAAGTCATCGAAACACAAAACGTAAAAGCCATCAAAGCTACCTCAAGATATTGATTTTTTACAGTTTTTCTTTCATTTACAATTTTTAAAATATGATATTTTATAACATCCAAATTTACCGTTATGACGTGTTGTTTATATCAACTTTTCAACTCAATTCTTTTCAAAACCAAGTTAGAGGATCATTTTGTTTCAGCCAATAATCACAATTTAATTAAATATTAATCTCATAACAATATATTAACAAAATATCGGTTCCAAAATTTTTGGAATATAGTTGACAGTGATACATGCATCAAGTATTAATTAATAAAGTATGAAGACTCTAATAACACATTAACACGTAGATCACGTTAATTTTATTTTAGTGGAAAACAAATGGAAACTTTTTATACTGTTTTAATGAATCAAACACATAAATAAATGATTTATTGATCTTCGCTTCTACAATTTTGATTCACTGACTAGCAATTTTAATTTTTAACTTGAAGAGCAGAGAGTGAAAAGTATATTTATAAAAGGATTTTGTTCATCCAAATAAAAATACTAATAATAATAAGAAGAAATCTATGATTAAAAATATAATTCAAGTCAAACCCTCGTGGTCAACATTTCTCTCATAATTATTCTTGAATGCATCAACTTTGACCAAAATCCACCTTTCCTCTTCACACCATCTTCCATAATCCTTTCACTAACAAAAGCCATGGATTTGCACTTCAAGAACTTATGATCCCCTTTTTGATAAGCATGCATGGGAGATGCCGTGTTCGACAAGGCTTCAGACGAAGAAGAACCCGAAGATAATCGAAGACACAGAAGAGCATGACGACGAGGAATCGCATGTGATAACCCGTGATGACGATCTTGATATCTTTAATAATCTTTCTCGTAAACACAACGAACAAATACCCGTAGATTGTTGGTGTTTAGGGTGTTTCTTGCATTTTGTCGACGATTGAGATGATTTTCTTGTGTTGTTCATTTTGTGTTTGTGTGTGTTTAGGGTTAGTTTGGTTTAGGTGGATTTTGTGGTTTTTGTGTTGTATATATAGAGCTTTTAAGGACTAAGTTTCTTTGAGGGTTCATGGGAGTTTCTATGGGAATTGCAATCAAATTACATTTTTTGACCGTTTATTGTGATTTTTGAAAAGTCAAGTTGAGGCTAAGCAAGTGTAGGTTGACTTCAATGTCTTGCACGTACGCTCCGATGTGTTTTAAAACTTGGTTACCAACCATTTTACAAATTTACCCTTACATTTTTTAACTTTTAATACTCACTTGTTATAATTACTAGTTTACTATTTAGACTCTTAATTTTAAATTAGTTTTGTTATTCAAAAGGGGGTTGCGACACAACTTGTTGTCTTTTTGTCTGCCACTTTATTGTAATCGTTTTGTAGTAACTAATAAAAAGTAATTAGTTATAAAAAAAATTGTTATAATTTTAGATTTTTAGTTCTTTTCTTTTGCACCTTTTTTATTATTTAGAAAGGCTTGTGCGTGCTTCAACTTTTTGCGTTTACTTTTTGTTTGTATGAATCTCTTCAGTTATTATTTTTAGTGGCTTGAATGAGTTAAAGACATATTTGGGTTCAATGGATTAGTTTTTACGTCTACTTTACGCCCCCACCGTAACATGGGAGACTTAATACTAGTTATTATTGTTTCAAAAGATGAATCTAAAATCAGAATAAAAAGTATTTTCAAAACAAAATATATTTTTACAATGTTATTTTTCAACATACTTTCTAACTATATATATTTAACAAGTGTTACACTTATATTAAATAAATGTTATAAAAAGTAGTTACATGTAGTTATTCTAAAGGTCAAATCATAAAAGGATGAAAGTTGGATTTTACCAACATATGCATTCACTATCATATATTAAATAGGTTTAGTTAGAATGTAGCGACATTTGTGGGAAGACTTGGTCAACGATTTGGAAGTCAAGTTTGAGTGTAGATCACGTCCAAGGTAATTTTCCTGCTAAAAGCCCAAAAATTCATAACAACCTCATATGAGATTTTCCTTTTTCCTTTTTTATTATTTAACACTTGTTTTAAACGTGCATACTTCGAAAATATTGTTACATTTTTATAGTATCATCATGGTTTACATAAATTTTTGTTATCAAGTATTTTATAAACTAAACTATTATCTCAAGAAAGGTTATCACTTATCATCTATGTCTCCCAGGATAAAGGGAAAATCAGCCTTATTTTACCCTTTGACCTTCGGTGATCATTACCAATAGTTTTTGTTACCGGAGAGAATTTTATCTTTTTTTTAAATGACGGCTTTTTGTAATTAGGCTATCGCATTGGAGAGCCCCGACGCCCCACTCTGCTCAGACTATGTTGTCTTAACCGGGTCACGCTGTCTTCAAAGTTTGACTTGGGCGTTCCCCTTGAATCCATACAGTCGATTGCCACTTGACAGTCGTGGTGCCACCACAAGAGCATAACTCTCTGGCATAACACACGGTAGGACGAAAACCCGAGTGGGCTCAGGGTTCGAAGTACGAACTGACAACCTTTACACAAATACTAGCTTAAAATCTTTCATTGTCAATATCCACCAAGAAGTGACAAGTGAGATTTGAACTTGATTCTTCAATAGAGAACCCAAGCCTCCTACCACAAGTGATGGATTATGTTTGTCTGTATTAATTAGTTATTAATATAAATAAAATGCATTTTATAATTTTGGATGAATTTTAAAATTTGAAATTAATAAAAAAAACAAACATAAATTGGATGTGGCTCAATGGTAGAGTACCCACTTTACTAGTAAGGGGTAGGGAGTTCAAACCTCACTATCACCAATTTATACGGGAGATATGAGGGATGACCCTGGCTTGTCAGGGTTCGAGTCATGATCTCACCCGGTTTTACCGGCTCCTCGTTGTCGTGCCATTTGGCGGGCGTGGGGACGGGTTTTATCCGGTGAATCCCTCAATAGGTGGACCGCTAGGGGCTCCGTCCGTCCGGACTAGTGGCCGGATCGGGCTACCTTTAGCCAATGGGGGCCGTGTACGGAGTATCCGGCGTTACTTAGTTGGTCGTTCAAAAAAAATAAAAAAAACAAACCTAAACTAAACGTTACAAACATCAAACATTTGTATACATTAAAAAAGATATACCGTAAAACCTCTAGAATTTAATACTTCATAAATTAATAATCTCGATTTAAAATTAATAATTTGTCCAGTCTCAACTTGAAACTAGTACAAAATTGGCCCCAATCAATAAAATAATAATTTTATGAAATCTCTATGTAAATATATTGGTCACGGCGAAACTATAAATTAACAATTACTAAAATATTTTAAAATTCTAGGATTGTTTAGTAAAAAATGAATCTAGAGTCACTTGTTTTTTTTACTTCAAAACTATATTGAATTTGTATTTAAATCTCTATATTGCACTTAAGGGTTAAGTCATTGTATTCTCATATTGCAACAAAAAGTTGTTAAGAGTTGTTACTGCTTGCAATGCTTCTTTCCAAGTGGCCGATTCCAAAGGTACTGAATCATCATCTACCGGATTTTGAACGTTTCCTCCATAATTTCTTTAATGCTTTGAACCTCATAACATTCGTTATTTTCACCTGGATAATCCAACTCTTTTAATTTGAGAGTTGTTCACGAATATAAGTCAACTGTTTAAATTAATAATTTATGAATTTATCGATATAATAATATCTTGCTAAATTAATAAGATATCATAGTCTAAACATTATTAATTTATAGAGATTTTATACTATTCCAATTACATATATTAAACCAAATCTATAGGCAATACTTAACTCAAGTTCTACTGTTCCTAGTACCTATGACATAGGATTAGCTTTTGCCTTCTGATTAGGCTCATAGGCTGCCTTCGTTTTCATCGTTTTATTTCCTGTTGGACAAGTAGTTCATCAACATCATTTGTCCCTTCGTAACAATGATTACATTATCCTCAATATTAGAAATATATCATCATCGAGGTTGAAAGTGTAGCAGATGTGGTGTGGTCAGCTGAAGCAGATGCTTTTCTTCGCTTCGGGTGTTGGGTATTGCAGATGGGGGTATGTTATTTCTACTTCGGTTGATCGTTTAAAATGTGACATACATGTATTTATAAGAATGGTTGTCATTTTTTTATATGCGACCCGAGCGCATGTCAAGAGTTGGTCATTCGACCTAGTTCAGCTTTGTTGATTAGGAAGAAACAATTTAATCGTGTTAGGGTATTTTAGTCATATACCGCAAATTCCTTTGTCGTGTGAAATTTCCATACGGTTAGTGAAGGAAAGTGTTCATTGGAAAGAATTTCGGTGTCGATTCCTTTTTTGACAAACCAAACACGTTTATTGTTGGAACTAATTTTAATACGAAATCCCAAGTATTTCATAAACCAAACAGAGCCTAAGTTTGTTTGAGTGAATTGAAAATTTTTCCTTCCAATTCAATTGAAATATGTAGACTTGGTCGGTCAGGTGGGTTCAGATTATGAGTTATAACAGTCTTCATGCAAAATAAGTTATGGTGAAAACAAGTTTTACACAAAATGAATTTGGGTCAATCTGGACCATATCGAAAAAGATCTTGTAGGGGTCAAAACAGGTTTAGCCAAAAAGAAATCAGGTTAAAGTTAGTCGCTTTAGAACAAAAAACAAAACTACTCGCACACCCAAACCCCACGCCTTGGGCTAAAGCTTTGTTTTAATATGCAACCGATCAGGGCCGACCCTAGGGGGGATGGGTGGTCGACGACCACATGCCCGCACCAATGTTGCAAAAGTCGCTAGGCGGCCGACCCCCTTGGAGAGAGTACTCAGACATGATAAATATAAAGAAAATTAGATTTTGGGTAATATATATATTTCAAATATCATAAGTTTACTAATATTTATAACAAAATAAATGAATATCAATATAAATAAGAGAAATACATGTTTAAACACTAAATTATTCTAAAAAAATGTTAATCATTAATTAAAAATAATGATATTCGTTCTTTAATATTATAGAAATACGAATCATGTTGTATTTTTTTAAGTCAAAATAGACCCAAGTTAACCGACTAGATGTGATTCAGGCTAATATTGACCACCTTTAACCAACTTTTAGTAACTAGGCGGAGTTAAAGAAACTCCCCTCGGCACCATACCTTGTAGCGAGTACTTAGAGAGTACTTGGTCTTGTAGACCTACTTTTACAACAACATTGGCCCGCACTCCGCTAAGCCCAATTTTTTTTAAAGTTATATGTATTTTTCATTAAAACTGGCCCTGCTTGCGGTGCGCGCATATAATGTATATATGTGTGAACCTCGGGTGGGCAAAAGTGAAATTGCACTAATTTTGACGCTGTTTACTAATTTCGTGAAAATAACGTTAAAAGTGGCGGAAGGTTAATCAGGCATCATGTGGTGGCGTTGATGGCCGGAAGACAAGGGTACATGCACCAATCAGCTTGTGTCCCAATGGTTGAGTGTTATGCGCCTTATGTCCAATGCTTGATGCAAAACTACTATCGAGCCGGGGGTCTCACCGGAAGCAGTCTCTCTAATCCTACGAGGTAGAGGTAAGACTGTCTACATCTTACCCTCCTCAGACCCTACCATAGCTTTGCTATTGATGGGATTTACTGAGTACGATGATGATGATGATGTATTTTCATTAAAACAATAAGTATATTTAGTGTTTAAACTCAATTACGTAACCACTAGCTTGGTTTAGTGGCAAGGGTATTACTCCAAACCAAAAGGTTATGAGTTCTAGTATCATTTGAGACATGTTTAATTATAACCAAGCAATCGTTTAAATTGTTTAAACCCAATAAAATACACATTTTACTTAAGACCCAACTTTCTTTTTTTTTTTGCATTCAGCCCTTTATTTATTTATTTTTGCTTTTTATGGAGCAGCCCTACAACCGATGTTCAAAACTCTTAAGAAACATTAAATGTAAAACTTATTAAAAAATAAGCCATTAATACTTGCTTTATTATTTATACGTTAATGAAACGGGTAATATTAAACGTACTTATGCTAACACCACTTTTACTATATTTATTTATTTTTTTCCTTTTCATTGACAAACAGTTGACTAAATTCCTTGAAAAACCCTCAAAAGTTTCGATTCCGTGATGCCTAAATTATCTAATGGTGCTTCACTATAAGTTAAATCTTCGAATATGACACATAAGTGAAATTCAAACCTACGATGTCATACATAAGAAACTTTTAGATAAACCTAAGATAAAATTCTATATCATCCAACTAAAGAGCCTTTTACTATTTTTGCATTAAGATGTTAGGGTACATAGGGTAATTATTCTATTAGAATGAGTTCTTGTTTGAAAATGAAACTAAAAGACTTTGATTTGTCCATTTGTAAGTAAATGTAACTTATTTGATCATGCGTAATTGCGTAGTGGTAGGAAGAAAATGCAGGAGATAAGTTTGCCACGTGGCGTCCAGTTAACAAAAAAATAGATTGTATTTAACGGTATAGTGATGTAGCAAATATTGAAGAGAAGTGTCACAATTTTAGTCTTTATGTAAATAAAAAATTAATAAAATTGAGGTGACCCCCCAATCTCCTTTACAATTTGGACGATAAATATTTCCCATCCCTCTTTTTCTCGTTCCACTTCTCTAGGGGGGGGGGGGGTTCCTCCCTAATCTCTCTTCACTTCTCTCTCTCAATCTCCACAACTACAGGTGGTCTTATTGATAAATGAGTAATACATTAGATCGTTAAAATAATTTGCACCGTTATTAAAAATATTAAAATCACTCAGTGCCTATTAGTTTATAGGTATGACGTTACCTCTGTAAAACTGAGGTGATTGATTTGGATCCTTGCTATCGCAAAGTTATGGGAATTTTACTACTTCATGCGTGATTGATTTAGATTCTTGCTATTGAAAAGATAATAGGAATTTTAATACTTCATGCAGAAAATTTTGTTGTTAAAAAAAATATTAATATTATTATTGTAATATTATATTTGTAAAATACGAAACAAAAGGGAACAAAATGTTGATTTAATGAGGTATTAAAATATATTTTAATATTCTAATTAAACTCATATGAGAAAATGAACCGTTATAACGGTAACTTCCTACTTCAAATCAAGGACGCATCGTTTGCCACGACACCCTAAATCCAACGGCTCACAAAACTCTATTACCACGTGTACATCATTTTAGCTGTTGATTAGGTGGATGCCAACCAATACTTCCGAACCTTTGTTCAAAAACCCACACTATATAAACCCTAACCCTCTGTTCTTCATCTCATCTCACCATCTTCTTCTCACTCCATCACTTTCTCTCTCTAAAATCACCAACCAATCGTTAATAAACAATGGCGTACTCAACCTTTGCGGCGGTGTTACTGGTGGCATTGATCGCCGGATCTGCAATCGCACAGTCGCCGACGGCGGCGCCAACCGTTTCTCCCACCGCAACTCCGACAGCCTCACCTCCGTCGCCGGTTTCCGTAACACCTACTGCATCGCCGACGGAATCTCCGGTGGCATCTCCGCCGGCTCCAACTGCTTTTGCTCCGTCTACTCCCACCGCTCTGCCGCCGTCGATCTCGTCGCCTCCGAGTGATTCTCCGACATCTTCGCCTAACTCCGGTAGCTTGAACAGAGTAACGGGATCTGTTGCAGTGGTTGCCTTAGCCGCTGCGTTTGTGTTCTAGAGTTTGTGAATTTTGGGATGTGGTGGTGGTATTATTATTATTCTTTACGGTAGCCACATTTGCTGTGTTTTTTATTTACTGAGATGTCTGAATTGTTTTTTGTTATTATTTTGTACAATGGTTTGTTTATTTGAATAAATTATACCGTTTTTTTGTTTGATTTGTTCTTATTAAGTACGGTTGTTTATTAATTCTGATTAAACGTTAACTATGATCTCACTTTTGGATTAACAAGTAGCGATTGCTACAACATTCTAATTTGTGATATCAACTAATCTTAGTTTATATGTTATAAATAGCTCAATTTTTAGTTCCCAAGTTATCGATTTATTTTTATATAACTATTTACAATAGAGAGGTGGGTAAGCACCCAACAAGTTGCGCCGCACAGCCACTGTTATGAATGACAAAACTGATCATACAAAGTTATAGTTCTTTAGCGTCGATAAGTTACTGTGAACGACCCGCGAAACTTTTTTCAGAAATGTAACAGTTTCGGAGGCAACAAGCCTAAATGTATCAAAAGCAAAATGAGACATTAACTTGATGATTTTTACTCGTCTTATTAAGAAAAAAAAAGTATACGGTTAATATGTTTTACCTTTTGTTATTATATGGAGCAATGCTTTGTTAAAGATTTATGAAAGCACTCAATGACTCGAACGCATTAACCACAAAAGCCTAATGATTATATTAATAGTCTACCTCTTAATCATTAAAAAAATATAGTTGCGTTTGATATACTAAAAAGACATCTTTTAATGGTTAAGTTTTAGAAACATGCTAAATGATTTAGAGGCTATCACCTAATTCGTCTGACTCTCACGCCGAGCTTTTAAAACATGTGTTGTGGACATGGTGTCTTTCTAGGTGGGGTGTTCACCAGGTTTGAGCCATGTTAGTGTGGGTTCGAATGTTCGATAGGTTTGCAGGACATGCGATGCAGACCGTTGAACAAGATTTCATAATTGACACATGTGATGTGACTTGTTAAAGGAAGCTGTCCCACAATTATTGAATGTTTACTGGAATCTAGTAATAGTTATATTTTATTAATTTTAAATATCTCACCAGCCTATCACTACAACCTCCTAGTGGGACGGTGCCACCTCTACCAACCAGACAGACCACTATCTCTTTCCCATGTTGTCATCCTCGTCAACCAACACATCCCACCTCCACCTTTAACTTCCACCTCTTTAGCTCCAAAAGTGTAGGTTTTTTTTAAAGTTTGTAAGGGATACACATATCAATTTCATATTGTGATATTTATATTAAACTCTCACAAATTCAATTGGCTAAAACAATAATGAATATATATATATATACTAGCTTTTAGCCCGCGTATTACGCGGGTTACTTTAAGGTTTTTTTTTATTTGTGAATATATAGTTTTCATGTATGAAGTGTTGAAGTATTAAATTAAAGGTTACATAAACGTATAAATTGTTTTGTATTTATTAGTTTGAGTTAAAGAATGGTTTGTTAGTTTTAGTTTTTCGTTTTCATTTCAAATGGGGTCTTACAGATTTGTCAGTTAATGTGGTCAAACATTTTGTTTTATAGGCAATGAACTTTCCTTTTGATTTACAAGAATGTATGTTAAATGAACTTTCCTTCTGATTTACACGAATATATGTTATATGGTTTATTATATGTATTAAGTTGTTATAGTTGGTTGGTGACGCGGAACAACATATATATTGTTTAATGAATGACATCAAATGGACTTTCATCAAATAATGTAGTCCAATTTTTTATTGCTATAAGATATGTATTATTTTTGTTTCACAAAGATCAGCACAACCTTCCCACATGCGATGGAATTATGAATTATACGATGGAATGTGTAAGGATTACAAAAATACTCTCGTACTTTCCGTTCATCACCCATCTCAAGAATGATCTATTTTCCGTTGAGGAAGAATAACCAAATTTTAGTCGATAATTACAAAATAATAGTATATGCGTAGATTGAATTGGATTAAAAGAACTCCAAGCAATAATTACAAAACCAAGTTAGACAATTACAAAATCAAAACTGAGCTATAAACAGAAGCATCCCTCTTACAGTGTTTCAATCCCAAAATAGGAAATGTAATTGATTTACCTAACAAAATTTATAAATTTTAGGGAAACTTCTTTTTTTCAAGAAATACAAAAGTCAAACTGATTTTATATCCAAGGAATATTTTTTCTTGTTGCATTCTATTGTAGTGATGGCTTTTTTGTTTTTTCAGTCATTCAGGCTTCACCATCTTTTTATCAGCAGCAGGTTTACACTCTTGAACAATAGCAGGGGTAACAGTCGCTACTGACCCGATGATGGTGCCGTAGGTTTGATCTCTTTGTTTATAAGCTTTAGCCTTTTAAAGACCTTACATCCTCTTAAAGAAACAGGCTGATATAGCACCATCACCATCGCTTGTACCACCACAAAACACACCACCAAACCTAACATGAGCATATATAAAAATTAAAATGTATCTTCGACGTCGCTATCATTGCTGCAGCTGCTACCAACATCACCAGTATCAAAAGTTCTGAGAGAAAATAACCGAATTGGCTAATTTAACCGAACCGAAAAATTAACCGATGGTTCACCATCGGATAAATCATAACTAATTAACTGGAAATTATGGTGCAATTATTGTTTTAGTGCATTATATAACAAAATCAACCAAACTAAACCGATTAATCTAGCCCGAATGAACTAACTTGTAACTAAACAGATTGAAATTGTCAATCATACAGTAAAAGGGTACCTGATCAACATTGTCGGCACCACCAAAAGCATCCATCCTATCCAGATACATCAAAGTAGTCTTAACAATATCAGTTTATTAATGCTCCAAATCACATAACCAGTTAATATCATCAACAAAGAAAAAAGCCACTATTCTATCAATAACCTTTTTTAACCAAAGAATTTGTGAGGTGAAAAGTTGGCTGAGAGACTTCCATTAAGATAACGTTGTTTGTCATTTAAAATATGAATAACTTTTGGTTTTTTAGTCATTTGGACCTCAATAGTCAAACTTTTCGTTAGTATGCTAACCTCAAAAGTCAAAATTAATCATATTCACAGAAGCAAAAAATAACTGGAATTGTTACAAAGTGAAGGAAGTCTCTTATTATTTTTTTATGTATATGTGCACTATTAAAACTTGTTCAAAGTTTCAAACTTTAGTTAATACAAAACTATAAATAAGATTTGGTTACGCTACTTAGAGATGATCAAATGGTACCAGGTACCGATTCGGTACCAACTATTTGATGTTTCGGGATCAGTACATACCGGTACCAAGTTTTTATGAAATTAGGAATCAAAAACTTGGGATTAGTATCAACATGGTACCGACCTCAACCCTATTGTAAATAATCAAACAGCTGAGATGATTGTATGAATGTATGGTGCTCGTACCTTAAAAGTTGGTTGTATCTAGAAGGAACACGTTGCCCCTTTTCGGGAGCTGAAAAATGTTGAATGTTGGTGTCAAAATTTGAACTTTGAACTTTGGCGTACCAAGAATTTTTTGATATAATGAGCATGAACGCTTAAAGTTTCTTTCGATCTAAAATGAATAAACTTACGATAATAACATGGTTTCTAGTTGGTCCCGCAAGACTCACCTTGAACAGGGACGTCGGCGCAAAGACCATCTGCTCCCGCAGGACCCACCATGCTCATAGAACCTTACGCGCAGTACGCAAGCTGTACACGCAGGGAAAGCCTCCCAATGGTGAAGTACCCCGCCTGTTCCCGCAGTTGCGGATACAAGCCATCAGGGAAGGCTACCCGCAGACAGCAGGGCTACACGCACAAGACAATAGATACTTCAGTAGTCACATGAAGGAATGAGCAAGGCAGGAACAATCCCGCCTAAATGAGCCAGTCTGTATGATTCTGAAAGATCTTTTGTACTATACCTACCAAGGTATGGATAGGACAGACGATCTGACCAGAACAACCCATGAGCCAATCACAGGGTGACAGCTCACCGACAACAGTGCGAGGAGGAGCACCCTCTAGTACTGTTTGTCACTATTAGCCGCTGCCTACTCACCAACCCTTACTGTGGGACATGCGCAGCCTACAGTTGGTGGAATAGTGTTACTATTGGCCGTAACCTTTTCACCAACCAGCATGGCCTGCGTACAATCCACAGTAGGTGGGACGTGCATAATCTACAGTTGGTGGAATAGTGCAGCCGACTTTGTCACTGTTGGCCGTAACCTACCCACCAACCAGTATGGCATGTGCATAGTCCACTGTTGGTAGAACAGGAATACTATTCAGCCGGCTGTACCTGCTTGGAAACCTACCTTCGGCTATAAATACTCCAACATCTCGGAATGGTAAGATCATCTGCTATCCAGTTATCTAGCAATCTCTTAATATACACTTATATTCAGAGCAACCTAGTCTGATTCTCACGCCGGAGGGTGGTCACAAGGAGGAACCCCCCCTTCTCAGTGACGAGCTTACGGTGTTTGTTTTGCAGGTCTCCTGAAGAACAGCCTTCTCAGCTAGACCTCATCCGTGGGAAACATTACTTAACCCCCAGATTATCTATAATCTGTACCGGGTCACCTAGTGTTTCTTCATTGACGCCATCCGTGCATAAAAGCTAGAACTATTTTAGTTTTTTCACAATTTCTGAAGAAATGGTTAACGTTACTCCGGTTCAAAGGCCAGTAACCGACCAAGAAACCCCGGTAACAACCCCAGCAACTGGGGGGAACACCGGCGGTTATACAATCCTTACGAACACTACCCCGACTACCCAAGCCGGGGCAAGTGGAGTAAATATTCCATTGGGGTTCTCCGATACCCAACTGGAAAAACGAACGAAGGTTCCTCGCCAAACACTAGATCAAGTGAAGGCGTGGGCCGAAGCACGGCAAAGAGAATTCCAAGCCGAATTGGACGAACGCTTGCGTTCAGTTCAACAGGCTGACGAATTCGCCAGTACTCGCCAACACCTCAATATGAGCAGTGACTGCGAGTACTCAGACGACGAGTTGGAGTCCGACACCGACGCGAACCCTCGCCATAAGGCGAAAGGGAAGCGCAAGGAAACGGACGTCCAACCAAAAAGGAATTTTGGGGAAGCCTTTAAACCAATCGTGGAGAGAAACCCGCGTGACTTTTCCAAAACCTTTAGACCAACTGCTACAAATGCAGGGAAGTCAAAGTTCGCAAGGGACATTGCGGAAGCAATCGCCCCGAGAAGTGCCAAACAAATGTCCAACATTGGCACTTATGATGGTCTATCCGACCCAGACGACCATTTGAACAGGTTCATTGCGGGGGCTACCGTCAGCAACTGGACGGAACCCACATGGTGCTACATGTTCCAGATGACTCTGGTCGGAGCGGCCAGGGCATGGTTCGATCGTTTACCGATCCACCACATATATGACTGGGCGGACTTTCAGAACAAGTTCAGCCAGCATTTCAGCCAACAGAGGAAGTACACTGAAGAGCAGTGGACGATCCTTAACTGCGTGAGAGAGGAGGATGAATCTCTACTAGACTTCATCACTCGCTTCAACTCCAAAAAGCTTAGTCTCGGCAACATAAGTGAAGATCTGGTTCGCGCCGCCTTCATCCAAGGCGCCGAATACCCAGAACTTATCCGCACATTGACGGGTAAGGATGGCATGCCATCAACTTGGGATGCCATCATGACGGCGGCAAAGCGCTTTGCCGAGACGGAAAAGCAACTGGGAAGGGATCTTCCCCAGAGTACACACCTCTACACGCAGAGGACCAGAGAGAACAATGTCCGGATCGCCCGGCAGAACAAAAAGAGGAGGCTAGGTATTTGGCAGTCAAGGGTAAACTTTGACACCTCATCCAGCTCTCGCCCTCTTGTTGGCGGAAGGGACAACACACACCCTTCAAACCGAAAACACCGGTGGACGCCACTCACGAAGAGCGTCACGGAGATATTTGCCACGGAAAAATTGCCATGGCCTAAAGCCCCATTAATCCGACAGAAACCTAATGCGGATCAAAGCAAATCCTGTGATTTCCACGGGACAAAGGGTCATGGTACTGAAGAGTGCACATCCTTGAAGGATATTATTGAGACATTTGTCAAGGATGGAAGGCTTGCACATCTTGTGGCATCGATCAGGAAGGGAGGAAGGAATGACAACCGGTACAGAGGTAACGGACGAAAGCCCGTCGATATCAGCATCAACATGGTTCATGGCAAGGTCAGAGGAAGAAAAAGACGGGTGGCAGAACCATGCGCGTGGAAGGAAGCTGAGGTGCGCTTCCCGCGAGTGCCAGGAGGCCCCAGCAAAGAAGGCCCCATCGTCATCAGAAGCCAGCTGGGGCACTACATCACTTCACGCACTCTTGCTGACAACGGCGCTTCGTCGACAGTGATGTACAGACAGTTCTTTGATAAGCTGGATGATGAAGACAAAGAACGCTTGGAAACGGTCTACGCTTCAATGGAAGGGTTTGACGGAAGTACAGAAACACCCCTGGGTATCCTATCTTTCCCCGTTACTCTTACTGATGGGAATCATTCACGCACAGAAGACGTGGATTTTGTCGTGATGAAAAAGCCACATCATACGTACGACATCCTATTCGGAAGAGACGGGATGGCAAGATTCAACGCCGTGGTATCTTCAGTCCATGGCATGATGGGATGGCCAACAGCTGAGGGTGTAGCAATGATCTCTGGCATTCCCCAGGTATGCATTGCATCTGTTTCATCTAAACCCAAACCGAAAAAGGCTAAACCAACCATCACTGAACCAGAAAAATGGGCCTTCAATGGCAAATACCCCGACCAGGCCGTTACCATTGGACCAACAATCGTTGATCCCACCCGCACCTTACTCAAACGCTTACTGCAGAAAAACGCTGACATCTTTGCGTGGGCACCAGCTGACATGACTGGTGTACCCCGAAGTAAGGCGGAGCATAAGCTCAAGTGCGATCCAGCTGTTACGCCAGTCGTACAAAAGCGCAGAGTAATGGGGCCTGAACAAACTAACGCGTGTAGAACCCAAGTCAAGGAACTCCTTGACGCAGGCATCGTACGCGTTAGTAGATATCAAACATGGGTTGCAAATCCCGTAATGGTACCGAAGAATGACAAACAATGGCGCATGTGCATAGATTTCAAAGATTTGAACAAAGCATGCCCCAAAGATTGTTATCCGTTACCAGAAATTGATCTCAAAGTGGATTCGTTGGCACCATTTCGCCTTAAATGCTTCTTGGATGCGTATAAGGGGTACCACCAAATCCACATGGCCATTGATGACCAGGACAAAACCGCATTTCGGACGCCCGATGGTACATTTTGTTATAAAATGATGCCATTCGGACTTAAGAATGCAGGGTCCACGTACCAACGACTAATGGACAAAGAGTTTCATGCCCAAATCGGGAGAAACTTGGAAGTCTATATGGTTGATTTGGTCATCAAAAGCCTCGAGCCAGAGGCGATGTTGAAAGACATTGAAGAAACTTTCAACACGCTCCGAAAGATAAACATGAAGCTCAACCCGAGCAAGTGTTCATTTGGGATGGGAGAAGGGAAGTTCTTGGGAGTCATTGTTACTAAAGATGGCTTTAGAGCGAACCCTGAAAAGGTCGAAGCCATTGTTAAAATGGAATCACCTACCACCATCAAACAGGCTCAGACCCTGAATGGACGACTAGTCGCACTTAATCGCTTCTTGGCAAACCATGCGGATAAGTCGTTTCCTTTCGTGTCAACATTGAGAAACTGCTTGAAGAAAACGCACTTCCGTTGGACACTAGAAGCGGAAGCAGCTTTTCAGGAGATTCGGTCACGCCTGATCGAACTCCCAACACTTACAGCACCACAAGCGGGAGAGGAGTTAATCCTATACCTTTCCGCAACAGATAGAGCAACCGGGGCAGTCCTGCTAGTAGAACGAAAGGGCATCCAGATGCCAATCTATTATGTTAGCCGTGTACTAACAGACGTAGAAACCCGGTACTCTACCCTCGAAAAATTAGTCTTAGCACTTATACACGCTTCACGCAGGTTAAGACGATATTTCCAGGGCCACCCAATCACCATTCTCACCAACTTCAAACTCTCAAACGTTCTAGGCAAACCCGAATTATCGGGACGTCTAGCCAAATGGGCAATTGAATTGGGAGAATATGCAATTAAGTACAAGCCAAGACCAGCCATAAAAGGCCAGGTCCTGGCCGATTTTATTGCAGAAGTCCCCGCTTCGCGGGAGAAAGAGTGCCAGGAGGAGGCTCAACCCTCCCCAGCACAGGACGTCAATGATGTCTGGCGACTCTACACTGATGGAGCAGCCAGTAACGAGGGTTCGGGCGCAGGGTTAAAATTAACCAACCCAGCAGGCCAAGAATATACTTACGCTATTCGGTTGGATTTTCCAAGTACGAATAATGAAGCCGAATATGAAGCATTCTTGGCCGGTTTGAGAATTGCGCGTAAGATGGGAGTGAAAAACTTGGAAGCCCACGTGGATTCCATGCTGGTGGCCAACCAAATAAATGGGACGTACACGGCTGTGAACGACACCATGGCCCTGTACCTCGCCCAGGCAAAAACCCTTATGCGTGATTTTAGTGATTGTAAAGTCATACACGTCAAGCGCAGCGAAAACAAATCTGCGGATGCGTTAAGCAATCTTGCATCACTAGCCTTCACCCACTTGGGAAAGGACATCCGCATTGAACTCCTCGAAGCACCATCAGTCCCGCACAAGGAAATTTGTGTCATCCAAACCAGTACAGAAACGTGGATGACACCAATAATAAATTACCTTGCAGCAGGAATACTACCAGAGTCAAAAACACAGGCAAGAAAACTACGCTGTAAAGCACTGAATTATCAACTCGTCAATGACGTCCTTTACAGACGTAACTTTCTTGGCCCACTCTTGAGATGCGTGGACAACCAAGATGCCGACTACCTCTTAAGGGAAGTACACGAAGGCATCTGTGGAATACACGCCGGTCCCCGCGCTGTTGTAGCCAAGTTAAACAACGCGGGATACTTTTGGCCGGGGATGCATACGGATGCACTGGCATACATCAGAAAATGCAGGTCTTGCCAGCTTTACGCACCTAACACGCATCGCCCAAAAAACGAACTGGTTCCAGTCACTTCTTCGTGGCCATTTCAGAAGTGGGCCATCGATGTGACAGGCCCATTTCCTACAGCAGCAGGAAATGTTCAGTTCCTAGTGGTAGCCATCGACTACTTCACCAAGTGGATAGAAGCAAAACCTTTAGCCCAAACAACCGCAAAGCATATCAAAAAATTTATTTGGGAATTTATAATTTGTCGTTTTGGACTTCCACAGAATTTGGTGAGCGATAACGGCACCAACTTTGCGGACAAAAAGCTACAACAGTGGCTAAAAGAACTTCAAATCACCCACACCTTTACCTCAGTGGCACACCCGCAAGGTAATGGTGAGGTGGAAAGAGCAAACAAAAGCATCGTTGATGGCATAAAGAAAAGACTCTCGGAGCACAGATCCGGCTGGGTGGACGAGCTTCCGCACGTCCTTTGGGCAAACAGAACGCTGAAGAAGGCCAGTACAGGAGAAACCCCGTTCAGCCTCACTTATGGCACTGAAGCCATGGTCCCGGTCGAAATTGGTCTACCCTCACCAAGGGTCTTGAGTCAGCCAGAAGACAATGATGCGGAAAGACGGTTGGATCTTATGCTAACCGAGGAACGCAGAGACTTAGCCGCAGTGCGTGAAGAGAACTACAAACGACAAATGCAAAAGTACTACAACACGCGGGTAAAACTCTGCAACTTCAAGGAAGGAGACTACATACTGCGTAACAACGAGGCTTCAAACCAAGAGCGCTCAGGAAAGCTGGCCCCGATCTGGGAAGGGCCATACATTATCAAAGAAGTCCTGGGAAAAGGCGCATACCGGCTTGAAAGGCTCGATGGCACTCCTATCCCAAGAACATGGAATGGAGCTCAATTACGCAAATGTTATATGTAGATAAATTCCAAACTTGTAAAGAAAAGGCCTAGAGCCACTTCTAATGGAAATGATTCTCCTTACACAATGTGTTGATAGCCTTGCTTTTAACTTATGAACTTCCCATGTGCCGGTATTCACCGCACCAATGCGTTAAGAAGTAAGTAGTTGCGTGTGGAAGGCGGCAAAACCCGCATAAACAACGCTAAAAATGTTAAAAAGTTCTAAGGAAAACCTACACGCAGGTCAGATGTAAGTTAAGTTTAGCCATCCTTGTAAGTGCAAGTGACGGTCTTACCCGCACAATCACGAACAAGGAAGCAAAACTTCAACCTATCATCTACCACGTTCAAAGGTTAACTTATACTAAAAAATAATAAGGAAAACCTACACGCAGGTCAGATGTAAGTTAAGCCATCCTTGTAAGTGCAAGTGACGGTCTTACCCGCACAATCACAAACAAGGAAGCAAAACTTCAACCTATCATCTACCACGTTCAAGGGTTAACTTATTCTGAACACTTAGAAAATTTCAAGGAAAAGATAAGGAAAACTTCCACGCAGGATAAATGTAAGTTTAGCCATCCTACTAAGTGCAAGTGACGGTCTTACCCGCACAATCATGAAAGAGGAAGCGAAACAAACTTATAATTTACCATGTCAAAAAGTTAACTTATCTAAGTACTAAAGAAATTGCCAAGTGTAAACATGCGTTAAATAAAGAAAAGGACAAACACATTCTTTATTTCAACTTGAATATTACAAACATTGCTGGGTATATACCCGCATACAAAAGAAGTAAGAGCAAATATCTACGTTAGTGGTGGAAAGGGATCTTTTGGATCATGCTTCAGGACCACTTCCACTTGGACCCGCACCATCAGCAGAGTGTGACGGTTCAAGGAAAGCTCTAAGGACAGCAAGCCCATCATCAGCAGCAGCAATTTCATTTACCTTCTCCACCACCGGATGCGGGAAGGCAGCATAATGGTTCACTGCTTGGTCATAAATAGTTTCGGTATCCGCATTATACAGAGGGAAGTTGGAAGGCGGAACGCCTTTCTCAGCAAACCCTAGACCAAGCAGGAAGCCGGTCCGTTCCCCATCCTCATGGAAGCGTTGAGGGCTGCGGTCATAGCATCATCGTAAGAGGTCTCTGAAAAGACCCGACGCACAACCTACAAAGAAAACACAAGTATTAGAACCTTTTCATACAAAAGAAAAGCGTGAAGATAAAACTAAACATACCTGAGGCAACGCTTCTCGAAGAAGCCATTGGAGGGCAGCTTGAGCTTCGTTATGGGCGCGTTCGGCTTCGCTCTTGTTAAGGTTGGCAAGTAAAACTTCCTTTGCGGCAGCCTCTTCGACGCCCTTAAGCTTCCGCTCGGTGTGGTCAAGCACCCCCCTCTGGTCCAGGATTTCCTGGAGTTTCTTG
Source organism: Bidens hawaiensis (assembly GCF_021521415.1). NCBI lineage: Eukaryota > Viridiplantae > Streptophyta > Magnoliopsida > Asterales > Asteraceae > Bidens > Bidens hawaiensis. Next base: position 53,830 of record NW_027493099.1, read on the forward strand.
GCATCTTCCATTGCCAAGGTATCATGAGCGCGTTGGAGAGCCTCTAATTTGGCCTTGAGCTCCTCATTCTCCACACGCAAAGGCTCAGCAACGGCTTCAGCCTTGGCAGCCCTCTCGGTTGCGTTTCGCGCAGTCTCCCTGGCCAGCCGAAGCTGTTCATTCACAGCTTGGGCAGCCTTGGAGCGGGCCTCGACTCGCGCCTGAACTTCAACCTCGAGGGCCTTGAAGGCCTTCTCCTTGTCGACGGCAGCTGCCGCCAGCTGTTGGTTCTCCTCCCGAAGAGCACGCGCCTCAGATACGTCCTTGGCGCGAGCTGCTTTCAACTTGTCGTTTTAACGACAAAGCAGCTCGACGCGCGGCTGCATCCGGGCTTGGAGAACCCGAAGCTCATTGGTTAGCCTACCCTCCTGGTAGCTAGCCATGGCCTCCCCCAACGCACCATGAGGAGCAGCGTGGCGAGCCCAGTCCACGCACTCCACAGGGGTACGAAGGGTTGTTCCTCGGCGTATGTTCCATCGCGGAACATACACTTCATTGGAATCCGACACTGCAAAAGAAACAAAGGCAGTAAGGAAAAGATGATAAAAAACAAGGGAAAAAGGAACCCCACGCACCTGTAGGGTCAATGACAGGCCGATAGCCGCCAAACCCATCACCTGAACCTAAAGGAAATCCATCCAACAGGTCAGGCAGACGGGAAGGTGGCAAAGATCGGCGGGAAGCCCTGCGCGTACCTGATGGTCCGGCCATCGGTGCCGGTGGCGCGGGCATGGTGGCAGCCGCCGTGGTCGCCGTTGTGGTCGCCGCCGTGGTCGCCGCCTCGTAGTCAGCAGCAGCAGTAACCGCCGGCTCTGTGAAGGATGCTGTAAAAATCGCACTCACGGCCGGCGGTGACGTCATCTCAGCTGGAACAGTCTGCTCAGGAGCAACTGAACCAGCGGAAGCAGGCGCGGTCACCTGGGTCGACGCCTCAGGTAGGCTGACCAAGCCTACCGTCATTGGCGGAAGGGTACTCCTCTGCGCTTCACCCCGGAATGCGTCAACATCCACGCCTGCACAAAGAAGAAAGTGTTAGATAAATTTATAGTGATAAATCTACAAAGAAACTATGATTGTACTTACGGGTTTTCTTGACCCTGAACGTACGGACGGGCGGGGAGGAACCCGATGGAGCCGGCCTCTTGGTACCGATCACCGTCGTCGTCGCTGGATCTCCGAAGGTAACAGTCGTAGCCTCCGGAGCAGTGGTCTCCTCACCACCGGGGTTCCCCACCACCTCTTCATTATCTGACTCGGAATCAGATAGAATCACCGGATCAGCTGTGGAGGCCTTCTCCTTCCCTTTCCCGCCGGCAACCCTCTTCTTCCGCACCAACGGAGGAGCATCTGAGGATTCCTCAGAAGACAGGTCGTTAATTCCAGCAGCGGGTACAGCATTGAGGGATTGAGGAAAGAATATCGCCTTACCTGGCCGCCGGTGGCTCAGGATCTCGTGGCCCAGCGGATAGACCTCCACAAACCGATCCGCCGTTTGCTCCAGGATGGGCAACTCGCCCTCGTCCAGAGCACGAGTACCCATCCGCGCGGGGCCGTCGGTTTCCCGCGGGTACAGAAGCGACTCCAAATCATTTCCCTCTGAAAGAAAAGAAACAGTTAGAAGACAAACTCGTATCAAAAAGAAAGACAAGACATACCATAGGGAATAGAGTTCAAACCATATTCGAGAAGGATGGGAACCTGAGACGCATTCTTCCACACCCGGCTCATCCCTAACATGACCATCCCGGACTCCGCAAACCGGTAAACCGGAGATTGGACCCGGGATATCTTCGAAAACCATTCCGCCTCCTGGTAATTGGGGGCGTAAAGGCTCGGTATCGCTTGGCCATTTTTAAACTTCATGGCAAGGGGGATGGCGCGGGCAGAAATGTAGAAGAATTCCTGCTTCCACGCACGAAGACTGCGCTCGGTGTCGCAAATCTTCAGACCCTTAATACGGGTCGTCAGGGTGTACCACCCCTGGATGCACCTCCAGGTATAGAAGGTCATCAGGCGGTCCACATGGGGCTCGATGCCCAAAATCCGGCACACCCACTCAAAATGGCAAATCTTGGCGATCGCCATGGGGTGCAGCTCGGTCAAATGAACACCGTGCCTCTCAAGGACACGGTAAACAAATTTCGTCAATGGGAATCTAAGATTCCCATAGACAAAAAATGCAGCATAAACCCCGATCTTGCCTCTGGGGGCATCGTACACGGTCTGGTGGGATTCAGGAAACTCAGGCTCGAGGGGATCGAGCATGAACTTCCTGACAACATACCGGTACTGATCGCCGGGCAGAGCACACTGGCACTCGCCAGCAGTACTCCTGTCGTCGGCCACAGCTTCAGCATCACGTGAAGACATCTTGCAGAGGAAGAAGAAAACGATTTCGAGAGAATGCTCGATTAAATAAAGGAGTATTCGCCGGAAATCGCCTTAAAGATGAAGAGAAGAGTGAAAAGTGTGAATTGCAAATAACCCTCTCCCCCTTTATATAGTAATCGCAATTAATGCGGTGAATTTAATGCGGAGGAGAGAGAAATCGAAGGTGCAATGAAACTATGACACGTGGCAAAAAGCAAGCTGGCAACAGCTGTTGACAGGACGCGTGCCAGTAATTTCGCGGCCACGCGCCCGAAAAATCGTGCCCACGCGCATGAAAAAGCGACTGGAATGACCATGTTCTGTCACGTCACCATAACTTCCTGCACGTCCTGACACAGTCAGAAGAAACCGCCGCACGACGTTTCAGATGTCTGGACTGTTCTTATCCTTACCAACCTTTCGAATTTCAAAATTCAAAATTCAAAAAGATTCAAAAGTAAGCGGGAAAATACCCCTTACCTTGGCAACCAAGTAACCATAAGACGGATGCGGGTACAGTGTTCAGGCAAAACCCTTCACATACCTAGCACCCGCAGGGAATTGAAGCCAAGAAAACCCCGGCAACAAAGTAACTATAAGGCGGGTGCGGGTACAGTGTTCAGGCAAAACCCTTCACATACCTAGCACCCGCAGGGAATTGACGCCAGGGGTACCTTGAAAGTAAAGTAACTGTAAGACGAGCGCGGGTACAGTGTTAAGGCAAAACCCTTCACATACCTAGCGCTCCGCAGGGAATTGAAACCAAGAAGGATCTTTTGGGCAATGCTTGTGGAAACGGAAATAACATCCCCGCATAGCGGGAACGTCGAGAAATACATTGTTTTGAGGCTCCAGGATGGAATTGGTGGTTTAAACATAATTGATCACTATGTTCAAAACCACTAAAACCTCAAGGAGAATCCACACAAGTGAGACTCAACGCTCCTGACTTGCGAGAAGGTTACATACCTACCCGCATCATACCCAAAGATCAAGCAAAAAAAATCGGGAATTTTTGCAAGTGACATTAGGAAATCCGCGGGAAGAATTGTGACATCTGCCCTGATCCGACCCGACCCAGGTACCCGTTTCTCTGACCCGATCTCTTTCTTTTATGACTTAATATTTATTTATACTTATATTTTACTTTTAATAAAAATATATATTTCCTTCCCGCCTTTTTCTCTTTCTTTCCGCCGTCCCCTCCCTCTTCCTTCTCTCATTCCGCCTTCTTTTCCCTCTTGTCGCCGTCCCGCCCTTAAGCCTTGTTTCCCTCTAACTCCTTGCTTGTCCTTTGGTTCTTCCCGCCTAAGGATGTCTGCAGCTCCACGCGCCAGACTCCTTACATGGAAGCCTGCGTGAAGACATCTTGTTCCACGCGCGCTAAGAATGCATGTTCTTCCCGCAATGCGCTAAGAATGTATGTTCTTCCCGCGATGCGCTTAGAATTCTTGTTCTTCACGCAGCACGCTAAGGATTTGTGATTCTTCCCGCAGTACGCTAAGGATTGTTGTGCCAGCCTTCGCGCTCGCGCACTTAGCCTTCTCGCGCTAAACCCCTTTGAGTTTTCTTCTGTTTAAATCTAGCCGTTTGCTTTTGTGTTGTCTTATCTTCTGTGCTGTTGACCTAACCTATCTAATGTCTGAATAGTTACTTTCGGCGCAGCATGCGTACCAACCCCATTGGTTGGTAGAAAAAGTGACTGACATTATCTTTTGAGATCTGCTTTTGCCATGCTTGACCAGTACCTTTATCTGATCCGCCCATGCTTTTTACTGTTCCCTGTCAGCTTTATCTTGCCCCCCTGCAGCTGCCATATCTTTTGATATCTTTACTTTTCAGAACTTTTTACCGTTGATATCTTTTCTTTTACTTTTTGAGATCTTTTCCTCTTTTTCTAGGGTTTGTGTCTCCTAGGGTTTTCCTATAAATAATAATAATATTTTCATAACACATCACACACAAACACTTAATCTCTCCTGTTCTCTTGCTCCTTGCTCTCTCTGCCGTCTTCCTCTCTGCCTCCGTCTTCCTCCCTGTTCTGCCCTGCTTTTCCGGTAATATATATATATTATATAATAATTTACTTATTAATTATGCTAACTTATTATCAAGACTTAAAACAGATCGTTAAAACAATAATCTTAATTATAGGTTAACTTGTGCTTGTTTAAAGTTGGTTCTTGCTTTATCTTACACCGCATCGTTTATCAAGTGAGTTATCTCGTATCTAATCCCTTTTTATTTTAAATGCTTTGGGATGTTCATGTGTTCATACAAAACTTGAGTCTTAAACTGTTTATGAACTTTAGTCGCGCAGTATCCCATGTGTTGAGGACGTAAACTTGGCTGTTTATTTGTATGTGTGGATCATTAACCGTATGGACGGTCTATTCCGCAGTTTTCATGGTACCATTAGATGAACACGGGAGAACATTCGTTTATGATTTTCTCTTTTGTTACACTTGCACAGTTAGTCTTGTTTGTGAGCTCAATTGTGAGCACTGGCAGTCTTGTCTCTTAGAGTTGGTCCCGATCAGATTACACCCTTGTTGAAAACCAGACATACACATGTTGCGCGCAGATTTATTGTTATCTATGTATTGTATTAAACTTGATTTCTCACCAACACGCAAGTGTTTGACGTTTATTTTAACACATGTTCAGGTTTGCAGTAGCTGTTTTGGAGCTTGTGGACACGTAGGAAGTTTTCTTTATTTTGGACCTAGATTAAAATGTATCAAGACAAGTTATTGCTGTTCGAATATTTTGATTTATAATATATTGATTTATGTTGGTTTATTTATATCTTATGTATACGTTGCGCATGCGTGAATGAATATATTTATTAAATATTGACACCCAATAGTGTCACGAGTAATGAAACAATATGTGGCGCCCCGATGTATAATCCGCCTTTGGTCGGGGTGTTACAGATTGGTATCAGAGCTCGTTGACTTTAGGATAGGTGGTTAGACGTAACGGCCTAGAATACCTAAGAGTCCCTTCTCGCGCATGAGAGAAATCTCATGTTTGCGCGCTTATTGTTAATTACTCGTTATTTATGAATATGCTCGCACTTGCGCAGTATATGATTTTATGTTTTATTTCGCGATATTTCGATTTTTGCTGAATTTCGATTTTTATTGATTTTACTTACATATTCGTTTGTTGGGATTGAAAATCCGAAAGGTCATGGTGATACATGAATAGTTGATTTTCAATTTCCATTTACGATTATGTTCTGAGGTTGGAGACTTGAAAAGTCATGGTGATACATGAATTGTCAACCTCCAATACTCATTTTCTTGTATGTTTTATATTGAAGATTGAAAAGTCATGGTGATACATGAATCGTCAATCTCCAATGCTCGTTTGCTCGTATATTTTAAATTGGGAATTCGGAAAGTCATGGTGATACATGAATTGTCGATTCTTGATTCGAATTTGTTACCTTTATTAAGTCTGCATTTAGGATCATTTATTTTACTTTAACTTTTGATAGCATCTAACTCCGTGAAACCAAGCTTTATAAGATTAAAACTTTGCGATAAAACCAAGATATTAACTAAAATTAAAACTTTTATAGAATGCCTCCGCTATCTCGCCGATTTCAGAGAAGAGAAGCCTCGCGCATGCGTAGACAGCAACGTTCCCAGGAAATGGCCGCCGCAATAGCCCAAGCTTTGAGCCAAAACAATACCAACACCTCGAGTTATAACATTAAGTCCTTTAATGCGGGTAACCCTCCGAAGTTCACAGGTCTTGAAGGAGCCACCGTGATGCTCCAATGGCTTGAGAAGATTGAAAACACTTTCCTCCATACCCAATGCCCCTCAGAAAGACGAACCCTATATGCTTCCAGTGTCCTGGAATCCAGAGCGCTTACATGGTGGAATGGAGTAGCTCATGCGCGTGGCGCAGAGGCTGCTTCTAGCATGACATGGGAGGAATTCAAGGAAATTCTTACGCGAGAATTCTGCCCTCCCAACGAAGTTAAGCGCCTGGAGGAAGAATTTTGGAACTTGAAGCAGTACAGCGGTGAAGCGCGCGAGTACGCGACGCGCTTCCATGAACTAAGCCTGCTTGTCCCTCACCTTGTTACCCCTTCCCGCCGAGCCATCGAGAAATTCCTTGGGGGTCTCCCCATGGAAATTCAAGATTCTGTATGGGCCAGAAACCCAGTTACCCTCTCTGACGCCATTGAGTTGGCCGCTGTGCTCAGCGACAACCATGTCAGAGCAGGAACTCTGTTCCTGCGGGGAACTGAGAAGACCAAACTCACCAAGACTGCCCCTGAACCCGCAGAAACCAAACCTGAACCCTCAAACCATAACCAGAAACGTAGGCGCAGACAAGCTTACGCACTTACCAACCCGCCCATTACCCAACAACCCATTTATCAACCTCCAGTTTACACGCCTAACCCTCTGTCAGCCTACCCAACTCCTATAGTCCACAACTATGCCCTAACCAATCCCGCACTCCCTGCCCCGCCTCCTAAGAAACCTTACACAGGAAATCAACCCTTTTGCCCAACCTGTAGATTTCACCACCCAACCCAGACCCCGTGTCGACTTTGTACCCGATGTGGCCGCACTGGTCACCTTGTAGAAAACTGTAGAGTCCCTCTCGCCAATCCAATTGCGCCAACACCACCAGTCTACCCGCAGAACCCACAATCAATCTACCAAAACCCACGACCCAGAACGTGCTTTAACTGCGGTGATCCCAGTCATTTCCGGAACGCGTGCCCGAGACTACAAGTTCAGATCACACAAGCGAATCCGGTGAACCAGATTTCAAACCAAGTAACGCGTGGACGAGCTTTTAACATAACCGCGCACCAAGCGCAAGCGAATAATGATGTAGTTAATGGTACATTTTTGCTTAACGGATTTTATGCTTCTATACTTTTTGATACTGGCGCCGATCGAAGTTTTATCTCCCGCGCCTTCGAGCAGAAGCTTGCGCGACCGCGCAACGATTTAAAAGAAGATTTTTCAGTTGAATTGGCTAACGGTGAAACTGTTTTAATTAACTCGGTGATTAAAGATTGTACGCTTAACCTTAACGAAAACGATTTTCTGATTGACCTCATCCCTATGCCTCTTGGAAGCTTTGATGTTATTATTGGTATGGACTGGCTTTCGAATAATCGCGCCGAAGTTATTTGCGCCAAGAAATTGATTCGCATACCTCGAGAAAATGGTGATCTTCATATTTACGGCGAAAAACCCTCCCGCGGTCTTAAACTTATGTCTTGCGCCGAAGCCCAAAGACTCATGCGGAAGAAGTGTGTTGCATTTCTAGCCCATGTGGTTAAACCTGCTGAAGAAAAGAAGCTTCGCGATATCCCTGTTGTGCGTGATTTCCCTGAAGTTTTTCCTGATGATCTTCCTGGTATCCCTCCCGCTCGTGAAGTCGAGTTCCGTATTGATCTTGTCCCTGGTGCTTCCCCCGTGGCTAAATCTCCTTATCGTCTTGCACCCGCTGAGATGCAAGAATTGGCAAGCCAACTTCAAGAGTTGACTGCTAAAGGATTCATTCGCCCTAGCTCTTCGCCCTGGGGTGCTCCGGTGTTGTTCGTTAAAAAGAAAGATGGATCGTTTCGCATGTGTATTGATTACCGCGAGTTGAACAAACTCACCATTAAAAACCGGTATCCCTTACCGCGTATTGACGACCTCTTTGATCAACTCCAAGGTGCCTCTTGTTTCTCGAAGATTGATCTCCGCTCTGGCTATCACCAGTTGCGCATCCGCGATGAAGATGTTCCGAAAACTGCTTTTCGAACTCGTTATGGCCATTTTGAATTCTTGGTCATGTCCTTCGGTCTAACCAACGCACCCGCCGTTTTCATGGATCTTATGAATCGGGTGTGTAGGCCTTTCTTGGATAAATTCGTGATCGTGTTTATCGATGATGTTCTGGTGTATTCTAAGACCAAGGCCGAGCATGAGCAACATCTTCGGTTAGTGTTGCAGAAGCTTCGAACCGAGCAGCTCTATGCTAAGCTTTCCAAGTGTGAATTCTGGTCTGATGAAGTACAGTTTCTTGGTCATGTTGTAAACAAGATGGGTATTCATGTCGACCCATCCAAGATTGAAGCAATCAAGAACTGGATTACGCCATCCTCTCCTTCTGAGATCCGTTCCTTTCTAGGCTTAGCTGGTTATTACCGGCGCTTTATTTCGAACTTCTCGAAGATCGCTTTGCCTTTAACAGCTCTGACGCACAAAGGTAAACCGTATATTTGGGGCTCGAAGCAAGAAGAAGCCTTTCTAACGCTCAAGCGTTTGTTGTGTGAAGCTCCTGTTCTTGCGCTACCTGAGGGTAATGATGATTTTGTCGTGTATTGCGACGCATCCAACCAAGGTCTCGGTTGTGTTCTTATGCAACGAGGCAAGGTTATCGCTTATGCATCGAGGCAACTTAAGATTCACGAAAAGAATTATACAACTCACGACCTCGAACTTGGTGCAGTTGTTTTTGCCTTGAAGATCTGGAGACACTACCTTTATGGTACTAAGTGTATCCTCTACACTGACCATAAAAGCCTTCAGCACATCTTTGATCAGAAGGAACTTAACATGAGGCAACGCCGATGGAACGAACTCATCAGCGATTACGATTGTGAGATCCGGTATCATCCTGGTAAGGCTAATGTGGTAGCCGATGCGCTCAGCCGAAAACCCTGCCAGCTTAACTGTATTTTGCCGCGCACGCAGCTTCACTTCGCGCCGATTCAAAGCAACCTTGAATCGCGTATTCGTGACGCGCAGCGCGCATCCATCAGTAATGGTAACCTTCGCGCCGAGTTAGCGTGTGGCGCGGAAGCACATTTTGTCCCTAATCTGAGTGGAATTCTCTGCTATCTTAATCGCATCTGGATTCCCTTTGATGAGAATCTTCGCGCTGATATCCTGAGTGAAGCGCACAAATCTCGGTATTCTATTCATCCTGGCGCTGATAAGATGTACAAGGATTTGCGCATAACTTATTGGTGGCCCGGTATGAAAAAGGATATTGCTGTGTTCGTAGCTAGGTGCCTGACTTGTTCTAAAGTTAAAGCTGAACACCAACGCCCGTCTGGTTTGCTCGAACAACCAGAAATTCCTACGTGGAAATGGGAAGGTATAGCGATGGACTTTATTACCAAGTTACCTTTGACAGCAAGCAAACATGATAGCATCTGGGTAATAGTGGATCGATTGACTAAATCTGCTCACTTTCTGCCCATTCGTGAAAACTACCGTGTTGAGCATCTCGCGCAGCTTTATGTCAAGGAAATTGTCTGCCGCCATGGTACTCCTTTGAGCATCATATCCGATCGCGATGGCCGTTTTATATCTCGCTTTTGGAAATCTCTCCAATCTGCTCTAGGAACTCGCTTGGACATGAGTACGGCATATCATCCTCAGACTGACGGTCAGTCTGAGCGAACTATTCAAACTCTTGAGGATATGCTCCGATCTTGTGTTCTTGATTTTGGAGGTAATTGGGATTCACACCTGCCTTTGATCGAGTTTTCTTATAACAACAGCTATCATTCCAGTATCGGTATGGCCCCATTTGAAGCACTTTACGGTCGTAAATGCCGCTCCCAGATCTGTTGGAGCGAAGTGGGTGAAACTCAAATCACAGGACCCGAACTTGTTCAAGAGACAACCGATAAAATCGCCAAGATCCGTGATCATCTGCTGACTGCCAGAAGCCGACAGAAGAGTTACGCAGATCGTAGGCGAAAGCCTCTCGAATTTCAAGTTGGTGATCTTGTTCTCCTCAAAGTGTCGCCTTGGAAAGGTGTTGTCCGCTTTGGGAAGAAGGGTAAGCTTGCTCCTCGTTATGTTGGTCCATTCAAGATTCTCGCGCGTGTGGGAAAAGTTGCCTACAGACTTGACCTGCCGCTCGCGCTCAGTAATGTGCATCCAACGTTCCATGTATCCAATCTCAAGAAGTGTTTAGCTGACGAGAACCTTCACATTCCACTTGATGAAGTTCAAGTTGATGAATCTATGCATTTCGTTGAGAAGCCTGTTGAGATTATGGATCGCGAGGTTAAGCAAACCAAGCGCAGTCGTATCCCTATCGTGAAAGTTCGTTGGGAGTCGAAGCGCGGAGCCGAGTTTACATGGGAAAGGGAAGATCAAATGAAGATCAAGTACCCGCACCTGTTCTCTGCGCAACCTACTTCGAGATAAATTTCGGGACGAAATTTCTTAAAGTAGGGGAGACTGTGACATCTGCCCTGATCCGACCCGACCCAGGTACCCGTTTCTCTGACCCGATCTCTTTCTTTTATGACTTAATATTTATTTATACTTATATTTTACTTTTAATAAAAATATATATTTCCTTCCCGCCTTTTTCTCTTTCTTTCCGCCGTCCCCTCCCTCTTCCTTCTCTCATTCCGCCTTCTTTTCCCTCTTGTCGCCGTCCCGCCCTTAAGCCTTGTTTCCCTCTAACTCCTTGCTTGTCCTTTGGTTCTTCCCGCCTAAGGATGTCTGCAGCTCCACGCGCCAGACTCCTTACATGGAAGCCTGCGTGAAGACATCTTGTTCCACGCGCGCTAAGAATGCATGTTCTTCCCGCAATGCGCTAAGAATGTATGTTCTTCCCGCGATGCGCTTAGAATTCTTGTTCTTCACGCAGCACGCTAAGGATTTGTGATTCTTCCCGCAGTACGCTAAGGATTGTTGTGCCAGCCTTCGCGCTCGCGCACTTAGCCTTCTCGCGCTAAACCCCTTTGAGTTTTCTTCTGTTTAAATCTAGCCGTTTGCTTTTGTGTTGTCTTATCTTCTGTGCTGTTGACCTAACCTATCTAATGTCTGAATAGTTACTTTCGGCGCAGCATGCGTACCAACCCCATTGGTTGGTAGAAAAAGTGACTGACATTATCTTTTGAGATCTGCTTTTGCCATGCTTGACCAGTACCTTTATCTGATCCGCCCATGCTTTTTACTGTTCCCTGTCAGCTTTATCTTGCCCCCCTGCAGCTGCCATATCTTTTGATATCTTTACTTTTCAGAACTTTTTACCGTTGATATCTTTTCTTTTACTTTTTGAGATCTTTTCCCCTTTTTCTAGGGTTTGTGTCTCCTAGGGTTTTCCTATAAATAATAATAATATTTTCATAACACATCACACACAAACACTTAATCTCTCCTGTTCTCTTGCTCCTTGCTCTCTCTGCCGTCTTCCTCTCTGCCTCCGTCTTCCTCCCTGTTCTGCCCTGCTTTTCCGGTAATATATATATATTATATAATAATTTACTTATTAATTATGCTAACTTATTATCAAGACTTAAAACAGATCGTTAAAACAATAATCTTAATTATAGGTTAACTTGTGCTTGTTTAAAGTTGGTTCTTGCTTTATCTTACACCGCATCGTTTATCAAGTGAGTTATCTCGTATCTAATCCCTTTTTATTTTAAATGCTTTGGGATGTTCATGTGTTCATACAAAACTTGAGTCTTAAACTGTTTATGAACTTTAGTCGCGCAGTATCCCATGTGTTGAGGACGTAAACTTGGCTGTTTATTTGTATGTGTGGATCATTAACCGTATGGACGGTCTATTCCGCAGTTTTCATGGTACCATTAGATGAACACGGGAGAACATTCGTTTATGATTTTCTCTTTTGTTACACTTGCACAGTTAGTCTTGTTTGTGAGCTCAATTGTGAGCACTGGCAGTCTTGTCTCTTAGAGTTGGTCCCGATCAGATTACACCCTTGTTGAAAACCAGACATACACATGTTGCGCGCAGATTTATTGTTATCTATGTATTGTATTAAACTTGATTTCTCACCAACACGCAAGTGTTTGACGTTTATTTTAACACATGTTCAGGTTTGCAGTAGCTGTTTTGGAGCTTGTGGACACGTAGGAAGTTTTCTTTATTTTGGACCTAGATTAAAATGTATCAAGACAAGTTATTGCTGTTCGAATATTTTGATTTATAATATATTGATTTATGTTGGTTTATTTATATCTTATGTATACGTTGCGCATGCGTGAATGAATATATTTATTAAATATTGACACCCAATAGTGTCACGAGTAATGAAACAATATGTGGCGCCCCGATGTATAATCCGCCTTTGGTCGGGGTGTTACAAGAATCCCCACGGAGAACCTTAAAACTAAAAACCTTTTCAAAACCCCTTGCTTAAAGTCCAAAAGTTCACCTCACTTTATTGAACATTCGTGAGAAGAACATTGGACTGGGGGGACTTGAAGAGGTAGGTCCCAGCAGAGCCCAGTTGGTCCCGCAAGACTCACCTTGAACAGGGACGTCGGCGCAAAGACCATCTGCTCCCGCAGGACCCACCATGCTCATAGAACCTTACGCGCAGTACGCAAGCTGTACACGCAGGGAAAGCCTCCCAATGGTGAAGTACCCCGCCTGTTCCCGCAGTTGCGGATACAAGCCATCAGGGAAGGCTACCCGCAGACAGCAGGGCTACACGCACAAGACAATAGATACTTCAGTAGTCACATGAAGGAATGAGCAAGGCAGGAACAATCCCACCTAAATGAGCCAGTCTGTATGATTCTGAAAGATCTTTTGTACTATACCTACCAAGGTATGGATAGGACAGACGATCTGACCAGAACAACCCATGAGCCAATCACAGGGTGACAGCTCACCGACAACAGTGCGAGGAGGAGCACCCTCTAGTACTGTTTGTCACTATTAGCCGCTGCCTACTCACCAACCCTTACTGTGGGACATGCGCAGCCTACAGTTGGTGGAATAGTGTTACTATTGGCCGTAACCTTTTCACCAACCAGCATGGCCTGCGTACAATCCACAGTAGGTGGGACGTGCATAATCTACAGTTGGTGGAATAGTGCAGCCGACTTTGTCACTGTTGGCCGTAACCTACCCACCAACCAGTATGGCCTGTGCATAGTCCACTGTTGGTAGAACAGGAATACTATTCAGCCGGCTGTACCTGCTTGGAAACCTACCTTCGGCTATAAATACTCCAACATCTCGGAATGGTAAGATCATCTGCTATCCAGTTATCTAGCAATCTCTTAATATACACTTATATTCAGAGCAACCTAGTCTGATTCTCACGCCGGAGGGTGGTCACAAGGAGGAACCCCCCCTTCTCAGTGACGAGCTTACGGTGTTTGTTTTGCAGGTCTCCTGAAGAACAGCCTTCTCAGCTAGACCTCATCCGTGGGAAACATTACTTAACCCCCAGATTATCTATAATCTGTACCGGGTCACCTAGTGTTTCTTCAAGTACATACCGGTACCAAGTTTTTATGAAATTAGGAATCAAAAACTTGGGATTAGTATCAACATGGTACCGACCTCAACCCTATTGTAAATAATCAAACAGCTGAGATGATTGTATGAATGTATGGTGCTCGTACCTTAAAAGTTGGTTGTATCTAGAAGGAACACGTTGCCCCTTTTCGGGAGCTGAAAAATGTTGAATGTTGGTGTCAAAATTTGAACTTTGAACTTTGCCGTACCAAGAATTTTTTGATATAATGAGCATGAACGCTTAAAGTTTCTTTCGATCTAAAATGAATAAACTTACGATAATAACATGGTTTCTAGTGGTCATTTGGCTAACGCCAACATCAAGCAAAACACAGAACGACCTTCGGCTATCTTCATAAAAACCGAAAATTCAGTTTTTGCCTTTTTAAAATCTGTTTTGTTTCTGGTTTTCAAAGTGGATTCAGTTCCTTTTCAGTTTTACCAGTTATGCTTGAAAATAACGGGCCAAAATTATTAACTGATTTTAATATATTGGGACATAAAATTTTGGGCTACACAATTTATTAATTTCTCATAGTATACTTGCAATTTTTTTTATGTTCATTAGGTTTGGTTGCGTTGGTTATTCTAGTTACGATTCATTTATTTTAGTTTCGTGCACACCCCTGATCTAAGGTAAGCTAAATCCAACTTAGAAGCTCGGAATTATTATCTGTTCACCAGCAACACCGAGCACATGTACAAGACTAACATGAATAAGAAAGAAATATCAATCATAATACTAATAATGAATTTACCTTTTGAGAATAATAAATGTTAAAAAGCCTCTATGAAGGGCATAGACTCATTATACTTTATCTCTTAATTCTATCAAACACACTTTAGCCGGCCCGACTTCGCCATCAACAGGAAGAATAGAAACGGACTTGATCTGATCCTTAATAGCATATCCTGCACGGTTTTTCCAAAATAGTCTCCGTAACCCGTTTTAGACCCGTTTATTCTCGAGAACCAACTGAAAAATGAGAACAAAGTATTTTATCAGTTGCTTTGCCAGAATAAACAAATTATTTTCTATACAGCTTTAAACCCAAAATAAAATAATATGATTAAAACTTCACAAATCAAGCAGTTTTACAAAATTCCTTTTGCCTTTTTTAATCCTGAATAGAAAATGTGAAATCACATGTAATAATGAAACATAAACTGTGTTAGTGAAATACTATCATCTTCAATGTAATATCTCTAATCCAAAGAAGTTATAACCAGTAGCCTAAATGTAGGAACTAAAAAACAAACATACCTAACATTTAAATAATTAAGTTCAATCTCTTAATACATTTAGGGTTTATATGATTGATGAAATCGAACAAACGAAAAATATAACGAATCTGATGTGGTTGAGTCTTTGAAGGCGGAGTTGGAGGATTTGGGTTCTAGGGTTTGTGAAGATGGCGAGGTGAGAGGTGGCGTAATCGTGAAACAAACCTCCCAGTAATCGCAGCGACATGTCATGATTGTATTAGATTGGCTAGGGTTTCTTTATTGAAGGAAGGAGATGAAAGGGGAAGATGGTTTGCAAGTATCGTTAGGTACCCGTAATTGAGATGTTATGACCCGTGTAGGGGTTAAACGGGTACAAACCGGGCTAAATCAATGAGAGGCTTCCATTCATAAATTAAACAATCTGGTGGCTTTAGAAGGGGTGGGAGGCGATGTGAGAGCGACACGTAGAATTTTATGGAAGACAATTATATAGATAGTTAGATATATTCAGATTTTGTAATGATAAACTTATAAAAAAATAGTCTTCAACGAGAGTGTTATCAGACATCCTAACTTGCGTCAATTTATATTCATGTTTTCCTTTTATTTAAAAATCTTAATCAACTAACATGACTTGATAACACTAAAATCACCAATACAAAGTCATGATGGTAGTTGCAACAGAGTCATGGTGACCTTGAAACTGGACAACGGTGTTTGTGCAGCCTCAAACAAAACGTTAATTTCAGACGAATGCATTTACAAAAAATAAAAACTCAAAGCGTAAAATATGAAAATGATGTTTTGGTTTATTCTAGATTAATAGATTTGTCGAGTCAAATCGAAGTGGGACGATCAAATGTCCGATTCAGATGGCAACCTCGGTTTAATGATGAATATGATGGAAGTTGGTAACCTACATTTGTCCTTCAATCTTATGACATATCACCAAACACAAACCTTTTTTCTTCAAAGCAAATGACTTGTCCATATTTCCTTTTCTTTTTGTTTTTTATAACTGAGATTAAATCTCGAGCTCATGTTTTTTGTTTATGGTGTAAGTAATGAACCCTTTTCATTTTCGGTTCGGATTAGGCACATACGTCATCCAGTATCCATTATCCAAGATACAATGAGACATTTTAGGCTATCCTGGACCAAAAAAAGAAATACATCATTCAGTAACCAAATAACTAAACTATTTAATCTAATTTGATACCTAATGTTGTGCTTTACACTTTGTTTTTTAAATGCAAAATGTATATACATTACATATACATATAGAAAAAATACGGTTGAACCCACACCATACATACTAGATCGGTCCAGGAATAACTAGAATATGTTTAAAAACCAATATAGTAAATAATCGCATTACAAAAAAGATAATCAAAATAAGATGTGATGTCAAAAGCAAAACATGGGGTGATATGATGTGATGTCAAAACTATGGGTATAAACTAGCCATCAATCACGGGCTATTTAAGATTGACTCGCTAAAAGCTCAAGCTTAAACGGGCTCAAGCTAAAGCTTATATTGGAGCTCTTGCTCTTTTAGTAATGAGCTTAAGCTTCTTCATAAACAAGTTTAATTAGGCCCGAGAGCCTAAACGAGCCCAAATGGACCTATTATTTATATATATTAAATAATAGATAGAAATATAATGTCTAACATAAAAGTTATAATTAATAACAATCACACGAACTGAACTCGAGCTTTAGAAAGAACTTTGAACGAGCCAAACTCGAGCTTAGACAAGACGGCTGATCGACTCAATGGTTGCCAAAGATTCTCAAGACGCCTAACATGCTAGAAGGTTGAGGGTCCATTAGTACTCTCTATTACTGGCCGACTCATGTGCTAATGACTATTACTTTCCAAACAAACTAGTTAAAAAAAACATCATCGAAAATGCGTTCTTTACATAACAAAAACAAAGACAAAACTAGTGAAGTTCATAGAATGTTGGTTACTTTTTGTGCAATCTAGATTCGGGGCTGTTGTGTCTCAAAGGAGACAGTGCCTTTCTCGGTGAACCAGATTCATTGAAGTCAATTGGACTGCAACAACAATCTCTTGGACTTGACTTCCGTTTATTATTCTGCATAAATATTCATAATTATAAAACTAGAAATTTTTTTGACACAAACATGTAACATGATCTTAATTTAGATTACTCACCTTCAAGGATGCACTATTCTGTTTTCCACCAGAATTGTTTAAATGTCTTTCCTTTTGTATTAGCTTCATCAATCTCGTATTCTCCTTGTCCAATAGATTGTTTTCTTCAAACAAGACTTTGACCTAGTCAAACCAAAGTTTCGTTAGTCCAATATACTCGCATATACACATACACTTATGCACACACGTACCTCCTCTTCAGCTGTGGTGAGATTATTCCTTATATGATCCTTTTCTTTCTGCAATATCTTCACCTCTGAAGCTAGTGCTAAAACTTTTTGTGTTGATGGCTTCAATCTACAGTTGCATATTATTATGTTCAGAAATTTGGTCGACTTATGGTCAAAATGCTAAAAAAAAGAAAGAAAAAAAAAGGTTTATTACAAACCTTTCCCACATTTCCAGCATCTTTTGGCACACTTCCACCCCACTGTTTGCCTTTAAGAAAGAATGTGCTGCCGATGCCACATCATCTTTGCTTATTAAAGTTGATAGCAATGTATCAACAAGAAAATGTTCTGTAGATTCGGCTTTTGTCATCTCGCCAACCTTTAATCGTGTAAAACAACGATATAATATTGTCATTGTTACAAGTACCTCATAATTCCCATAAATAGATAAAAGCTATGTATATGTATATGTACTTGGTCATGTCTATGTCACACGTATATGTGTATGCATATGTGTAATGAATAATGTATATGTATGATGTATATTGTGGTCATACACTCTCTGCAGTTAATTATGCTAATTATCCAATGTTTCAAAATAGTTAAATCTATAGCGTCTAACATTCAAATATGATCAGTAACTTACCAGTTTGTCCTCAGATTGTTGCTTATAGAACATCAACTCTTCTGACAGTTTAGTCAACTCTTGTTCTAAATCCCGAGCACGTGCCTCTGCCTCCCTAGCCCTGTTGTCAGCCTCATTACCAAACTCCATTAAAGCTTCTCGATCATTGTCATACAACGAACACTCTTTCTCCCATCTATTGCACTGAGTTAACAAGTTAGAACATTCTAAAGCCAGTTTCTGATTCTCTTCCACAAACTTCTTTACAGCTTGTGCATTCATGCTTGATTCATCCTACATTCAAATTCAGGTAAGAAAACAAAAACCAAATAAATAATCATCATGATAATCTGTTTGAATGCAATTCAAAACACCTATAAATGAACTAACCTATGTAGTCGATATTGGTTATCGGTCCCTTGGTAAAACATCGGTCAAAATATCGGTACCGATGATATCGGCGATATTGCCCAATATTTGACCGATATATCGCCGATATTCCCGTTTCAAGTCTTAATTATCAATTTTTAATGTTCAATGTTAGTGTTTAATGTCTTAATAAGTTCCTACTTGCTACGATTGCTAGTGTTTTGCAAGTTGCAAAAGGTTAATTTGTTAATGGTAGGAAAGTATAATGAAATATTAGTGTTGAATTACTATATATAATTTTACATGATATTAAAAATTACCAATATCTCACTGCGATAACCGATATCTAATTATCGGTCCTTGAGAGAAATCCGATATTTTTCAGCATTAATTGCTTAGGAACTAACTAATCGAATTTGGCCCGTAACAAACCGAACGAATACGGATTTTTTTTTGGGGTGGGGGGGGGGGGGGGTTTAGATACCTAGATAAAATAGGATGACATAATATATAAAATACAAATACTATTCAATTATTTTTTATTAACATTTAAGCGAACATAAACAAACTTAAATCATAAATGCACAAACATAAAAAAAAAACGTTCACGAACACAAATGAACCAACGAAGCATGTCTTCATGTCCATTCGTTTAATTTAACGAACAAAATTTTTTGCTCATGTTTGTTCGTTTATTAAATAAACGAACTTCCCACCCAACGGTTCACGAACAATAACCTAAACATTCGGTTTGCTTACACGCCTAAATCAAATCCTAATCAAGAAAACTAAAATCAGCAATTACAATAAAAATAAACTGTACGGTATTAGCGATAGAAAATACAAACCCTAACGTGCTTGATGACTTCATCTTTCTCTTGCAATTTGGATTTCAAATACAAGTGCTGATCGCGAAGTTGCCTTTGAGTCTCTTCCGAAGATAAAAGCTTTAACTCAAGCGTACGTGTCGATACCGGAAGCCCGAGAGAATAGTCTATCGATTCACGAATAAAATCATCGGTTTCTTTTCGGAGATCCATTTTCAAACCTCTGTATGAAAAAAGTGAGTGTTTGTGTTGGTGAAATTAAACAAACTAAATTGAAACAAACCCAGATCTTTGATTTCTTATACAAATCGATACATAAAACACACAGTTACTATGTGAAGTTGAGAGGATTTGTGTGAGATTAATTAGGGTTTATTTGAAATTTGGGGATAGCCGTTACAAACAGGAAATGAGCGTTTTTTATTGTTTTTAAAATATTTACAAATTTTCTCCCTTATCTTTACAACTGTTTGTAAACAATGGTTACATACTTCATAGAGAAAATTGGATTCTAATACTCTACAATATTACTCCCGATAGCTGATGTTACACTACATATTCCTCTTATTTATATATTCTTTTTAGTAGGTGTGAGTGGGGAAAGAGATAAAGTAATTAAAAAAAGAATAAACAAATATTGTTTAAGTGAATAGTGATATGTATGCGTAGAGAGCATTTAGCAGATTCTAGCTTTTAAGAAAAATCTTTTATTCAATATAAAGTCTTGTTTGGTTGAAGGAACTTGAAACTTTTAGGTTATGAGAAAAAACTTGAAGCTTGAAACTCATACCAGTAGCGTTTAGAAAAAAGTTACAAGCTTTTAGTATCTAAAATTACTTAAATAACTTCCAAGATATATACATTTAGCATTATGTTATTTTAGTTATGTCCATTTTGGTCATTTTATACATTTTATAAAAGCTACAGCTCCTCTATCAAACATTGAAATATATCTAAAAAGCTAAAGCTACCACCCACCGGCTAGTTTTGCCAAACATATCCTACATGTGATAAGTTTTAAAAGAAAATTAGAGATAAATATAGAAAATGATATTTTTTAGTTAAATTATTGAAATGAGGATGAATGTGACCGTGTGAGTGCTAGACTAGGATTGAGAAAATTTTGGTACTGGTATGAAATTGGTATTGATTTGGTACCGTCAGTACTGAATCGATACAAAAGTTTTGAGTTTTGGTATCGGTATCGGTATGGTACCGGTATTTCCTGAATTTTATCTTAAATATCGGTACCAGTACCGGTACCAAGAATTTATGATTTTCGGGATCGAATTTTCGGTACCGATCTTTGCACAGTTGAGATAAAATATTGAGGTTAAAAATAGCTACATTGGAAGTAAAAAATCAAGAAAACGAAAAAAGTACGTCAACTGGTCCAAGTTATTGAAGAATCTTTTGTTATAGTTCTCACCATGCATATATATCTTCAATAATGGATTGAATTATGATCATTGTTGTTGAAAATTTCGTTATTTCGATTTTTCCAAATGTAGCAACGCACGCAAACCTTAGAGTTGTGTTTATCATTTTCATTATCCTCTTGCACATGGAATTATAGCTGTGATAAAGCGTTATGCATCGTAATGAGACGGTGAAACTATGGGGATCTGCCCAAACCGAGTTCGTCAATCCACAAGAAACCAAAAGATGATATGTTGTTTTCACACATGATCCACATATGGGAGAAAGGTTATAAACAAGTTTTATATTCATTCTATTTAAAGCTTTACGAGTGGGTATTCTCTCTTGTTCCGCACGCTAGTTAAATATATTAATCTCAGGGGTAAACAGTTGCTCCATTCATCGACAAAATCTTCTATAGCACATCGATCATGATCAATTTTGTGTCAAATTGACTCGACCGAGAAGCTTTCCTCTTCATCGAGGGCCCATCTCCAAGTATCACACCTGTTTGTGAGCGTTACTATGTTTAGTTAACTTAAACCATTCTCGAATCTCCATAATTGAGGATGGTACTCTATGCATTTCCAAATTCAAAATCTGTACATCATTAACACTTGAGATATCAGCGATTAAACCTTGCAATTTCTTTGCAGAGGCAAAAACTCTGGGAAAGTTTTTACACATTGGAATAGTAGTTGTTGTTCAACAATCAATCCATAGTCTTAAATCATTTAAGCAAAAAAAATTTCATTGGTATAGTTGTAATACGTTCAGAGAGTTGTATTATCTCGAATGGGCTACATTTGGGCCCATTTTGAGAATGAGTATGTTGTGGTTGTGAATTTACTGTTTGGGCCATTCATGGTCCGGAAAGAAATATAGGTATTAGGTTGGATCATATAGAGGTGAAAAAAAAACCCAAACCCAGAACCGGACCCGATAAAATACCCCGAACCGGTTTTTTATACCCGGGTTTTTAATATCCGAACCCGTACCCGGGACAGGATCCGATTTGTACATGGTAATACCCGAAAACCCGAACCGGGTTTTACAAATACCCGGAACCGGGTTTTTCAAATGCCCGATATTACCTAAAAAAATACCTGAAAAATAATCTTAAAAGGTCCAACCCCTTAAAAAATCCAAAATATATTCAAAAAATACCCGAAAAAACCCAAAAAAACCCGAAAATAGTTTTTTCAATACCCGGAGATAGGGTATTCAAATACCCGGTTTAGAATACCCGGTTCTATACCCGACCCGAACACGATACACAGGGTATGGGTTTTAGAGACAACACCCGGACCCGAACCCAACCCGTGTATTGCCAATACCCGATTTTTCAATACCCGGTTATATCCGAACCTGGTTCCAAGCCCGAACCCGGGTATTTGAAAAACCTGATTTGTACACCATTAAAATCATAGATCAAATATGTTTAGGACCCAACATACATGGTATCGGGCTGGGCTTATTAGCCATTTTATGGCCTAATATTTAGGTCGTTGTTTGGTTCTAGCCTTGCCCCCCTTTGCAAAAATAAACAACAACAATATGATCACATATCAATGCTTAGTATAACATAACACATATAGTTACGTGAATACAATTCAGATTCGAAAATAATCTCTTATTTACACAATCACACATCATTTTCTATCATTTCGGACTTATTTTGCTCATAGCTTGTTTAACTAAAACATCACAATTTTTCGCATGCCATTGTGTATTGTATATCAAATAGTACTGACGTCATATATATAACCGACATGGTTTATATGTTAATTTGTGTATGTGGGTGGAGAGTGGAGACCCTTGGAGTTAGGCTAAAAATCCATAATGTCTAAAAAGTCTATGAAGTGATTTAAACCCTTGGATCAAGGCTATTGATGATAAAATTGCTAATAGTGTTTTAATTTCAAAATGCTAACATATAGTTTGTTTAATCTCTAAATTTTTCTTAACTATAGCATCTGATTTGTATATATTGTTGGGTTTCAACGGTGGTTTGGAACGAAAACGGACAAACAATTTTAAACCCGTTTTAGTCAATAATTTCGTTTCGATAGATATTAATCAATATTAATATACAAACTTATAAACGAACTATAAAAACGCAGCGGAATGTAAACGATTTAAATGAACCATAAACGGAAACCCGAACCCGGATCCGATTATAACAATACGAGCACGATAAATAAATAAATCAAACCATAGATAAAGTTAAGGTATTTATACCTCGGTTATCGAAACCGGGAAGACACCGAGGGTTTAACGAACTAGCTAGATTGTGACACAACAGCTACCGGATCTCCGGCGGTGGCGGCGACGGAAACTCCGGCTACGGTGGATAATAGCTAACTAGCAGCAGATCAGTTACAAATCAGCAAACAACTTGTATGACAGCCGGAACCAACGAATCGCTGGAGAATAGGGTTCGCCGGAAAAACGTGGTTCACCGGAATTGCACAAAGGTCGCCTGAAAAGTGGCTGCGGCTTGCGGCTGAAGCTACAGTGACACCAGCGGCTCGTACAGGACAGCGGTGGTGGTTGTGGTGACCAAGGGACGGCTGTGGTGGCAAGTTGTAGGTGGCCGGAGGTGGCGGCTACCGGAAATGATAAAGATGGTGGCTAGGGTTTGTTGTGTTATGGTTAACAATAATAATATTATCATATTCTATATATAGTGATATTATTAGGGTTTAATCAAATTAAACTAATTGGGCTTGAGCCCAATTAACCAAACAAAGCCTTTAACCATTATCCGGTCTACCTAATCTTTTGTGTCGGGCCCAATTAACATTTAAGTAGGTTTATGTTTCGTTAACCCCCGGTGTAATTCATACTGGGTCACATTCGGGTCGGTCCGCGTTGACTTGACCCGAACCGACCATTAAATCCAACAGTCTCCCACTTGGACGGATTTGGGTCAAGTATCACAACGCTAACAACCAGAGACGTTCTAGCTACACATAGCTGTCCCCGACCAAATATGACATTTTATCCATAACCAAAGTATCTTGGAATACCTTATTGTAAGATAATGAATTTATAGTAATCGTTGTCATCTATCATTTCTGTATAAAACATTAATTGAACAATGAGACATGGATCAAATCAATCTCACACAGTGTTCAATTATTGTAGTTCTCGATATAGAGTCAAAGTGGTTCAATCAAACACACAGTAAGTTTGGGTGAGGCCTCACACATTACCAGTTTGAATCAACGAGGGCGCCAATATGTCTAACTGTTACATTTTAAGGTAAGAGTACAGAATCCCATCTTGACTACATACAACTCCCACTGAACTCCAAAACATTCCCAACTAATGCCTTTATGGCTGGCAGTTACGCAACAGCGGTTGACATGATCAAAGAATATTCCTCGGTAAACGAAAGTTCTAATATGTATCTCAGGTCTTAGGATACTAAATGAGCATACTATTATCAAAACATCTTATGATCAAGATCCATGAAGATGATTTGATGCGAGTTACATCCAACGTCATTCATGATGAGGTCTGTGAGTTTGGAAGTCAACTGCTTGAGTCCAAAGTCGGAATAGTCTTAATTCAGAATCGTTCCCACAAGTCTGACCGACTACGGATAATTTAGAATACAATATTCACAGATTAAACGTATCAAAAAAAACACAGTTGTATCATTCAACGTTTGCATTTAACCATTAAATCAAAAGTGAATTTAAAAGTACAACTGTTTAAATGTTCATACATCCAAATGCTAAATCAAAATAAAACACTAGCAAGTCTAAGTCCGATAGCATCTCTATGCTGATCATGCTTGTACTGAGTCATCGGCTTAGTGAACGGGTCAGCTAGATTTTGATCTGTGTCTACTTTGCTTATTATGATGTCATCTTGTTCCAGTATTTCTCGTACATAGTGGAACTAAAAATGTGCTTGGCCATGTGATGATAATTGGGCTCTTTGGCTTGAGCAATAGCACCTATGTTATCACATATCATGTCGATCATTTTCCTAAACTTGGAATTAGATCTAGGTTGGCTATGAATTTCTTCATCCAAGAAGATTATGAGCGAGAAGCATCTCGGTCATTTTGGAAGTTAGCGTCAGTGTAACATCTTACAACGAGCTCCTCTTCCACTCCTCCAAACACGCTTACGAGACGTCAAGTCTAGTGCATAATATAGCATACATGACAGAGTCAATCGCTGAAGCATATGGAATTGCTTGCATGTGCTTTGTCTCAATGTCCGTTGCCGGAGATTGCGATTTGCTGAAACGGTTCCTTTAGCAATGGAACAGCTCCTATCTTGGAGTTGTCCATTGAGAAGCGTGTCATGACCTTGCTTATGTATGTACTTTGACTTAGCCCTATAAGCCGCTTAGATCTATCTCGGTAGATCTCGATTCCCAGAATATAAGCAGCTTCTCCAAGATCTTTCATTGTAAAACAAGATTCCAACCAGTGCTTAACCCCCTTTAAGCATAGGAATGTTGTTTCCAATGATCAGTATATCATCCGCATACAAGATGAGGAATGATATAGTGCTCCCACTAGCCTTTATGTAAACACAAGGCTCATCTTCATTTTTGATAAAACCAAACTCTTTAATTTTCTCATCAAAGTGAAGATTCCAGCTTCGAGATGTTTGCTTAAAATCCACTTGCTCTCTATTGCTCGACCTTCGGGGGGTAGCTTAATCAAGTTCCAGACTTGATTGCCATGAATAGATTGCATCTCGGCGTTCATGGCTTCACGTCGTTTCTCAGATTCCGGATCTAAGATTGCAGATTTGTAGTTAGTAGTTTCGTCGCTAGACTTGGCTACTAATAAGACTTCTGGACCATCCAGATGCCATAGGTATCTAGGATTTGGTGCGGGAGTCCTACTACTTCTGCGAACGCTCATGTTCATGTCTGACGTATCAGCAACAACAACTTGTTGATCAGACGCTACAACTTACTCAGCGGTTGTTTGTGGTTCTTGAATTTCTTCAAGATCGACAAAATAATCTCCAGCTCCACGATCGAGAAATTCTTTCTCGAGGAAGTGGTCTTTCCTCTTGATAGAAATCATATTTGTATCATGATGAATGAAGTAATAACCGCTTTGGTTGTAGTATTTGACGAATGCGGGAGGCGGTCATAAGGGCGAAACTCCAAAAGGAGTAAGGAAAGTTAGTTCTACACATCATCTTTCGAACGATGTTTAGCAAAGTTCAATTCCTCCTCTCGCTCACGCCATTATGTTGGGGTGTGCCAGGTGGAGTGAGCTGTGAAATAATTCCACACTCTTTTAGATGATTGAAGAACTCTGAGCTGAGATACTTTCCACCTCGATCCGATCGAAGTATCTTTCATGGTTTCTAACTATGGTTCTGAAAGGTCCACAAACATCAGTATGTATGAGTCCTAACAGATCTCTTGCTCGTTCACTTTTATGAGTGAAGGAGTCTTTGGCGAGTTTGCCAGCTAAGCAAGACTCACAATTGTCAAAAGAGTCCGGTCCTGTGGATTCAAGAATCCCTTGGGATTGGAGTCCTTTAACTCTTGTCTTGCTTATGTGGTCAAGTCGGCAATGCTATAGAAATGTATCATTGATGCCAGATCGGATACGTTTTGAAAAATTATATACGTTATTGTCAGTTTGAACATCAATCTCATAAATATCATTTCAAGGTATAGCCTCAAAATAAAAGATATCATTTAAGTAAGTAGAAATATACATGCCACTGAAAACGTACTTAAAACCTTGTTCAAACAATAACGAAACTGAAACGATGTTTCTGGTCAAACAGTAGCATACAAACAATTATTCAAATGAAAAACTAGGTCAGATGGACAAGTAAAATGAAATACTCCAGTTGCCAGAACTGGTACTCTCTTCTCATCTCCAACGATGAGTTCCATGCTGCCTTTATTCAGTTTCCTCCACTTCTCAGGCTCCTGCAAGACATTAAAGATGTGGAAATCTCATCCGGTATCAAATACCCATGTGTTGCTAGAGACAGTGAAAAGTTTAATAACGTATATCGAAATACCTTGAGAAGAGCCTTCACCATTGGCTTTCTTCATCTTGATCTCAGCAAGGTATTCAGGACAGTTTCGCATCCAGTGTCCCATTTGGTTGCATCAGTGGCACTGGCGCTCCTCAAAGAGTGGCGATGGTGGCTTTGCAACCTTCTTGTCAGTGTTGGTGGCAACCTTGGCAGCAACAGTAACTTTCTTTTTACCCTTATAACCCCGGTTCTTGGGATTAGGCTTCTTGACACCAGCAGATCGAATCATAAGAACTTGATTTGTCCTTGAAGGAATGTTCATCTCAGCCGTCTTGAGCATGTTGTGAAGCTCCGGCACTGTCTTCACCCAACCATTCATGTTGAAATTCATTACGAACTGGTCGTATGAGCTGGGGAGAGAGTTGAGGATGAAATCAGATGCCATCTCATTAGGCATGGGATAATCAAGTTTCTTGAGCTGATCGATGTGCCCCTTCATCTTAAGAACATGCGCACTGACGGGAGACCCTTCTGCCATCTTGCAACTTATGAGTTGTTTCATGGTGTCGAAACGTTCTTGACGGGCTTGTTTCTGGAACATGCCCTTGAGTTGCTCAAGCATCTCATAGGAACCAAAATCTTCCAAGCCTTTAGCAAGCTCAGAAGTCATGGTGGCTAGCATAATGCAGGAGACATCAGCCGAGTCATCCTTATGCTTCTCAAGAACTTTTCTAGCAGCGGCTGTGTTGTTTTCAGGCTCGGTTGGAACATGTCCATCGAGAACATACAGGCGCTTTTCCATGGTAAGAAAAAGTCTCAAGTTGCGGTTCCATTCGATGAAGTTGGTACCGTTCAGTTTATCCTTCTCAAGGATAGTCTTAAGGGCGTAGTGTGAGATTTCGTTTGACGACATCTGATTAATTAAGTAAAAGTAAATTTAATTAGTATTTTCGACGTTGTAGTCCTATTATTAATGAACCAATAACATTAATTAATTAGGAGTATGAGAATCCAGCTTCCAGTTATTAAAGGTAGCTGTAGCACACAACATCAATAAGTGGTTAGGCAGACTGACAACGATTGCCAATTGTGAATAGAGCACAACTCTCGGTTATAAGGCCTATAGAGACAACGATTGTCTGTATAGATACGTTTAGCCTCATCTTTGCCCACTTTAAGTCTCCAAACAGCTTTAGCACGTAACAGGAGAGTAAAGTAATAGTTGTCCTAGTACGTGACGTGTGAAAGGGCCGGATGTGTCAACGAAGCGCTTTCACCTTGATGGGATAGGCTAGAAAACAAGTGCGGTGCTGTAGCTCCAAACACTCAAAATTTCGCATTATGCCTCAAGTGTGACTTGTAGTAGGATTGGCATAAACTATTGGTTTTTAAATTGGGATCAATTTTAAAATTACCAAATCGAGTAAAAGTTAAATTTTACTGTATTTATTATCAGGACGAATAGATGAACCCTTTCATCTCTCAGGACACTTAGTTTTAGATAACCTATTAAAAACTAAGTTTGTCGCGATATGACTAACCAATTTTAAGTTAATAGAAAATCTATTAAGTTATTAGTTTTGGAAATCAAAACGTTTTTAATTCGCAAAACATAATTGGTTAATAAAATGTTTATTTTCAAATTTATTTGGTATTAGGTCGGTGATATTATAATCCTATTATAAACAATCCAAGCAACCACAAATAGCAAATAACAATAATATGTAAATCCTTATGGCCAAAAGGTGATCGGTCTCGCTAGAGCCAATTAGGGAGACCGATCGAGTCAAGGGGTTCACAACACAAAACAACCACAAGGATGGACTTCTTCGTGCATCCCGTCATCTTGCCCGAACTCCCACTAACTCCAAGAAATCCTTGAGCTCGTCCTCGGTTATCTTCGCATCTTCTTAATTACAAATTTATAAACTAACAATAATTTGCCCTATTACAAATTTGAACCATCTTTATGGCCAAAAGAAAAACGAAAAATAAATAATAACCGTTTACAACTTTTGAACCATCCATATGGCCAAAAACAAGCTCAACAATCAAACACAACCACACAAACATAGGTCGGGGTCGGATTTACATATTCAAAATAAACGAATTTCGGGTCGTTTTGACTTGGTCAAATAAAATAAACTAAACTTTGACCAACTCAAAATCACCCGAAAATAAATATAGATCTATAAACTTTAAACGATTTAAAGTTTAAGATGTAGATCCGGTTTTAAACGAACCGGGATCGACTCGTACGTTGTAACCGCGGCTCTGATACCACTGTTGGGTTTCAACAGTGGTTTGGAACAAAAACAGACAAACAATTTTAAACCCGTTTTAGTCAATAATTTCGTTTCGATAGATATTAATCAATATTAATATACAAACTTATAAACGAACTATAAAAACACAGCGGAATGTAAACGATTTAAATGAACCATAAACGGAAACCCGAACCCGGATCCGATTACAACAATACGAGCACGATAAATAAATAAATCAAACCATAGATAAAGTTAAGGTATTTATACCTCGGTTATCGAAACCGGGAAGACACCGAGGGTTTAACGAACTAGCTAGATGGTGACACAACAGCTACTGGATCTCTGGCGGCGACGGCGACAAGCGACGGCGGCGGCGGAAACTCCGGCTACGGTAGACAATAGCTAAGTAGCAGCAGATTAGTTACAAATCAGCAAACAACTTGCATGACAGCCGGAACCAACGAATCGCCGGAGAATAGGGTTCGCCGGAAAAACGTGGTTCGCTGGAATTGCACAAAGGTCGCCGGAAAAGTGGCTGCGGCTTGCGGCTGAAGCTACAGTGACACCAGCGGCTCGTACAGGACAGCGGTGGTGGTTGTGGTGACCAAGGGACGGCTGTGGTGGCAAGTTGTAGGTGGCCGGAGGTGGCGGCTGCCGGAAATGATAAAGATGGTGGCTAGGGTTTGTAGTGTTAAGGTTAACAATAATAATATTATCATATTCTATATATAGTGATATTATTAGGGTTTAATCAAATTAAACTAATTGGGCTTGAGCCCAATTAACCAAACAAAGTCTTTAATCATTATCCGGTCTACCTAATCTTTTGTGTCGGGCCCAATTAACATTTAAGTAGGTTTATGTTTCGTTAACCCCCGGTGTAATTCATACCGGGTCACATTCGGGTCGGTCCGTGTTGACTTGACCCGAACCGACCATTAAATCCAACATATATGACTTACGTTACCCGAGCATACTTTTCAAGGAGGTTCTATAGATTTGTCATTGCGGCATATATGGCCTACCATCCATGGCAGTGTGATTAGACCACGACGTCTTTATTTTATCTATATATTTATGCGTTCGTAGGACTACTTAGTTGTAATTGTTAGGAGGCATATGCATTTTTAGAGTTATTTTTGTGTCCGATGGATGCAACCATGGTTACTAATTTGTATCTATTATCTAGCTCATTGTGTATTTCTATGAATATGTATGTGTGAATCTGCTTGAAATATGATAATATATGAAATTTTAAACTGTTAATATGGAATCTGAAATCAGTAACCTACAATATGTATTATGATAAAGCTTAAGAACCTAAAACAAAGTACCGATTTGGACTATTAATAGTTGGCTTATTAATTTCTACATTCTTTGTAATTATTATAATTTATAAAGTAAGCAAACTTCTAACATTTTAATTATTTTTTTATGGAAGTTCCATAAAGATATAAATCAAGTACAATTCGTATGCTAAGGACATTATCATGTAGACATGTACAAGTTTTTCATTTTTGACCAAACATGCCGACAAGAGTTTATTGATGACTTCTCTCGTAACTCTGTCACCAAGAAATACGATGATGCATGGCCTTATGCATACATGAGTGTTACATATCTCCAAAGTTGTGTTCGACATCAAATTTCTCCTAATCAAACTTTGTTTACCACATCCTTAATTAATTTCAATTCAATCCGGTTGTTCTTCGTACTTCTTGTTTGAGTGTGTTTCCCGTAGAGACGGACACAGAAAATCTTGTACGTGGGAAAGTTATGGATCGGCGGTGATAGTGGGACGACATGACGTGATGGGAGGCGGAGTATGAGAAGTTGGATTGGTGTCTGGGAGGAAAAAGTTGATTCACAATGTTTCGATGTAGTGAAAAACAAAAGAGTCTTGGGCTTGAAGTTTTTGAGGGTGAACACTTGACTAAAACAAAAAAAATAGGCTATCTATTACACTATAAATTAGGGTCGGATACTACAAGTTAGAGTTGGATGGTGAGCCTTGGCCCACCCTCCTTTCCCTTTGAATCCACCTATGGTTGTCTGTTACTAGTTATAACCTATCACTAGGGGCGTTTATTAGTTCCGTGTTCAAGTTATTCAAAATTTGAAACTAGATTTGAGTTTTAACTGATTTGAATTCGAAAATTTAAATAACACGATTAGGAGAAAATAATATACATAAAACGTAAACAAAAATTATATGTATATCATATAAACAAAATAAAGCTGTATAATTTGGACTCTAAAAAATAAGTTAGCATGGTTTGATAAAAACTGAAATCAAATTTGAGTTGAGTCAGAATAAAATTTCAGGTTTATTTTATGTGACTGTTGGCAAATATGTTTGAAAGGAGGAGGTATTGGGTTTAATTCCCAATTTTCCACATACCACAAGGATTAACGGAAGTTCGACGCTCAATAAAACGTTTATAAAATAAAAGATAATTAAAACATCGGATTTCAACAACGCTATCGAGAAATTTGCACACACAAAGTTCAGTTAAAGAAGAAATCATCATCTTCTTTTTTGTTTACTCAAGAACACACAAATACATATATCAATATTCAACACTCTCTCAAGCTACACGACATGACGACATCGGATTTGAATACATACGTTTTAATATTACACTGTTAATGCACACATTCGTCAATATATATATTAATAACATATATTGCAATTTGTAAATATATATCAAACAATAACTTCATGTTCTTTTTACTGTCGTAATACCTATAAGTTTACAAAAGTATGATAATGACGACCTCAATTATTGTTTACTCTAATCAATTAACATTTGAAAGGTTGGATTTGGATCCGAACTATGAGAACAATGTATGTAACCGTAAATAGACAATTTCATGTTTTTTTGTCTATTAGTTTTGATTTTGACACATGAAGCTAAAATATATATTTCAATTTTCACGGTAGGCACACCCAGAAAATTTTCTTGTGAATCTATGTCGTCTAGAGGTGATATCAACAGTCAAAAGACATAATCCTTTGATTCTTTCGAATGCCGTGCAACATTTGGAATTTACCAAAAGATATAGCAAACAATAAACGAGCAAGGTAAATTAAAAACGTATACAAAAAGTTAAAACATTACTATTTTTATATGCCACCATTTCTGAAACATTTCAGTCATTTAGAGTAACTAGATTTAAAACCCGCCACGTTGTGTCGGAGGCTTGATGTAAATTCGGTCAGTATCGATGAAGTTCGTCACAACATCCAAATAAAATAATGATATGTAAACGTCCAAAATAGTGTTAGCACACGCAACTTATGATGAAGACGTACACCTTATGATACAAAAAATAATATATGTAAAACCAAGTTTATTCGGTTGGCAAAATACGGGGGTAGTGGCGGAATTGTGGCCGGTATCGATAGGTTTGCCACGGTACTGGAACTAAACACAAAAGATAATCTAGAAAAATTATCATATTTTAAAAAGAAAAAAAAACACGGACGTTGCAGCGGCGAGTCGACACACATTATGTCGGTATTGGTTAGGTTCGTTATCGTATCAGAAGTAAACATAAAAAAAAGAAAAAACAAAATACGTGCATTGCAGCGGCAGGTCGACACACTCACATACATTCGGTCAGTATTGGTTAGGTTCGTCATTGTATCATAAGTAAGCATAAAAACTAATTTCTTTATTGGCTAGGTTCGTTACGGTACCAAAATTAAATAAAAAACACGGGTGTTGCAGCGACGAGGCGTTATATATTTAGTTGGCATCGCTTAGATTCACTACGATACCGAAGCTAAATCTAAAACTTAATTTTCTTCAAATTACTATACTTAAAATAAACCTTTAAAAAAAAGAAACGTGATCACAACTCACAACCCACCAAATATAAACAAGTACGTAAACAATAAATAGATGAAAAAGAAATATACATGAACAACAAGGAGGTTCGAACCCAGACAAAGAAAACCCAAAGAAGTTATTTTTCTCTAGCCAACCCACTATAACAACAAAGTTGTTTAAACAATGAAACTAAATTGATAAATACACAAACTAAACGTTTATAAAAAAGTTGTGGCATCGACATCTTGCTTTTAATCTATATAGCTAATATTAACATTGGTACAACTAGGAGGTTAAAGGCTTTCACTAACCCTCCGACTCTCCGCCATCCGAATTGGTTGAAAGAGAACCTAACCTGAAGAGTCATGGTTTTTCAGGTTGGAAAATGAAGTAAACAACTGTAAGGCCTCGGTCCCGATGCCCTATATTGACATTGTATTTACTCATAAACACAGTTCTAAATATAGAGTAAATTAAAACTTTTCGCGGAATAATTAGTCTCAATCATTCATACATAAACATTTAAAACTTAAACAAGTCTTTAAAGTTTAAACATAATAAAACATATAACTTCAAACATTCAGATGTCGGCTTTTTTATTCTTCAACCATGTGTGCTCCTCAAGCCAGCTGTCTCATCCTATTAGACTGCGTGCATACTAAAAGTCAACTACGCTGAGTGAGTTCTAGTTAATCAGACAACATACATTATATTCACCTACTAACATATATACATATCCGGAGATACATATTACATACTTAACAAGTTTACCTTTATTTTATACATACATATGTTCATTCTTTCCTTCATACTTTTATTCTTTTAACATGTGCATTACATACATAGCTATCTATATGTTTTAAAGGGCATTTTGCTCTATAACCTTTGCAGATGTTATTAGGGTATGTTCCCTACATTCCAAGATATTGTTAGGGTCTGTTCCCTACATTCGCAGATATTATCAGGGTTTTTTCTTTGCATTCGCAGATATTATCAGGATATGTTCCCAACATTCGAGATATTATTAGGGTCTATTCCATTCATTCGCAGATATTTTTAAGGTATGTTCTCTTCTTACTTGTGCAACCATACATTTATACAATTTTATAAATACATCCTTACAACTGTCATTCCACATACATATAACATTCATAAGTCATACACTTATCACTTAAGGTAAGTGTACTAACTAACACATAGAGTATGGACATAGCTCCGAAAACATAACAAAGAAAAGATGCTAGAAACTCACCCGTGTCTTGTTCTTTTTTCTAAGTTAACGGTCACACCTCTTCTCAGCTGGGCACGACTAACTATGTAGCAATTAACAAGCATCATTTAACTACTACTAATTATATCATATTTCTAGGTCAATAAAACCCCTAGCTAACGAGGGTCCGAGGGCAGTGCCCCTGGCAACGGGGTTCTCGAGGCGGCAGCCCCCAGCAGGGTCCAAGGGGCAGACCCCCTGGCTGGGGTTAAGCTGAAGCTCAAACCAATCGAATCGAACTTATACGTTATATAACATGCGTGCCGTATATGTTGTCCAACACATGCGTCACATATGTTACAAACATATACGCCGCATATACATATACGATCCAAACTGCAGATCTTATAATTTTTAACGCGTGTTTAGGGTTTTTCGCGTTTTCGGTGTCGTCAACCGCCTTGTTTGGCAGGAATTTGATTATCTTTGACCCATGTAGACTCGATTGATCTATATCCAAGCTAAGGTGACCCTTAAGCTCATTTAATCATCTGATTCGTTCTAGATCTAGATTCAAACGACGCCCCAGGGCTGTGGTGTCGGTACAGCTGAGATAAATAATACTCTACATTCAGTTGATCTTGGTTCGGAAGATTGAACGGTGTAGAGAGTATTTGGCTTAAGTGTGTGTTTTTGAGTGTGTACGCTAAGGTGATGAATGGATGGAAATGAAAGAGATGTAAGGTCGTAAGGGCATTTATAACCTAAGCCCATAGATCTTAGGCCCATAATCTCATTAATTCCATGATTCCATCTATTCTAAGTCTACCATCCTTTATTACTTTATTATTTAATTATTAAAAACGTCGGATGTTACAACAAATCTAGTGGACAAGAGGCAAACCACTCAGCTAATGAGTCAACTATATTTTTTTTAAAATAGCCTAATGAGAATACGATCATAACCTCTGGGCTCAAAGATGGAAAATATATTCCTTTTTCAAGTTTTGCATTGCTTCCCAAGCACCCGACTTTCTTTTTTGTAGAGTAGCTTCGGCATTAAGTAGGGTATGTGATAGAGTTAGAGTTAGAGTGAGGCATCAACCATAGACTGCGGAACTTCTGAGATGTCTCCTTGCGAAAGCCAACGGAGTCTGTTTTATTGGCTGACCCCTCTTCTCTTTTATTTGTTTCAATTTACTTACCCTTGCTCTCTAAGTTAAAAACCCTAGATCTCTCTCTCTCTCTCTATATATATATATATACATGTCTCTCTCTCTATATATATACATATATATGGTAAGGATCCTAAGAGAACCATTTGCAAATTGAGAACTTTGATAATCATTTTAGACCACTAAAAACACCTTTATAAAAAATATTTTAAAAAATCATAAAACAAAAAATAAAAAAAATTTTAAAAAAGTAAAAAAACCAAAATTCTTATATTTCATTCCGGTTTCATAAAGAAAACGTTGTATTAGACACATATGTATAATTTTAATTAATCTTTAGTTACGTAATATACACGCATGTCTAGTATCATTTATCTTAAGTTATACATATGTGTATAAAAAACATGTAAATATACATATATGTATATATTATACATATGTGTATATAATTTAGCTAAACCAAGTTTTTTTTATGAAACCCGGATGATAAAATAACAATTTTAGTTTTTTTTTTACTTTTTCATTTTTGTGTTATTTTTATTTTATAATTTTTTATTTCTGAGTTTTTTGTAGTCCAAAATGATTCTCATAATTTTCAATTTCAAAAAATTTCTCTTATTATTCTGATCATATATATATATATAATTCATGTATTGTACTTGTAATTCCTTATCACGGATGGATGTTGATAGACAATAATAAATCAGTTTGTTGCTTTTTGATGCATATCAGGTTAGACCATACCATGTAAATCCTCCCGTCTCATATTCATTTACCTTTCTGCATTTTGATTGCGAATGTATTGTTTAAACAAGAACTTTAACAAATTATAGTTGGCATAAAAGATAACTCTTGTTATCATTTGGTCTAAAAGTCCCTAGTTCCACTTTATTCGACATACATCTAAACTAGGGCTGTCCATATGTTAATAGAAGACAATAACAGAATTTGATACAAACTTTTCTAAATGAGATTGTAATCCAATATGAAATAATTTTAGCCTTGAATAAATAGTGGATTTAGTTGGTTAACTTTTTTTCTTTGAACTAGAAATCTTTTTTGTGTAAAACTTTAACTTAAGATCTCCCTCTCTCAAATTCAAAGTTTTAAAATATTTTGTCTTTGTTAATAGGCCACTAACTTCATTGATGGATCGATTTGGTTATGAAGATAACCAGGGATCAATGGCCATCTCTAAGAGCTCGATGGTCTTTATAGGTCTTGCACGAGCAATAAAAATGAACCTAAAAATATATTAAAAGAAATTAAAAACTCATATAATATATTCAAAGAAAATAAAAATTTATGGGTCTTAAACCTTGATGGGCCTTGCACGATTGTCTAGCCCGCACATTCTCTAAGATGGCCCTGGAGATAACATATTTAAAGAAGTGACAAGGCTTCAACGACTAGTGGATCGAAGTCGTTGGATTCAATCTTTTTACTGACTTCAATCAAATAGTTAAAAGCCTTCTGTCGAGGTTTTATCCAAAAGAGTGTTGGTGGAAAACTTATTTATCAAAATTGTGTTTTTTAAAAAATATTTACCAAAATAGTGTTATTAACATTTTTTATTGTTTCTCACTCCTAATTTTATTTGATAAAACAAAACGAACACATGCCATGTCTCTTTTCTTTTCTTTCCTTTCCTTTTTCTTATTCTTTTTTTTTACAACAAGAATGTTAATATTTTATAAAAGTATTAAGTTTTTTTCTTTCATTTTCTTGAAAATTCATGTTGTCTTTCTAAAACTCAACTCTTTTCTTAAAAGATACTGTTATTTATTTATTTAATTTTCATGATTTTTTTATATTGAAATATCATTAATTTGAGTAATAGCTTCTAATTTTTTTTTAAATAAAAAAAAGTTTTTTAAACAATATCCTTTTAAAATAAGTATTTTGTTTTAGTGGAAACCGATTAACTATAAAAATGTCACGTAAAAACAAAAAAAAACTCATAATTTAGTGCATGAGTCTTAAAATGCACGTTTGCTTACATTTTTTTGGATTAACTATTTATTTAGTTTATAAATCTTATAAAAATATTAAAAATAGTTTCTTTTTCAAATATATGTTTTATTAAAAAAATTGTTTTTTTTATCTCTTGAATGAATGCTTTATTACTAAACTTAAACCAATTTTAAAAAACACAATTTAAAAAAATAATAATAAGTGTTAAAAATACAGATTAACGTGTTTTTTAATAGAAAAAGATAAAACACATAATCCAAAATGTTATACATCAGACAGTGTTCCTATATGTATTTTTTCTTAATAGGTTTTATTTTATTAAAACTATATAAGTAGTTTTTTATATAAAAATAGATGGTATATTATTAAAGGTACAAGTTTAATTTAAAAAGTGCATTCATAAGTTCAGACGTATCTTAGTTTGTCTTCAAAAAGAAAGTTCAAACGTTGAAACTTTCATTTTTTAAAATCCTAGTTCTCTAAAACTAATGACCCGAAAGCTAATACTTTTTTGACGCAATTAAAAAAACACCAGGAAATTAAAAAAAAAGAAAAGAAAAAGGAGGACAACAATTCGTATAAATGTATAAATATATTAATTATTACATTAAAGTTAACATAATTATTTTAAAATAAAAAAAATAGAGACACATAGATTTATCTTATTTTATTTAATAAGCTAAGGAGTGAGAAAATAAAAAAGTTTGTTAATAACACTAATTTGGTAAATATTTTTCAATCAATACTATTTTGGTAAATAATATTTTCACCAACACTATTTTGGAAACAAAGCATTTTGTCTTCTTACATAATTCTATATATAAACTAACACTTGCTTTATTACATACATAACAAAAAAGTGTGGTTGCATGCATTCGCGTAAAAATTAAATAGTATAATCTGTAGATATATGATGTTACATCTGGACATTAAAGTCATTAAAGTCGATCTCTTCTAACATAAGACCTTATGTGTTTTTACATGATTGATGTCACCTTCATTCTAGGCCTAAGAGTATAATCAATAGTTGGTACCATAATTGTAAATATATCAGAGTTGTGAGTTAATGCGGAAGACTTTATAAAACATAAGTATCGATATTATAAATATTTACAGTACAAAAGACGAGACGAAAATCTCGTTTAGTATTTACTTGTTTATATGTTTTACAAAAATATTATATTTTAATATTCAACAAAATTATCCGAGCCATCGGATTCTTGAGCTTCTTCGTCCTTCAAGCTCTATTCCTGATTACCTGCAAAATGTTATAAAAATACGTCAGCAACAAATGCTGGTGAATATGCTGACACTAAAAATATTTTCTTTACTTAATCACCCCTCGGGACCACGTAAGTCTCGGCCCATCTTGGCTTAGGAATAATTAAGTTAAACAATCATCATAAACTCGAGTCTCTACACTAGGTCACCTCAGCAAAACACCGCAGCATTTCGACGTACTTAGGTACCATAAATATACACAAGGTCATTCTCACTCGGACATACTTTGGTCGGGCCCATCGTGGCTGGAGGTCGTGACCAGGCGTGGTGCGATGTGCCCACCGCATACCACATATGTAAGGATCCAGACAAACGTATACCACAGCCTGAGGGCTAGGCTTATACTCTTATTTACAATGTTTTTAGAGACACTTAGTCTCATGTAAAGTTTTACACATAACACGTTTGTTTGTTTGTAAACAAGTTTGTAAAAGTGGGGCGTATTCACCTTTCAAATGGGACCGGCGTCCAACACCGTCCGTGAATCTTTCCTTGCTATCTCGCACGTATAGTACGAGTATAACCTTTGTTAGTCGGATACACGATCCGGATTAAGACCTTTAGTCTTATTTATCTCGATGAACCTTTAGTTCATAATCTCATTTTACTTTAAAACCTTTAGTTGGAAAGTAATATTAATAAACCTTTAGTTTATTCATAAAACCCGACGTTTCTTCTTCATTAAGAAACGTATTTCTTTCTTTATTATTTAAGTATACTCATTATACTTAAATAATATATTTATAACAAAGATTAATCATATTCATATATATACTCACATATATGTTTTCATTTTTCTTTTCTTTATTTTCTTTGTTATATGCTTCTTTGTTTATCGAGAATAACTTTAACTTTGGGGTATTAAGCCTTTATAATATTTTATTATATTTTTCGTCGGGCATTATGCCTAACTTTGTCGGCTTAGAAATACCCTAGACACTTGAGCAGCACTTCGACGCCGTTCGATCAACACTCCTTTCTTATTCCTCACTTTAATCAATACTTTCTCTTCGACACGCTTATCGAGACACCAGCACGTACTTCGAGGTAGTTATCGGGACGTCGGGGCAGAACTTCTTCTTTACTTGGAACGTCGTCGGAAAGTGGCACGTTTATCGAGATGATGGGCACGGAAAACGAGGTAACTGTAACACCCCGACCAAAGGCGGATTATACATCGGGGCGCCACATATTGTTTCATTACTCGTGACACTATTGGGTGTCAATATTTAATAAATACATTCATTCGCGCACGCGCAGGGTAAACACAAGATAACATAAATCATCATAAATCAATATATTATAAATCATAATATTCGAACAGCAATAACTTGTCTTGATACATTTTAATCTAGGTCCAAAATAAAGAAACTTCCTATGTGTCCACCAGCTCCAAAACAGCTACTGCAAACCTGAACATGTGTTAAAATAAACGTCAAACACTTGCGTGTTGGTGAGGAATCAAGTTTAATACAATACATAGATAACAATAAATCTGCGCGCAACACGTGTATGTCTGGTGTTTAACAAGGGTGCAATCAGATTGTGATCAAGCCTAAATAGATCATAGCTCATAGTTCATAGTTCAATCCGTGCTCCCAATTGAGCACAAAAACGAGAAAACATCTGTGCAAGTGTAAACAAAGAAAACCGTAAACGATAGGTCTCCCGTGTTCATCTAATGGATCCATGAAAACTTCGGAATAGGCCGAACAAAGCGGTTAATGATACACACATACAAATAAACAGCCAAGTAAACGTCCTCAACACATGGGATACTGCGCGACTAAAGCTCATAAACAAGTTTAAGACTCTAAGTTTGTATGAACACATGAACATCCCAAAACATTAAAAGCAAAAAGGGATTAGGTACGAGATTACTCACTTGATAAACGATGCGGTGAAAGATAAAGCAAGAACCAACTTTAAATAAGCACAAGTTAACCTATAAATAAGATTATTGTTTTAATGAATTGATTTAAGTCTTGATTATAAGTTAGCA
Organism: Bidens hawaiensis; assembly: GCF_021521415.1. Classification (NCBI taxonomy): domain Eukaryota; kingdom Viridiplantae; phylum Streptophyta; class Magnoliopsida; order Asterales; family Asteraceae; genus Bidens; species Bidens hawaiensis. The sequence continues at coordinate 94,081 of NW_027493099.1, forward strand.
TAATTAATAAGTAAATTATTATATATAATATATATATATTACCGGAAAAGCAGGGCAGAACAGGGAGGAAGACGGAGGCAGAGAGGAAGACGGCAGAGAGAGCAAGGGGCAAGAGAACAGGAGAGATTAAGTGTTTTGTGTGTGTAGTGTTAGGAAAAATAATACTATTATTTATAGGGAAACCCTAGGAGACATGAATCCAGAAAAAGGGGAAAAGATTTCAAGACAAACAGAACAAGACAAAACAAAAGATAACAAAAGATATCAAAAGCAAGTAAAAGATATCAAAAGATATGGCAGCTGCAGGGGGGCAAAGGAAAAGCTGACAGGGAACAGTAAAAAGGCATGGGCGGGTCAGATAAAGGTACTGGTCAAGCATGGAAAAAGCAGATCTCCAAAGATAATGTCAGTCACTTTATCTGCCAACCAATGGGGTTGGTGCGCATGCTGCGCCGAAAGTAACTTTTCAGACATAAAGCAGATTAGGTCAACAGCACAAAAGATAAGACAACACAAAAGCAAACGGCTAGATTCAACAGAAGAAAACTCAAAGGGTTTAGCGTGAGAAGGCTAAGGCGCGAAGGCAGACACAGAAGGTCAAGAGAGCGCGAGCGCGAAGGCAGACGGAACCAACCTTAACGCGTCGCGGAAAGAACTACATTTCTAAGCGCGCCGCGGGAAGAATCACATTTCTTAGCGCGCCGCGGGAGGAACTAAAATTCCTAGCGCGCCGCGGGAAGAACTATAATTCTTCGCGCGTCGAGGGATGAACTACGATTCTTAGCGCGCTGCGAGAAGAACTACAAATCCTTAGCGCGTCGCGGGAAGAGCTACCGTTCTTAGCGCGCTGCGAGAAGAATTACAATTCTTAGCGCGCTGCGAGAAGAGTTCGTCTCGCGTATCGCTGAAACAGGTGGTCTTCACGCAGGCTTCCTTGCAAGGGGTCTGCGCAGACAACCTTAGGCGGGAAGGAACAAAAGAGTTAGAAGAAAAAGAGGGAAACAAGGCTTAAGGGCGGGACGGCGACAAGAGGGAAAAGAAGGCGGAAAGAGAGAAGGAGAGGGACGGGACGGCGGAAAGAAAGAGAGAGATAGAGGCGGGAAGGAAAATATATTATTATTATTAAAAATAAAGTATAAGTATAAATAAATATTAAATCATAAAAGAAAGAGATCGGGTCAGAGAAACGGGTACCTGGGTCGGGTCGGATCGGGGCAGATGTCACAGTCTCCCCTACTTTAAGAAATTTCGTCCCGAAATTTATCTCGAAGTAGGTTGCGCAGAGAACAGGTGCGGGTACTTGATCTTCATTTGATCTTCCCTTTCCCATGTAAACTCGGCTCCGCGCTTGGACTCCCAACGAACTTTCACGATAGGGATACGACTGCGCTTGGTTTGCTTAACCTCGCGATCCATAATCTCAACAGGCTTCTCAACGAAATGCATAGTTTCATCAACTTGAACTTCATCAAGTGGAATGTGAAGGTTCTCGTCAGCTAAACACTTCTTGAGATTGGATACATGGAACGTTGGATGCACATTACTGAGCGCGGGCGGCAGGTCAAGTCTGTAGGCAACTTTTCCTACACGCGCGAGAATCTTGAATGGACCAACATAACGAGGAGCAAGCTTACCCTTCTTCCCAAAGCGGACAACACCTTTCCAAGGCGACACTTTGAGGAGAACAAGATCACCAACTTGAAATTCGAGAGGCTTTCGCCTACGATCTGCGTAACTCTTCTGTCGGCTTCTGGCAGTCAGCAGATGATCACGGATCTTGGCGATTTTATCGGTTGTCTCTTGAACAAGTTCGGGTCCTGTGATTTGAGTTTCACCCACTTCGCTCCAACAAATCGGGGAGCGGCACTTACGACCGTAAAGTGCTTCAAATGGGGTCATACCAATACTAGAATGATAGCTGTTATTATAAGAGAACTCAATCAAAGGCAGGTGTGAATCCCAATTACCTCCAAAATCAAGAACACAAGATCGGAGCATATCCTCAAGAGTCTGAATAGTTCGCTCAGACTGACCGTCAGTCTGGGGATGATATGCCGTACTCATGTCCAAGCGAGTTCCTAGCGCAGATTGGAGAGATTTCCAAAAGCGAGATATAAAACGGCCATCGCGATCGGATATGATGCTCAAAGGAGTACCATGGCGGCAGACAATTTCCTTGACATAAAGCTGCGCGAGTTGCTCAACACGGTAGTTTTCACGAATGGGCAGAAAGTGAGCAGACTTAGTCAAACGATCCACTATTACCCAAATGCTATCATGTTTGCTTGCTGTCAAAGGTAACTTGGTAATAAAGTCCATCGCTACACATTCCCATTTCCACGTAGGAATTTCTGGTTGTTCGAGCAAACCAGATGGACGTTGGTGTTCAGCTTTTACTTTAGAACAAGTCAGGCATCTAGCTACGAACACAGCAATATCCTTTTTCATACCGGGCCACCAATAAGTAATGCGCAAATCCTTGTACATCTTATCAGCGCCAGGATGAATAGAATACCGAGATTTGTGCGCTTCACTCAGGATATCAGCGCGAAGATTCTCATCAAAGGGAATCTAGATGCGATTGAGATAGCAGAAAATTCCACTCAGATTAGGGACAAAGTGCGCTTCCGCGCCACACGCTAACTCGGCGCGAAGGTTACCATTACTGATGGATGCGCGCTGCGCGTCACGAATACGCGATTCAAGGTTGCTTTGAATCGGCGCGAAGTGAAGCTGGGTGCGCGGCAAGATACAGTTAAGCTGGCAGGGTTTTCGGCTGAGCGCATCGGCTACCACATTAGCCTTACCAGGATGATACCGGATCTCACAATCGTAATCGCTGATGAGTTCGTTCCATCAGCATTGCCTCATGTTAAGTTCCTTCTGATCAAAGATATGCTGAAGGCTTTTATGGTCGGTGTAAAGGATACACTTAGTACCATAAAGGTAGTGTCTCCAGATCTTCAAGGCAAAAACAACTGCACCAAGTTCGAGATCGTGAGTTGTATAATTCTTTTCATGAACCTTGAGTTGCCTTGATGCGTAAGCGATAACCTTGCCTCGTTGCATAAGAACACAACCGAGACCTTGGTTGGAGGCATCGCAGTACACGACAAAATCATCATTACCCTCAGGTAGCGCAAGGACAGGAGCTTCACACAACAAACGCTTGAGCGTTAGAAAGGCTTCTTCTTGCTTCGAGCCCCAAATATACGGTTTACCTTTGTGCGTTAGAATTGTTAAAGGCAAAGCGATCTTTGAGAAGTTCGAAATAAATCGCCGGTAGTAACCAGCTAAGCCCAGAAAGGAACGGATCTCAGAAGGAGTGGATGGCGTAATCCAGTTCTTGATTGCTTCAATCTTGGATGGGTCGACATGAATACCCATCTTGTTTACAACATGACCAAGAAACTGTACTTCATCAGACCAGAATTCACACTTGGAAAGCTTAGCATAGAGTTGCTCAGCTCTAAGCTTTTGCAATACCAATCGGAGATGTTGCTCATGCTCGGCCTTGGTCTTAGAATACACCAGAACATCATCGATAAACACAATCACGAATTTATCCAAGAAAGGCCTACACACCCGATTCATTAGATCCATGAAAACGGCGGGTGCGTTGGTTAAACCGAAGGACATGACCAAGAATTCAAAATGGCCATAACGAGTTCGAAAAGCTGTCTTCGGAACATCTTCATCGCGGATGCGCAACTGGTGATAGCCAGAGCGGAGATCAATCTTCGAGAAACAAGAGGCACCTTGGAGTTGATCAAAGAGGTCGTCAATACGCGGTAAGGGATACCGGTTTTTAATGGTGAGTTTGTTCAACTCGCGGTAATCAGTACACATGCGAAACGATCCATCTTTCTTTTTAACGAACAACACCGGAGCACCCCAGGGCGAAGAGCTAGGGCAAATGAATCCTTTAGCAGTCAACTCTTGAAGTTGGCTGGCCAATTCTTGCATCTCAGCGGGTGCAAGACGATAAGGAGATTTAGCCACGGGGGAAGCACCAGGGACAAGATCAATACGGAACTCGACTTCACGAGCGGGAGGGATACCAGGAAGATCATCAGGAAAAACTTCAGGGAAATCACGCACAACAGGGATATCGCGAAGCTTCTTTTCTTCAGCAGGTTTAACCACATGGGCTAGAAATGCAATACACTTCTTCCGCATGAGTCTTTGGGCTTCGGCGCAAGACATAAGCTTAAGACCACTGGAGGGTTTTTCGCCGTAAATATGAAGATCACCATTTTCTCGAGGAATGCGAATCAACTTCTTGGCGCAAATAACTTCGGCGCGATTCTTCGAAAGCCAGTCCATACCAATGATAACATCAAAGCTTCCAAGAGGCATGGGGATGAGGTCAATCAGAAAATCGTTTTCGTTAAGATTAAGCGTACAATCTTTAATCACAGAGTTAATTAAAACAGTTTCACCGTTAGCCAATTCAACTGAAAAATCTTCTTTTAAATCGTTGCGCGGTCGCGCAAGCTTCTGCTCGAAGGCGCGAGAGATAAAACTTCGATCGGCGCCAGTATCAAAAAGTACAGAAGCATAAAATCCGTTAAGCAAAAATGTACCATTAACTACGTCATTATTCGCTTGCGCTTGGTGCGCGGTTATGTTAAAAGCTCGTCCACGCGTCACTTGGTTTGAAATCTGGTTTACCGGATTCGCTTGCGTAATCTGAACTTGTAGTCTCGGGCACGCGTTCCGGAAATGACTGGGATCACCGCAGTTAAAGCACGATCTGGGTCGTGGGTTTTGGTAGGTTGGTTGTGGGTTCTGCGGGTAGACTGGTGGTGTCGGCGCAATTGGGTTGGCGGGAGGGACTCTACAAAACTCGGCAGAGTGACCAACGCGGCCACACCGGCTACATTGTCGACACGGAGTTTGGGTTGGGTGGTGAAGTCTACAGGTTGGGCAAAAGGGTTGATTTCCTGTGTAAGGTTTCTTAAGTGGCGGGGCAGGGAGTGCGGGATTGGTTAAGGCATAGTTATGGACTACAGGAGGTGTTGGGTAGGCTGACAGAGGGTTAGGCGCATAAACTGGAGGTTGGTAGATGGGTTGCTGGGCAATGGGCGGGTTGGTAAGCGCATAGGCCTTGCGCCTGCGCTTGAGGTTGTTACGGTTTGAGGGTTCTGGTTTGGTTTCTGTTGGTTCAGGGGCAGTCTTGGTGGGTTTGGTCTTTTCTGTTCCCCGCAGGAACAGGGTTCCTGCTCTGACATGGTTGTCGCTGAGCACAGCGGCCAACTCGATGGCGTCAGAGAGGGTTACTGGGTTTCTGGCCCATACAGAATCTTGAATTTCCATGGGGAGACCCCCAAGGAATTTCTCTATGGCTCGGCGGGAAGGGGTAACAAGGTGAGGGACAAGCAAACTTAGTTCATGGAAGCGCGTCGCGTACTCGCGCGCTTCACCGCTGTATTGCTTCAAGTTCCAGAATTCTTCCTCCAGGCGCTTAACTTCGTTGGGAGGGCAGAATTCTCGCGTCAGAATTTCCTTGAATTCCTCCCATGTCATGCTAGAAGCAGCTTCTGCGCCAAGCGCATGAGCTACTCCATTCCACCATGTAAGCGCTCTGGATTCCAGGACACTGGAAGCATATAGGGTTCGTCTGTCTGAGGGGCATTGGGTGTGGAGGAAAGTGTTTTCTATTTTCTCAAGCCACTGGAGCATCACGGTGGCTCCTTCAAGACCTGTGAACTTTGGAGGGTTACCCGCGTTGAAGGATTTAATGTTATAACTGGAGGTATTGTTTTGGCTCAAGGCTTGGGCTATCGCGGCGGCCATTTCCTGGGAACGTTGCTGTCTACGCATGCGCGAGGCTTCTCTTCTCTGAAATCGGCGAGATAGCGGAGGCATTCTATAAAAATTTTAATTTTAGTTAATATCTTGGTTTTAGTGCAAAGTATAACCTCGAAAGACTTGGTTTCACGGAGTCAGTTACTGTCAAAAGTTAAAGTAAAATAAATGACCCTAAATACAGACTTAATAAAGGTAACAAATTCGAATCAAGAATCGACAATTCATGTATCACCATGACTTTTCAATCTTCAATATAAAATATACAAGAAAATGAGTATTGGAAGTTGACAATTCATGTATCACCATGACTTTTCAAGTCTCCAACCTCAGAACATAATCGTAAATGGGAATTAAAAATCAACTATTCATGTATCACCATGACTTTTCGGATTTTCAAACCCAACAAACGAATATGTAAGTAAAATCAATAAAATCGAAATTCAACAAAAATCGAAATATCGCGAAATAAAACATAAAATCATATACTGCGCAGGTGCGAGCATATTCATAAATAACGAGTAATTAACAATAAGCGCGCAAACATGAGATTTCTCTCATCCGCGAGAAGGGACTCTTAGGTATTCTAGGCCGTTACGTCTAACCACCTATCCTAAAGTCAACGAGCTCTGATACCAATCTGTAACACCCCGACCAAAGGCTAGGCTTATACTCTTATTTACAATGTTTTTAGAGACACTTAGTCTCATGTAAAGTTTTACACATAACACGTTTGTTTGTTTGTAAACAAGTTTGTAAAAGTGGGGCGTATTCACCTTTCAAATGGGACCGGCGTCCAACACCGTCCGTGAATCTTTCCTTGCTATCTCGCACGTATAGTACGAGTATAACCTTTGTTAGTCGGATACACGATCCGGATTAAGACCTTTAGTCTTATTTATCTCGATGAACCTTTAGTTCATAATCTCATTTTACTTTAAAACCTTTAGTTGGAAAGTAATATTAATAAACCTTTAGTTTATTCATAAAACCTGACGTTTCTTCTTCATTAAGAAACGTATTTCTTTCTTTATTATTTAAGTATACTCATTATACTTAAATAATATATTTATAACAAAGATTAATCATATTCATATATATACTCACATATATGTTTTCATTTTTCTTTTCTTTATTTTCTTTGTTATATGCTTCTTTGTTTATCGAGAATAACTTTAACTTTGGGGTATTAAGCCTTTATAATATTTTATTATATTTTTCGTCGGGCATTATGCCTAACTTTGTCGGCTTAGAAATACCCTAGACACTTGAGCAGCACTTCGACGCCGTTCGATCAACACTCCTTTCTTATTCCTCACTTTAATCAATACTTTCTCTTCGACACGCTTATCGAGACACCAGCACGTACTTCGAGGTAGTTATCGGGACGTCGGGGCAGAACTTCTTCTTTACTTGGAACGTCGTCGGAAAGTGGCACGTTTATCGAGATGATGGGCACGGAAAACGAGGTAACTGTAACACCCCGACCAAAGGCGGATTATACATCGGGGCGCCACATATTGTTTCATTACTCGTGACACTATTGGGTGTCAATATTTAATAAATACATTCATTCGCGCACGCGCAGGGTAAACACAAGATAACATAAATCATCATAAATCAATATATTATAAATCATAATATTCGAACAGCAATAACTTGTCTTGATACATTTTAATCTAGGTCCAAAATAAAGAAACTTCCTATGTGTCCACCAGCTCCAAAACAGCTACTGCAAACCTGAACATGTGTTAAAATAAACGTCAAACACTTGCGTGTTGGTGAGGAATCAAGTTTAATACAATACATAGATAACAATAAATCTGCGCGCAACACGTGTATGTCTGGTGTTTAACAAGGGTGCAATCAGATTGTGATCAAGCCTAAATAGATCATAGCTCATAGTTCATAGTTCAATCCGTGCTCCCAATTGAGCACAAAAACGAGAAAACATCTGTGCAAGTGTAAACAAAGAAAACCGTAAACGATAGGTCTCCCGTGTTCATCTAATGGATCCATGAAAACTTCGGAATAGGCCGAACAAAGCGGTTAATGATACACACATACAAATAAACAGCCAAGTAAACGTCCTCAACACATGGGATACTGCGCGACTAAAGCTCATAAACAAGTTTAAGACTCTAAGTTTGTATGAACACATGAACATCCCAAAACATTAAAAGCAAAAAGGGATTAGGTACGAGATTACTCACTTGATAAACGATGCGGTGAAAGATAAAGCAAGAACCAACTTTAAACAAGCACAAGTTAACCTATAAATAAGATTATTGTTTTAATGAATTGATTTAAGTCTTGATTATAAGTTAGCATAATTAATAAGTAAATTATTATATATAATATATATATATTACCGGAAAAGCAGGGCAGAACAGGGAGGAAGACGGAGGCAGAGAGGAAGACGGCAGAGAGAGCAAGGGGCAAGAGAACAGGAGAGATTAAGTGTTTTGTGTGTGTAGTGTTAGGAAAAATAATACTATTATTTATAGGGAAACCCTAGGAGACATGAATCCAGAAAAAGGGGAAAAGATTCCAAGACAAACAGAACAAGACAAAACAAAAGATAACAAAAGATATCAAAAGCAAGTAAAAGATATCAAAAGATATGGCAGCTGCAGGGGGGCAAAGGAAAAGCTGACAGGGAACAGTAAAAAGGCATGGGCGGGTCAGATAAAGGTACTGGTCAAGCATGGAAAAAGCAGATCTCCAAAGATAATGTCAGTCACTTTATCTGCCAACCAATGGGGTTGGTGCGCATGCTGCGCCGAAAGTAACTTTTCAGACATAAAGCAGATTAGGTCAACAGCACAAAAGATAAGACAACACAAAAGCAAACGGCTAGATTCAACAGAAGAAAACTCAAAGGGTTTAGCGTGAGAAGGCTAAGGCGCGAAGGCAGACACAGAAGGTCAAGAGAGCGCGAGCGCGGAGGCAGACGGAACCAACCTTAACGCGTCGCGGAAAGAACTACATTTCTAAGCGCGCCGCGGGAAGAATCACATTTCTTAGCGCGCCGCGGGAGGAACTAAAATTCCTAGCGCGCCGCGGGAAGAACTATAATTCTTCGCGCGTCGAGGGATGAACTACGATTCTTAGCGCGCTGCGAGAAGAACTACAAATCCTTAGCGCGTCGCGGGAAGAGCTACCGTTCTTAGCGCGCTGCGAGAAGAATTACAATTCTTAGCGCGCTGCGAGAAGAGTTCGTCTCGCGTATCGCTGAAACAGGTGGTCTTCACGCAGGCTTCCTTGCAAGGGGTCTGCGCAGACAACCTTAGGCGGGAAGGAACAAAAGAGTTGGAAGAAAAAGAGGGAAACAAGGCTTAAGGGCGGGACGGCGACAAGAGGGAAAAGAAGGCGGAAAGAGAGAAGGAGAGGGACGGGACGGCGGAAAGAAAGAGAGAGATAGAGGCGGGAAGGAAAATATATTATTATTATTAAAAATAAAGTATAAGTATAAATAAATATTAAATCATAAAAGAAAGAGATCGGGTCAGAGAAACGGGTACCTGGGTCGGGTCGGATCGGGGCAGATGTCACAGTAACTGGCACGGATTTCGAGATATATCGATGGCACGAACTTCGAGGTGTAGTAAGAAGTTAGAGAGAGAGTTAAGTGTGTGATTTTTTGTGAGTTTGTGAAGAACCCGTAGCTGCTATTTATAGGGCTGACTTTGGACCCCATCGCGGTGCGAGATGGGTCCATTGGCAAGCCCATCGCGTACCGCGATGTAGGCTTGTTGAGTCAGTGCCTAGACCTGCCACGTGTCAACACGTGGCAGGCGTCGCGCCACGTGGCGGCACGTGGCGACACGTGGTAGACGTGTTGCCACGTGGTGACACGTGGCGACAGGTGTTGCCACCATGTGCCACGTGGCACACGTGTCAATATCTGTCAGACACCCATCGCGGTACGCGATGGGTGTCTTTCTTGACCTGTCGCGTAGCGCGATGGGTCAAGAAATCAGATTTTTCATTTTGGCCCTTGGAGTTTGGAAAATGGCAGAATTTGTCCCTTGACTTTGGAAACTTGACATTTTTGGCTCGAAATTTACGTGATGTTACATCCTTCCCACCTTCAAATAAATCTCGTCCTCGAGATTGCTTATGAGAACAAGTGAGGTTATTTCTTTCTCATTTCGGACTCGAGTTCCCATGTATACTCGGGTCCTCTTTGAGAATCCCATCTTACTTCCATGATCTTTAAAGTTCGTCTTTAAAGTTCGTCTTTTAAGTTTCTTAGTTTTCGAATCTTCGATTTGAATTGGTCTTTCAATGAATTTTAAGTTCTCGTTAATTTCTACGTCTTTTAGGGGCATCTAAAGAGATTCATCGGCTAGACATTTACGCAGATTCGAAACATGGAATACGTCGTGTATCCCTTGCATTTCCTCAGGCAGTCGGAAACGATATGCAACAGTGCCGATTCGTTCAAGTACCTCAAAGGGTCCAACGAATCAAGGATTTAGTTTGCCTTTCTTGCCGAAGCGGACTACGCCCTTCCATGGCGAGACTTTCAAAAGAACTTTTTCACCGATATTGAATTCCAACGGCTTACGACGGACATCGGCGTAACTCTTTTGGCGATCACGTGCCGTCTTAAGTCGTTCGCGGATTTGCAGAACTTTGTCGGTGGTTTCTTGAACTATTTTGGGTCCAGATAATTGATTATCTCCAGTTTCAGACCAGCACACGGGCGTTCTACATTTTCGACCATATAACGCCTCGAATGGTGCGGCTTGAATGCTCGAGTGATAACTATTGTTATACGAAAATTCCATCAGGGGTAAGTGGTCATCCCAACTTCCACCTAAGTCTATCACACAAGCTCGGAGCATGTCTTCCAACGTTTGGATTGTCCTTTCGCTTTGCCCATCGGTTTGTGGATGATAAGCGGTGATAAGGTTAAGCTTTGTATCGAGTGCTTGTTGGAAGCTTTTCCAGAAATGAGACGAAAACGAATGTCTCGATCAAAGATTATAGATAGCGGTACTCCATGCAAAGCAACAATGTTGTTCACATAAATACGCGCTAGTCTATCCATTGAGTACGACTCATTAATTGGAATGAAGTGTGCGGATTTTGTTAAACGATCCACAATCACCCATATAGCGTTATGTTGTCGAGTCATCTTCGGGAGTTTGGTTATAAAATCCATGGTTATTAACTCCCACTTCCATACGGGAAGTTCGGGTTGCTGAAGCAGTCCCGAAGGCTTTTGGTGTTCAGCCTTGATTTTCAAGCATGTTAGACATTTCGCAACGTGCGAAGCGATGTCCTTTTTCACCCCATTCCACCAGTAGTTCGACTTGAGGTTTTGATACATTTTGTCACTACCGGGGTGTATCATGTACTTGGTTTTATGGGCTTCGTTCAGAATCTTCTCACGCAAGTCCCCAATGATTGGTACCCAAATCCGCTTTCCCATTCTAAGGATACCATCGTCACCTTTGACCAACGAGTCAATGGTGCCGTTACGTTTTTCATCGGAGATCTTATTTTCATTGATCGCTTGTGTTTGAGAAGATTTGATTTGGTCGATAAGATCGATTTAGAGTTCTAACCTCAACGCTCGGACTCTTTTTGGCTTTTCGTGCTCTTTACGACTTAAGGCGTCAGCCACAATGTTGGCTTTACCTTCATGATATATGATCTCACAGTCATAGTAGTTAAGAGTTTCCATCCAGCGTCGTTGGCGCATATTAAGCTCTTTCTGCTCAAAGATGTGTTTTAAGCTTTTATGATCAGTGTACACGATAAATCTTACTCCATAGAGATAGTGCCTCCATATCTTAAGTGCAAAGATTATGGCGCCTAACTCTAGATCGTGAGTTGTATAGTTCTTCTCGTGCACCTTGAGTTGACGAGAGTCATAGGCGATTACTTTCTTTCGTTGCATTAGTACACATCCCAAACTGGAATGAGACGCGTCACTAAAGACAACAAAGTCTTCGGTACCCTCTGGCAAGGCCAGTATAGGAGCTTGGGTAAGCTTTTGTTTAAGTATATCGAATGCCTCTTGTTGCTTTGTTCCCCATTCGTACTTGATGTTTTTACGAGTCAAAGAAGTTAAGGGAACAACGATTCGGGAAAAGTTTTTGGTGAACTTACGGTAATAGCCAGCCAATCTTAAGAAACTTCGAATCTCAGTTGGCGACTTTGGGATCTCCCACTTAGAGATAGCTTCAATCTTAGCGGGGTCCACTTGAATACCGTTGACATTGATGATATGACCAAGAAACTGTACCTCGTGCAACCAGAACTCGCATTTCGAAAACTTGGCGTACAACTTCTCAGTTCTAAGGATTTCGAGTAAGGTTCAAAGATGATTTTCATGATCGTCCTTAGACTTAGAATAAATAAGTATGTCGTCGATGAAGACGATAACAAATTTATCCAAGTAAGGCTTACAGATTCGGTTCATCATGTCCATGAACGCAGCTGGCGCATTAGTAAGTCCGAATGGCATAACGGTGAACTCATAATGGCCATACGTTGTTCGAAAGGCGGTTTTCGGAATATCTTCGGATTGAACTTTGAGCTGGTGATAGCCGGAACGAAGATCGATTTTTGAAAAATAGCTAGCACATTGAAGTTGATCGAAAAGGTCATCGATTCGGGGAAGTGGATATCGATTTTTGATTGTAACTTTATTGAGAGCTCGGTAGTCGATGCACATGCGCATGGATCCATCCTTCTTCTTGACGAATAGTATCGGCGCTCCCCATGGTGATGAACTCGGTCGTATGAAACCTTTCTCGAGAAGTTCGTCCAATTGTTTCTTCAGTTCTTTCATCTCGGTTGGCGCGAGGCGATATGGGGATTTGGCGATCGGAGCAGTACCAGGAATAAGGTCGATCCTAAACTCTACTTCACGATCGGGAGGAATGCCGGGGAGTTCATCAGGAAAGACATCGGCCTAATTAGAAACAACATGAACGCCTTTGATTTCTTTAGGTTTTGTTCTTCGGTGACGTAGGCCATGAATGCTAAGCATCCTTGATTTAAACACTTGTTAGCCCTTATCATGGAGATTAGGGTAACTCGGCCTGCGTCTTTATCCCCTTCAATTCAAATAGTTCATTTATCCGGGGCTTGAAGTTCTACAGTTTTGCTATTGCAAAGGATACGAGCATGATTGTTGGATAACCAATCCATACCCAATAAAACATCAAAACCAGCAAGAGTCATAGGTAGCAGTTGAATAGGCAAAACGTAACCGGCTAATAGGATTTTTCCGTTTTCTAAAGCTTCGTTAGTTTTAACAGTTTCGCCGTTAGCGGTCTCAACGTTTAGAGTTTTATTGAGTTTGATTAAAGGTTCGTTTAATGAACTACAAAAGTTATAATCTATAAAACTTAAATTGGCTCCTGAATCAAACAAGACTCTAGCATAAGCGTTGTTAACAAGAACGTACGGGTAATGGTTTCCGGCATGTCGGCCGCTTTCTTTGTATCCAGTACAAAGACTCTTGCATTGCCCTTATTGGGCTCGTTTTTTCGATCGCTACCACCCGCACCACCAGTCGCGGGCTTGTTCTTGGGACACTCGAAACTAAGATGCCCCATCTCTTTGCAGTTGTAGCAGGTCATCTTTTTCTTCCAACAATCGGCCGCCGCGTGACCGGGTTTGTGGCATGATTCACAAAGACATGGAGTTAAAAGGCATCTACCCCTATGATACTTTTTACAGATCTTGCATTGCGGGATGCCGCGGTTGAAGCCTGACCTTCGTTGGTCAACTCCTTTACCCTTGAAATGGGTATTCCCTTCCTTCCTCGAGTCTTGTGTCGTTACGACCTTCTTGTCTTCTTCTTTATTACGGATCATTCCGCCCATCAAGTATCCTGCCAACTCCATCGCTGAGTCGGCGGTTTGTGGCAAGTGTGAACTCACCATATCACGAATCTCTCGTGGCAGTCCCCATATGTAACGAGTAACTTTGCTGGATTCTGGGGTGACCAGCTGGGGAACCAAATGACAGTATTCGTGGAATTTTGTGTTATACTCACGAAGGTTTGTTCCGACAACCTTGTGAGCCAAAAACTTAGTTTGAATTTGGTCCGTTTCATGCATCGGATAGAACTTCGACATTAACAGCTCTTTAAACTCGTTCCAGGTCAAACTATACATCACTTCCCTTCCTCTACTCATCATCAGCGTGTTCACCACTCTAGTGCCTCGCCTTTGAACATCAGGGCAGAGTATGGTATCTTCTCCTCGTCCGAACATTTGCTAGTAATAACGATCGTCTCCATCTCTTCGAGCCACCTCACGGTTGTGATGGCTCCCTTGTCACCATGGAACTCTTTCGGTCCATAGTACTTAAAGTCTTTAAACGAACATCCGCCAATCTTGAGTTTCTTAAATTCATTTCTAACGCCTCCATCGGCATTCGACTCATGTTCACTTTCTTCCTCCCGTGAAGGTCGAGTACGGGGTTTAGAAACAGATTTGCGGGAAGGATTTTCAGAATGTGTATGTTTAGTTTGTCTAGATTGGAATCGAAATTCAGATTCTTCCCTAACATCCTTTCTAATCTTTTGTTGGATTTGGTTCATATATTTGTCGGGAATTGGTTCCTCTTTCTCAGGACCTTTCCCTTTCTCTTCTCGTATTTCGGCTTCCTTTCGGGAAACCTCACGATTATCACTTTGTATAGACATTCTTTATCTTTTATTCTTTTTATCTGAAATTTAAAAGATTTCTTTTCTTAATATACAACTTTATTTATTTCACATTCATATACATATCATAAATGATATGTATATCATTTTACAACACACTTATATATCGTTTACGCGATATATAAGGTCCTATCCTTATTTACATATGATACATACATCACACATAACATACAAACTATATTACACATATAAACTTCATTTCTTGAACACACCATCATCATCATCATCATCCACTTAGTCTTTCATAAATTTCTTCACAACTGTCACACCCGGCCCTGAGCGGCGGAAACAGCCGGGCGCGCACGAGTGGGGATTGATAATTAAGCACGGGCCATTGCAAAGCATTCAAAGATTTTTATTGCGTATGAGAAGTTTAGTACAAACACATTACATTGTTCAAAGATTACAAAAAGAAACATCCAAGTATAAAACTGAAGATTTCCTCGCCATATCCCCTTGCGCGGCGGGTAACCGTGCGCATCGAGGGGATAAAACCAAAATCTTCCAAAAAGCTTGTTTTAGATGTTCAGCGTGTGGTGCTCTAAGTGTGACTCCATGCGCTACCTAGTTATCTCCTGAAAGACACGTAAAAAAAACATTTGAATCAGTATAAACTGAGTGAGTTCACAAGTTTTAGTAACTTGATAAAAATCATTCTGAAACATTTCTGGCAACCTCATTAACATCTGCTTGGTAAAATCGTATTAACACAATTCTGACAATATTCTGATAAAAATCGTTCCGCGGGTTACGCGTGAACAAATTCTGGATACGGTGCTCGTCTATGTAAGTGGCGCAGCCACTACGAGCTAAAATAACGTAAAACCGTCCCGCGAGTTACGCGCAGACGTTTCTGGAAAACTATGCTCGTCTATGCAAAGAGGCATTGCCCCTACGAGCTAAGGATACTGTCCCGCGGGTTACGCGCGAACAATTCTGAGAAACTGTGCTCGTCCATGCAAAGAGGCATTGCCCCTACGAGCTAAGGATACCGTCCCGCGGGTTACGCGCAGACGTTGTGCCGGAAAACAAGGCGCTCGTCCATGCAAAGAGGCGCGACCCCTACGAGCGGGCTCAACCCCATAGTACTGCCCCATGCCAGGCACTCGTCCATGCAAAGAGGTGCGACCCCTACGAGTGGGCGGATCAAACCAGCAGTCCCTACCCTTAGAGTTCCAATGGTAAAGTGATCACTTACTCGAGTTCTAGCGCACATACATTGAAAACCTTAGATAACCGTTTGCATTGCTCATCATGAAACATAACTTAAACACATAATCGCTTGCATAGCTTGTAAGTATACCATGATAAAACATTGTTTAAGTACGTGTCCCTCGCCCCGAAAGCAGTTTAAAAACAGTGAAAACAGTGAAAATAGGGGCTGTGAGACTCACCTGAGGTTCTTGTTAAGGGATTAATCGAGATTCGGGTTTTCTTGGTGTTGGCCTCGGAATCGAAGGTCTAGAATACGATTAAATAACAAGTATATATATTAAGATCAAGAAATAGGAGAATATAAGGGTTGGATAGTAGGTCTCAAGGTTATATTCTCGGCTTACCTAGTAACAGGATCGGAGCTGGAAACAACGGATGCTTGGGAAAGGATTAGTGCAAGTTTGTAGTTCTTTGAAGTGTGTTTTGGGTGATAATTTAGGCTACAAATTTATAGGCAAACTCAAGGGAACACAATCCCTTGCTTTAGGGGATTGAAATCTTTTCATATCTAAATGTAATGATGATAAAGTATGGAAGTTATTATTATTTACTTAAGAGTGGAGTGGTGGATAAAAGATTTTGATTTGATTTGGACAGAACATGCAGGTCTGGGGTTGGTGAGAATAGGGTGGCTGACAGTTGACTTTTCATGTTACAGTGTGCTTTTTCAGGTACTTTTGTCAGTGTACAGTAAAAAGTGGAAAATCTCTGAAACACGCTACTGTTTCCTTTCGGGCGGGAGTAATCTCCTTAACTGGAGAATAGACCAAGTGTTCTGCGCGTAAAACTTGGTGCACATAGCTTTCTGCGTATAGGACATGTCTTTGCTGCGGGTAGGTGCGTAACCTTCTCGCAGTTAGGGACATTTGAGTTTCATTTGTAGATTCTCCAGGTGGTCTTGGTATTTCAACATAGTGATCAGTCATGTTGAAGTCAATTCCATCTTGGAGCTTCAGACAAACTAGCTCTCAACGTTCCCGCCATGCGGGTAGGTTAGTTCCCTTCCGCACGCGCATAAACGATGTAGGATGCACCCGCCTTAGCATCATGCGGGATGGTCAACCCATAGACAACATAACGTTTAAGTTACATGAAAACATAAAGCCAAATCATTCACGCATGGCGCATATAACATATGCTCACGCTGGTTCTTAACATGGTGCGCTCGCGCAGGTTGCACATAACAACTGCACGCGCTGACTAACATGGCGCGCTCGCGCAGGGCGCACATAACAAATGCACGCGCTGACCAATATGGCGCGCTTAATATTCACAATCACCTAATTATTAGGTTGATTACTTAGTTTAAGGGGGTTGGGAATTTACCGGTTGTCACATTCTCCCCTCGTTAAACGAATTTCGTCCCGAAATTTAGGAGACGTTGCTGGCAGAAGCCATGTTCTGAAAGAGGTGTGGGTATTTTGTGCGCATCTGGTCTTCTCTTTCCCAAGTGAATTCAGGCCCACGCCTCGAGTTCCATTGAACCTTTACTAACTTGATTTTGCTTCTGCGTAACTTTTGTTCTTTCCAATCGGTTACTGCTATGGGTTCTTCTACGAAGTGTAGCTGTTTGTCAATATGAATTTCTTCCAACGGTAAAATCAACGTTTCGTCAGATAAACACTTCTTGAGGTTGGATACATGAAACGTATCATGAACTCCACTGAGTTCGGCGGGTAGACGGAGTTTATAAGCAACTGGACCGATCCTCTCCAGGATCTCAAATGGTCCAATGTAGCGCGGATTTAGCTTTCCTCGCTTACCGAAACGGGGGACTCCCTTCCATGGAGAGACTTTCAAAAGTACTTTATCCCCTACTTGAAACTCCAACGGTTTCCTTCTCATATCAGCATAACTTTTCTGTCTGTCGCGTGCTGCCTTAAGGCGATCCCTTATCTGAAAAATCTTGTCTGTTGTTTCTTGGATCACTTCTGGACCAGTCATTTGCTTGTCGCCCACTTCAGCCCAACACAGTGGGGATCTACACTTGCGCCCATATAACGCTTCAAACGGCGCTGCCTTGAGGCTTGTGTGATAACTGTTATTGTAAGAAAATTCAACCAACGGAAGGTGGGTATCCCAACCACCTCCAAAATCGATCGCGCACGCGCGCAGCATATCTTCCAATGTCTGGATCGTTCGTTCGCTTTGTCCATCCGTTTGGGGGTGATAAGCCGTACTCATGTCCAGTCGAGTACCTAACCCCTCTTGTAATGATCTCCAAAACCTTGAGGTGAACCGACTATCTCTATCAGAAATGATGGACACTGGGACTCCATGTTTTGAAACTACTTCTCGAATATATAGTCGGGCTAACTTTTCCATTTTATCAGTTTCTTTAATCGGCAGGAAGTGCGCTGACTTAGTTAGCCGATCTACAATAACCCATATCGTGTCGTAACCCCCAGGTGTCCTTGGTAGTTTGGTGATGAAATCCATGGAGATTTGTTCCCACTTCCACATGGGAATTTCTGGCTGTTGAAGTAACCCCGACGGCTTCTGGTATTCAGCCTTTACCTTTGAACACGTCAGGCACTTACTGACATGTGTCGCGATGGCGCCTTTAAGATTGGGCCACCAATACAACATTTTAACATCTTGGTACATCTTGTCTGCGCCAGGATGTACGGAATACCGCGTCTTGTGAGCTTCGTTTAATACCTGCTCGCGCAGTCCTCCCTTGAGAGGGACCCATATGCGGTTGGCAAAATATCGAGTGTTCCCTTTAAGTTCCAAATTCTTAATCATACCCCCAAGGGATTCAGTTTTAACAAACTCTGGTTTCAAGGCTTCTTGCTGAGCGTCTCGGATGCGCGTAGAGAGCTCTGCGTGAATTGTTAGCTTTAGGGCCTTGACCCGTAGTGTTTTTATTCGCTCCTTTCTGCTTAGCGCGTCTGCTACCACATTCGCTTTCCCCGGATGATACTTGATCTCGCAATCATAATCGTTCAACAATTCAACCCATCTTCGTTGCCTCATGTTTAAATCCTTCTGATTGAATATATGTTGGAGGCTCTTATGATCCGTAAAGATTACACATTTCGTACCGTAGAGGTAATGGCGCCAAATCTTTAGCGCGAAGACAACCGCTCCAAGTTCTAAATCATGCGTTGTGTAGTTCTTTTCATTGGTCTTGAGTTGGCGCGAGGCATACGCTATAACTTTGTCTCGCTGCATAAGGACACATCCGAGTCCCTGGTGTGAAGCGTCGCAGTAAACGACGATGTCATCCGTCCCCTCTGGTAAAGATAAAATTGGCGCACTACATAACTTCTGTTTCAACATTTGAAATGCCGCTTCCTGATTCTCGCCCCAAATAAACGCCTTGTCTTTCTGAGTTTGCGCGGTCAGAGGTAGAGCTAACTTGGAGAAGTTCTCAATGAAGCGTCGATAGTAGCCAGCTAGTCCAAGGAATTGCCTCACCTCAGTTGGGGTTTTTGGCGCTTCCCAGTTTTCGATGGCTTTAACCTTAGAAGGATCGACGTGTATTCCTTTCTCGTTTACAACGTGACCGAGAAAGTGAACCTCTCTAAGCCAAAACTCACATTTAGAAAACTTTGCATACAACCTTTCTTTCCTTAACAATTCCAAAATCAACCTCAAGTGTTGCTCATGCTCGGCCTTGGTTCGAGAGTAAATTAGAATATCATCTATAAACACAATCACAAACTTGTCCAAGTATGGTTTGCACACACGGTTCATCAGATCCATGAATATAGCCGGCGCATTAGTTAGCCCGAAAGGCATCACTAAGAACTCATAATGGCCATATCTGGTTCGGAAGGCTGTCTTTGGCGCGTCTTCCTCATGGACCCTAAGTTGGTGGTATCCTGACCGTAGATCTATCTTCGAATAATAACTGGATCCCTGCAACTGGTCAAATAAGTCGTCAATCCTCGGTAAGGGGTACCGATTTTTGACTGTCAGCTTATTCAGCTCCCTGTAGTCAATACACATCCGGAACGAACCATCCTTCTTCTTAACAAACAGTACTGGAGCTCCCCAAGGTGAAAAGCTTGGGCGTATGAAACCCTTATCCAAAAGTTCCTGTAACTGATTGGATAGCTCTTGCATCTCAGATGGAGCTAATCGATAAGGCGCTCGGGCTACTGGCGCAGCCCCTGGGACCAAATCAATTCGAAACTCGATTTGTCGCGGTGGCGGCAATCCGGGCAGATCTTTAGGAAAAACTTCTGGAAATTCGCGCACTACAGGTAAGTCTTCAATTCTTCGCTCATCTCCCTTCTCTATTACATGCGCCAGGAAGGCGTAGTACCCTTTCCTTAGGCACTTGCGCGCCTTTAGGCACGAAATCAGTTTCGTCGCAACTCCCTTTCTTTCCCCTTGAATCATCAAAGTTTCTCCGTTCAACAGTGGAATCCGAACCTGCTTCTCATGACAAACAATCTCCGCGAGATTCTCGACCAACCAATCCATACCTACCACAATATCGAAACTTCCCAAATCTATTGGCAACAAGTTTATATTGAACTCATGACCTCCCATGACTAATACACATTGCTCAGTCCTTTCATTCGCGCATAACTGCCTACCATTGGCTAGTTCTATAGTATAAGGTTTGTCTAGCCTACTGGTCGCTAAGCCCAGGGAGTTTTTAAACTCATGGGATATAAAACTTAGGTCAGCGCCAGTATCAAATAAGACAGATGCATAATGACCGTTAAGCAAAAACGTACCGGTTACCACATTCGGCTCTTCCTTTGCTTCACCCGCGCCGATCACAAAAGCTCTCCCGCGAGCTTGGTTTCCTTTCTGTGGGCAATCCCGACTGAAGTGTCCAGGCTTCCCGCATGCGTAGCAGCTGTCACTCGATCCAGCTTCTCTGATGCGACAATTCATCGCCTTGTGTCCTGGTCTGCCACATTTGGCGCATTCGATTTTTGCGCATTCACCCTCGTGGTGATACTTGCATTTGCTGCACCATGGGCGAGGCCCGCTGTATCCTTTCCTTGATGGTTCCGCGGCTTGAATCGCGTAAACCCTTGTGCTTTCCTGCTTCTTGGGCGGTGGCTGCTTGAAGTCTGACCCTCGGTGGGAGTTCCATTTCCTCTTGGAGTCAGAGGTTCGCTGCTCGTTCAAGCGAGCGGTCAACATACCCGCACGAACCGTATCCCTTGTAAGGGTGATGGCTCGCGCAACCGCCTCGTCAAAGGTCGGAGGTGCGGCGGCGTTGAGCGGGACTCTAACGACAGGAGGTAACCCAAAGATGTACCTCTCGATTTTCTTTTCTTCTGTGTTTGCCATGTCTGGCACCAGCTGGCAAAGCTCGTTGAAACGATTGGTGTAGGCATCGATATCCGTTCCTACCATGGTGTGGTTCCAGAATTCTTGTTGCAAGCTCTGAATTTCTGCGCGAGAGCAGAACTTTCTCATCATCATTTCTTTCAATTCTTCCCAGGTCTTGTGAAGAGCAACTTCTCGCCCCAAAGTCTTTACTTGGAGCTTCCACCAAGACGAAGCTGCTTCTTGGAACATGCAGGTCGCGTAAAGGACCTTCTGGTTTTCACTACATCCGCTGATGGAGAGAACGGTCTCCATCTTGTCAATCCAATTGTAGAGCCCAATGGCTCCTTCGGTGCCTTTGAACGGCCAAGGCCTACAGGCCATGAATGTTTTATAGGAGCATCCTTTGTTCAAGGCTCCTGATTCGGGTTCTGGGGTCTCGTTCTCTTGGCGACCCTGACTAGATTCGGCCTTGCTGGCCTCATGCGTTGCAATCGCCTGCGCGATTATTTCTGCGAGCTCCTCGGGTGTCATGGTAATTCCCTTGGCTCTGGTTGGAGGCATTCTTTTCATAAAAAGAAAATATAACAAACTTAGCGCATGTACTCAGAGCACATAATGTTCTTATCTCTAGACACTGTGACCCGTGTTCCTAAGTGCGTGTGTGATTTTTCTTTTGAAAATATTCTTTGAAAAATATTTCATGCGATTCCCCAAAGGTTATAGTCTAGGTTAAAAACTTCTTTTCCTAGTTCGCTATAACCTGGCTCTGATACCAATCTGTCACACCCGGCCCTGAGCGGCGGAAACAGCCGGGCGCGCACGAGTGGGGATTGATAATTAAGCACGGGCCATTGCAAAGCATTCAAAGATTTTTATTGCGTATGAGAAGTTTAGTACAAACACATTACATTGTTCAAAGATTACAAAAAGAAACATCCAAGTATAAAACTGAAGATTTCCTCGCCATATCCCCTTGCGCGGCGGGTAACCGTGCGCATCGAGGGGATAAAACCAAAATCTTCCAAAAAGCTTGTTTTAGATGTTCAGCGTGTGGTGCTCTAAGTGTGACTCCATGCGCTACCTAGTTATCTCCTGAAAGACACGTAAAAAAAACATTTGAATCAGTATAAACTGAGTGAGTTCACAAGTTTTAGTAACTTGATAAAAATCATTCTGAAACATTTCTGGCAACCTCATTAACATCTGCTTGGTAAAATCGTATTAACACAATTCTGACAATATTCTGATAAAAATCGTTCCGCGGGTTACGCGTGAACAAATTCTGGATACGGTGCTCGTCTATGTAAGTGGCGCAGCCACTACGAGCTAAAATAACGTAAAACCGTCCCGCGAGTTACGCGCAGACGTTTCTGGAAAACTATGCTCGTCTATGCAAAGAGGCATTGCCCCTACGAGCTAAGGATACTGTCCCGCGGGTTACGCGCGAACAATTCTGAGAAACTGTGCTCGTCCATGCAAAGAGGCATTGCCCCTACGAGCTAAGGATACCGTCCCGCGGGTTACGCGCAGACGTTGTGCCGGAAAACAAGGCGCTCGTCCATGCAAAGAGGCGCGACCCCTACGAGCGGGCTCAACCCCATAGTACTGCCCCATGCCAGGCACTCGTCCATGCAAAGAGGTGCGACCCCTACGAGTGGGCGGATCAAACCAGCAGTCCCTACCCTTAGAGTTCCAATGGTAAAGTGATCACTTACTCGAGTTCTAGCGCACATACATTGAAAACCTTAGATAACCGTTTGCATTGCTCATCATGAAACATAACTTAAACACATAATCGCTTGCATAGCTTGTAAGTATACCATGATAAAACATTATTTAAGTACGTGTCCCTCGCCCCGAAAGCAGTTTAAAAACAGTGAAAACAGTGAAAATAGGGGCTGTGAGACTCACCTGAGGTTCTTGTTAAGGGATTAATCGAGATTCGGGTTTTCTTGGTGTTGGCCTCGGAATCGAAGGTCTAGAATACGATTAAATAACAAGTATATATATTAAGATCAAGAAATAGGAGAATATAAGGGTTGGATAGTAGGTCTCAAGGTTATATTCTCGGCTTACCTAGTAACAGGATCGGAGCTGGAAACAACGGATGCTTGGGAAAGGATTAGTGCAAGTTTGTAGTTCTTTGAAGTGTGTTTTGGGTGATAATTTAGGCTACAAATTTATAGGCAAACTCAAGGGAACACAATCCCTTGCTTTAGGGGATTGAAATCTTTTCATATCTAAATGTAATGATGATAAAGTATGGAAGTTATTATTATTTACTTAAGAGTGGAGTGGTGGATAAAAGATTTTGATTTGATTTGGACAGAACATGCAGGTCTGGGGTTGGTGAGAATAGGGTGGCTGACAGTTGACTTTTCATGTTACAGTGTGCTTTTTCAGGTACTTTTGTCAGTGTACAGTAAAAAGTGGAAAATCTCTGAAACACGCTACTGTTTCCTTTCGGGCGGGAGTAATCTCCTTAACTGGAGAATAGACCAAGTGTTCTGCGCGTAAAACTTGGTGCGCATAGCTTTCTGCGTATAGGACATGTCTTTGCTGCGGGTAGGTGCGTAACCTTCTCGCAGTTAGGGACATTTGAGTTTCATTTGTAGATTCTCCAGGTGGTCTTGGTATTTCAACATAGTGATCAGTCATGTTGAAGTCAATTCCATCTTGGAGCTTCAGACAAACTAGCTCTCAACGTTCCCGCCATGCGGGTAGGTTAGTTCCCTTCCGCACGCGCATAAACGATGTAGGATGCACCCGCCTTAGCATCATGCGGGATGGTCAACCCATAGACAACATAACGTTTAAGTTACATGAAAACATAAAGCCAAATCATTCACGCATGGCGCATATAACATATGCTCACGCTGGTTCTTAACATGGTGCGCTCGCGCAG
Organism: Bidens hawaiensis; assembly: GCF_021521415.1. Classification (NCBI taxonomy): domain Eukaryota; kingdom Viridiplantae; phylum Streptophyta; class Magnoliopsida; order Asterales; family Asteraceae; genus Bidens; species Bidens hawaiensis. The sequence goes on from NW_027493099.1 coordinate 117,960, forward strand.
GTTGCACATAACAACTGCACGCGCTGACTAACATGGCGCGCTCGCGCAGGGCGCACATAACAAATGCACGCGCTGACCAATATGGCGCGCTTAATATTCACAATCACCTAATTATTAGGTTGATTACTTAGTTTAAGGGGGTTGGGAATTTACCGGTTGTCACAACAACCTTCGTCAGCTTGTTGCATTTGCAAAAAAGCTTGTCTCCTATCTTCTTCTTTTTCTTTTCATCCACATCAATCTTCTTTCTTAGCTCATCCGTTTCCTGTAGGGCTCGATCCAAATGCTCCTCCCGGGACTGAGGCATGTCGGTAGGATACCCGTATCTTGGAGGTGGGTCGCGGTAACCCATCATCACAATGTCGTAGTGGTTCTTGGGATCATGGTATAGAGATGCAGTCACATCGGAGGGATAATTGAAGAATGTATCGGCAGCTTCATTCTGTTCACGGATCTCATTGGCCTGTTCTTCAATGGATGGAATTTCACCTAGATATGGTGGAAAACTTGATGACGCCTTACCCTTGAGTTCATGGAGGAATGACAGATCCGTAGCTTGGGGTCGAGTGTTGTTCTTCCATTGGTGTGGTCACTTCATTCGGGTTGTCATGATATACTTCCTCGGGGTCGGTTTCCTCTTCCGGTTCTTCTTCCGGTTCTTCTTCTAGTTCCTCTTCGGTCATTGCTGGCACGTGAATCTTCTCATATGGCATCGTCACCCTCATCTTGGGCTTGTGGGATGGTCCTTCCTTGTTGATGCGGGAATTGGCAAAATCCATAGTTGAAGTGCCTGTATGCCATCTTCGTTGATCGGAGTGGCATTGCATCCAGTCAGATGAAGAAGATTTTGGTTCCTCCTTAATTGGTAAGTTGGAGAGGAAAGCATACGAAGGATGAGGATTCGGTGGTAAGTGTGTTTGACCTCCGGATGGGTAATATGGTAGGATTTCAGTTAGTTGATAAGTCGGGATCTCGGAAGGATAATATGTTGGAATCTCGGATGGTTGGTACATTGGTAGACTAGTTGGAAGATAGCTTGAATGCCTTGGGGGTTGGTATGTTATCTAGATGGTAGATTGGACTTGGATTGGGGTTTTGATTATGTTCTTCATTGAAGAATGATTCAAAGTAGTCTTTGCTCATGATGCCCTTTGGAAATTTGTAATACTTCCTTGCTCTTCTCACTTCATTATCATAATATTCCATTAACTTCTCGTAAGACATCTTGATGGGTAGTTTAGAATGTGGAGAGGGAAAGAAAGGGTTACCAACCAATCTTATCCCTATTCAAATAAACAATTAAATATTTCCTATGCTTGAATCGAAGCTTGGGTATTATTTTATGATACCCAATTCGCTAAGATCGATGGCTATGATACCAACCTGTCACACCCCCATTCTAGGCCTAGGAGTATGATCAATATTTGGTACCATAATTGTAAATATATCAGAGTTGCGAGTTAATGCGGAAGACTTTATAAAACATAAGGATCAATATTATAAATATTTACAGTACAAAAGACGAGACGAAAATCTCGTTTAGTATTTACTTGTTTATATGTTTTACAAAAATATTATATTTTAATATTCAACAAAATTATCCGAGCCATCGGATTCTTGAGCTTCTTCGTCCTTCAAGCTCTATTCCTGATTACCTGCAAAATGTTATAAAAATACGTCAGCAACAAATGCTGGTGAATATGCTGACACTAAAAATATTTTCTTTACTTAATCACCCCTCGGGACCACGTAAGTCTCGGCCCATCTTGGCTTAGGAATAATTAAGTTAAACAATCATAATAAACTCGAGTCTCTACACTAGGTCACCTCAGCAAAACACCGCAGCGTTTCGACGTACTTAGGTACCATAAATATACACAAGGTCATTCTCACTCGGACATACTTTGGTCGGGCCCATCGTGGCTGGAGGTCGTGACCAGGCATGGTGCGATGTGCCCACCGCATACCACATATGTAAGAATCCAGACAAACGTATACCACAGCCTGAGGGCTAGGCTTATACTGTTATTTACAATGTTTTTAGAGACACTTAGTCTCATGTAAAGTTTTACACATAACACGTTTGTTTGTTTGTAAACAAGTTTGTAAAAAGGAGGCGTATTCACCTTTCATATGGGACCGGCTTCCAACACCGTCCATGAATCTTTCCTTGCTATCTCGCACGTATAGTACGAGTATAACCTTTGTTAGTCGGATACACGATCCGGATTAAGACCTTTAGTCTTATTTATCTCGATGAACCTTTAGTTCATAACCTCATTTTACTTTAAAACCTTTAGTTGAAAAGTAATATTAATAAACCTTTAGTTTATTCATAAAACCCGACGTTTCTTCTTCATTAAGAAACGTATTTCTTTCTTTATTATTTAAGTATACTCATTATACTTAAATAATATATTTATAACAAAGATTAATCATATTCATATATATACTCACATATATGTTTTCATTTTTCTTTTCTTTATTTTCTTTGTTATATGCTTCTTTGTTTATCGAGAATAACTTTAACTTTGGGGTATTAAGCCTTTATAATATTTTATTATATTTTGGTCGGGCATTATGCCTAACTTTGTCGGCTTAGAAATACCCTAGACACTTGAGCAGCACTTCGACACCGTTCGATCAACACTCCTTTCTTATTCCTCACTTTAATCAATACTTTCTCTTCGACACGCTTATCGAGACACCAGCACGTACTTCGAGGTAGTTATCGGGACGTCGGGGCAGAACTTCTTCTTTACTTGGAACGTCGTCGGAAAGTGGCACGTTTATCGAGATGATGGGCACGGAAAACGAGGTAACTGGCACGAATTTCGAGATATATCGATGGCACGAACTTCGAGGTGTAGTAAGAAGTTAGAGAGAGAGTAAAGTGTGTGATTTTTTGTGAGTTTGTGAAGAACCCGTAGCTGCTATTTATAGGGCTGACTTTGGACCCCATCGCGGTGCGCGATGGGTCCCTTGGCAAGGCCATCGCGTACCGCGATGTAGGCTTGTTGAGTCAGTGCCTAGACCTGCCACGTGTCGCGCCACGTGGCGGCACGTGGCGACACGTGGTAGACGTGTTGCCACGTGGTGACACGTGGCGGCAGGTGTTGCCACCATGTGCCACGTGGCACACGTGTCAATATCTGTCAGACACCCCATCGCGGTACGCGATGGGTGTCTTTCTTGACCTGTCGCGTAGCGCGATGAGTCAAGAAATCAGATTTTTCATTTTGGCCCTTGGAGTTTGGAAAATGTCAGAATTAGTTCATTGACTTTGAAAACTTGACATTTTTTGCTTGAAATTTACGTGATGTTACAATTTACCCATATAGTATGAATGGGAAAAATATATATGACAACCTTGTTATAATGACATGGATTAATATAATACAGCAGGACAACATGATGGAAAATGGATTCACTAATTACTGATGTTAAAAGGAGTGTTTCACCCAATGGCTATAACCTTTTTAGACGTGGATGTAGAATGTGTGTCAAAAGTTGAATTATTGCATATTGAGTTTCTAGGGTAAGAATTTTAATATACTATACGAGTGTCTGCATGATGCGGCGAGTATTTAAACACATGCCTTGGTAATCATGTAACAATTATGGGTGCTCATGATTTAATATAAAATCTTGAAGCTGTTAAAACCAGCCGTCATTTTGGTTTCGCAGTTGGTTTTTTTCATTTACTTTCTGTTGGTTGGTCGGTTAAAAAATTATGAAACTGTAGTGAACGGTTTATTTAATTGTTTAGTATTAGATATGTTTGGTTATATATATTAAATATAGTTAAAATATACTTGAGTAAAGTATTTTTTTAATACAAGTAGACTTGACTATATATTACAACTTTAAATTAACTAAATTACAATATGATTTTTTGTAATATGTGTTCTTGTTACGTCTTCCATTAAAGTTGTACCATTTACGTTGTTAAAACTTTCAGTATTCCTATTACGATCCTATTAGGTATCATATTTTATTGGTGCTTAGTTATAATTGATAGTTTAATTAGATTATAATTACTTTAAACTAGATTTATTATTGAAGATTAAACTGTGAAACCAAACCGGAAACAAACCATTAGTAACGGTTCAGTTTCAATTTTCAACAGCTCAATTTGATTTTCAATAATAAAAAATTCGTTACTAACAGTTGGACTCACATGTTTAACTTAAAACCATCAAAATCGGTCTTGAACATCCCTACATAATATATTAATTTTTTTTAATTGAAAAAACTATAATACTATCATACTCAAATTAAAGAGAATAATAATCTTGTTTTTTTGTTGTAATTTTTGTACAAAAATAATAACGTATAAAAAATTTATAGTCATTTAAAAGTCATGGGGTGGTTGATTTAAAATTGAAATAAAAAATATATCATGGTTAAAGATACGGGGAGAACTTGTAAGTTGGTTGAATTGTGTTTAAAAGACAAGTTTCCCCATTTTTATACCGATGCCTTATGCATTCATTTATATAAAACTCTTACAATCAAATGTCTTAATTCGCCATTTTACCATGTATAATCTAGGCATAGATAAAGTGAAATTTTGAGTTTTTATGTCTGATAGTGTAGGGATACTATTCAAAATATTATAAATAAAATACAATAATGAAAACAACTTGAAATGAAATAAAATGTGGGTTATAACATGCAGGTCCCAAAACGATCACGAACGAATTTTACACTTGATAAAGGTTCGAGATGGGTGCTGTAAATCAAACGACCGAATAAAAAAATACAAAGATAATATAAAGTGAACACTCGTTAACGGTAAAAGATTAAAACATTAAACGAACCAACCCCACCCAGGGTGAGCTCCCCTGGAGTGGGTGATTTACACCTTACAAACACACATATAAACAAAGACAAGTCTATATTTATAGTCTAACACATAATCTAGAAGCTTTCTCCCCGTTGAAGCTAAACGTGTGTACCGAAGCTCTCCTATCATGCTCGGATTTCTCGCCCACCCTAATTATTAACTTGACCATGATATATATAACGCGTTTTATTCTTTTGATATCATAAGTCATATTTTTGACCTTACACAACTTACAACAGACCTAAAATGTGAAGAATTGACAGGAAGAGAATTTCGAGCTCGTGCTTGATATAGTTTTGATCTTTAAAAAGATTTTGTGTCTCCACTAAGAACATGTTTCTCATATAGTACAACAAACAATAGTAGCTTAGTCGGAGCAGATTGCCGAGCCTGAATTACACCTTTTAATTTATGTCAAAAGGTTTACGAGAAAAATGGGTGTTTGAGTAAAGGGATGAGATTTTTTTTCGAATACCTGTAGTCGTTCAGTATCTGTACTCGTACCCATACACGTCTATTTAGTACAAATGTGGGTACCAAGATTTACTGATTTTAAATACGCGTACTTTCGGGTATAGGTGCGGCTACATGTACGTGTATTACGGATACTCGATACCCGTTAAGAATATGTAGGGGTTTTTCTTGAGATTTCCAAAATCATAACTCTAACCGTGTTTTTATTGGACTATTCTCAAGGCTTCAAGTGGGCTTTTCAAAACCATTGATAATCAAAATATTAAGTACTAACAGTTTTAATCAAACCAATCAAACCCTAGTTCTTTTATCTTTTTCTTCTTCTAGACAATAAATAATAATAGCCACCATGCATAGATTTTATATTATGGTTGATTTGTTTCATATTCAGTTTTGATTATGTCATTAGGGTTTTGGTATCATAGATAATTGATTGCCGGTACCGTACGGGTATCAATACCAAGTTTAGTGAAGATTTTTTTAAAAAAAGAAAAAAGTGGTACCAAAATGGGTCTTGTACCTAAAGTACTCGTACTCGTATCTGTACCATAAAATTCGGGTACGGGTACGGGTATGGGTACCAAGATTTATTGATTTTTCAGTACGGGTATTTTCAGGTACATGTACAGGTACAATATTAATCTCTTCCTAATTAAGTATTCATGAGAGTATATGATGTGTGCAAAATTATACATGTATTTTTTTCCCAAATTTAAAGGGTTGATATTTCAATTTAGATAAGATTTTGATCGTTTATAATGGAAATCTAAATGATAAATACCTTAAACTAAACCGGCTGAATGAAATCCAAATTAAGGGAAACCACTTGATCGTGAGGTAAACATGTACCCTTCACCAAGAAAATTAAATTAGGGGTGGAGGCTAGCATTACCAATACCGAATTTGCTTATCCCTACTCACACTTCTTTTCGCATTATCATGATTTTAAATATTTGTTGGTTAAAAATTATTTTATTTTTTCTATTGTAAGAACAATTGTTTGAATAAATGAAGAAAAATTAGATATATAGATGTCATATTGTTTGATCCGACCCGGCCCGAATCGCCGACACGAACTGAATCATCGACCCGAAAATTTTTGAGTCCGTGACTGATTCGGTCACTCCCGTGACTAAACCAAGCTTCGCCACTGAATGACAGATGTTTGTTACATGTGACACCATTAGACACTAGATGATTCCTTTATTTTAGAACTTGTATATATATGTAATGCACTGTGAGATCAAGAAATATAATAATTGCATAGAAATGATAAAAGATTAGGTTCAGGGCCGGCCCATATGGGTGGCGTGGTGGTCGACGGCCACAGGCCCGACACCCTGTTAGGCCCGAATTTTTTTTTGAAAAAAATTATATTTATTTTTATTAAAACAATATGTATATTTAATGTTTAAACTTAATTACATGATCACTAGTTTGGTCTAGTAGTAAAGAGATATTACTTTCAACCAAAAGGTTATGGGTTCAAGTCTCATTTGAGAAATGTTTAATTCTATTTTTATACAAAAAAAAATTTACACACCCCAAATTATAACTAAGTAAACATATATAAAAATTTAATTGTTTAAACCAACAAAATACTCTTTTTTAGTTAAGGCCTAAAAAAATTTTCGCCTTCGACCCAAACATTTTTTTGCTTTAGGTTCAACACTTCAACCCATTTTGTTTTGACATGTTTATTGTTTTTCGTACATTTTAACTGTCTCTTAGCTAACCACAATATTGAACCTACCTTCATTTTTTTAAACCACTATGCTAGCTCAGTTATACTCTTGGTGGTATTATGGAAAGACGCTTATAAGCAACTAGAAGATAATGCTACATGTGTCGTGAAAAAGTGCTCTAAGCTTTCATTAACAGAATAATAACCGCATGTTTGCCAAAATGTCATTTTATTTTTTTGGTTAAATGAATTCCCTTACTGTGATTGTACTCCAGCAACAGTATACAACCACATTTTGTTACTATAAGTTAGAAAAAAACTAGGGATGTCACTACTAGTTAATTAACGTACAACATAATTTTAATCAAACATATTATATATTACAACCAGTGTTCACTACAAATTAATGTCTTTTTTAATATACAGGCCTAATCTCAAATTCAATGAAGAATGATTTCACACAAGTAATTAATTATGAAAATTTGACTAACAAAATAAATTTATGTCTTCTAGTTCCAAACAAAATTTGTCATGTCCAATACAGACGAAATTTAAAAAATAAGAACACTGTTAAAGAGTGATATTATTTTAACACTAATAGAAAAGTAAGAAAAAATTAATAAAAAACAATAACAATTAAAAAACCGGCCTGCAGATATTGTCATTTAATGCACAGACTAATGTGCGAACACTGGAAACCACACTCTTCCATAGTGAAAAAGGCTGGACTACATAGTGACAAAATAATTTATAGAACTTAAAAATTACTAATGAAATAACACTATTTATTTTAAAATTTTGAATACGAATTGAACCCCCTTAAAACAGACGACTTAGGTTGGGCATGGCCGTAATCTGCTGGTAAAACTTCCCTAAAGAAACGGAAAGCAGGGTAAAGATTTCACGCCCCAAGGTTGCCGAAAGATCACTTGCGCACCACAAATCTAAGGATAGATAACCGAGGATTCACCGTGACAATATCATCAATATGTTACGGACAAACACTATGAATCTTGAATTTTTTTAATGTTTTTAATGCATTCACCGGGGATCTGTCGATAATTTTCTTCACAATAACTAAATAACTTCATATATAATTGTTGTTGTGCGTTTCCTTTTAGTCGGTAATTATGCCAGTTAGTGCTTATTGACGGATCAATGATGACCTTTTACATTATTCGTTCATATCTTGAACTATGCATCAGTAATATCTTCTATCATTTGTGAAAATACTCTAGTATTTAAGTATATGTTTACTCATGATCTAATAATATACTGATACGGGTGTTTATACTTTCAAAAAATGAGGTGCTATGTTCATATCTTTACAAATATAAGTAGTGAAAAAAGTAGTTAAAAATAAAAAATATAAAAAGTTAACTATATATACATTTTACTTAGCTGTTTTTATTTTCACGTCTTTCATATCATATTATAAGTGTGTCAAGCAAACCATATGATATTTTGTAATTAAATAAGTCGATCGAATGTAATCATCTTTATTTTAATTAATGATTTTGCTTGCATTTTCAAAGATCATTATAGTAAATATAAGAATATTTTTTATATATATGTTTATAAACATTATACAAACTTTTGGGTGCTAAACGCGCAACCCGCACAAATGTTTGGTTTTCATTCTTGAGGGCCAAACAATATTGTCAAACCACAAGAGCTATTTATGCAATTACATGACTGCTCGTTTTAATTTGACGGTTTAACCAGTAACCAGCAAGTTCAAATTAAGACAATTGATGATCCTATCCCAAAGCATTGGATTTAGAATATTTATTATTAACGGTTTACAATGAGATTTAAAAGATTGTTAGACACATGAGTCTACTTGAGTTCATATTCTTTTGTAAACTCAATTAATAGTATAACTTTACATTATTTAAGTAATGATCATTTTAACTTTTACAATATTTCAAAATTTCTTCGGACACGTACTCGGTGGCATATTATTTCATGCTTGGTTAATAATACATAACTGTAACTCTGGATTAATTAGATAACCCTAACTAAGCATGTTATTACATGTTTTTGCTTCCATGCTGTTTTTTTTTTTTTTTTTTTTGTTATTTGCATTCAGATGTTTTAAACTTTAAATACATATCTCCGAACCAAATATTATAAGAAAAATACAAAAAAAAAATAAAATAAAAAATAAAAGTAGAAGATGAAAATACACACTGCTAATAAGTAATAACCTTGAGAGATTACAGTTAATTAAAAAGCCATATTATTAATTAATTAAAAAAATTAGCTGAGCTTAACTAATTATAGTGAGACTTCTTCAATTTTGCACAACAAGCAATTTACAGCATCTGCAATCTCATCTACTGTACTCAGTTGGCATCGATCTTCAAGCTGTCAACGCAAGAACATGAATTAATTAGAAAAACTAACTAACAACAAAAGTCGATATTTCGTTTAAATTTAATTTTAATATCTTCAACATATTTTGTAAGGAAATATACAAAAGAGTATGAACTTGTACGTAAAATTACTATCAACATTTGCTAATACGTTTTTATTCAACTTCTAACTACAGTTTTTAGTGATATTAACGAGTAATAGAAAAAATATAGTATACGTTAATCTTGTGTAAGCCAAAAAACATGTATACTTTGTTTCTTTAACGGTTTATCATATAATGAGTGGGAATTGAAATTTATAAAGAGAAAATTATAGATGTGTTTGTTTGCATTATGTTTTTTCTTATTATGATAAAACCAGTTAGAGATATATATCATGAGAATCTTGATAATATCGCTACAAGACGAATAAACATCAATAGACGGATCTGTTGGTGAAGGTAAATGCCGACGGTAAATATCTGGTGCTAATTAGCGATGAAATAACTCTAGTTGTTTCCTGGACGGATCTGTTGTCCTTTTGTCTTCTATTTCGATGTAAAATTAATACAGTTCACGTATATTATTATCTCTTTTTTCTGTTTTCTTGGGTTTACTAAATTTAGTTGGTGATTATTGACAGATGAAATTATTGACGGATTTCATCCGTCAATAATAAGTTATAAGTCGTTGATAATGCAAATTTGTTTTCATGTATGGAATAAAAATATGAACACTAACCTTGACACTAACAGTGTAGAGAACCATTTCCTCTATAGAGGTGACATTCAAATGAAGAACAGTGAGCCATAAACACTGGAGACCAGCCACCATGTTCAAGAGCTGATTATGCCGTTTCTTCGACAGTATCTTTATGTTTGCTTGGCTTTCCACGATTGTCACTTCGATCTCTGCCATAGCTGGAAGCCGGTTCTTGGGGATGGCGGCTGAACCACCAGCATCGTCGCTTGTTCGACGACTAGAATATTGTGGGAATGCAAAGAAATAATCAAAGGGGTGTGAGGGTGTTGGTGGAGAGTAACCATTGATGGTGGCTTTTTTTTTAACCTCTAGGGTTTGTAGTTGTTGCTCCAATTCTTTCACAAAATTGATTGCTCCTCCAACTATTGATGCTTGATCACCCTGAAAAGTAACAATTCAAATATATATATTTGAAGGAATTAATTAAATAATTTGTATAGTTATATATATATTGATTAATATTGTAGATATAAAAGAAATGATATCTAGGTTGACAAAAGAAAAATCACAGGCCATTTATACACAGAACACAATGTACATGATGCCCAAGACTTAATTATATAATGTTCGTATAATACTAATAATATTATCAATTATTGATTAGGATTAAAATCAATTTAAATGAATTAATCCTAAGTAAATACCATTGATAATTTTAATTTTTAAGATTAATATACTTGTACAAATTATGATGGACTCTGCGATTTGGAGTGCAATTGATACGGGTACGTAAATTGTCAAGAAAATTCTTATTAGCAAAACAAATATGATAAAAATATATATTTGACGACTTTTCTACTAGACTTATAAAATGATAAATAGATATTTAATAACTTGCATATTATATTTCGAAAAGAAATATAAAAGATATATTCTTTTGAGTTTTTTATTCAATTAATGCCAATAATGTTTAGGCATTAATAGTAAGTTTAATAGAAGTTGTTCACGGTGACATGACTCATTTGTCTTCTATTGAATTTAGAATATGTATAAACTAGCATATTCATTATATTCATTTTATTTTATTAGCGGTAAAGAAGTTACTTTTTTAACCGTATTTTAAATTACTCGTAATTTCTGTTTTAGACTTTTTAGGATGAGATGTCAACCGTATTAGTTTAACTCTTACCCTTTGAGCATAAGAAGATGACATGAGTGACCGGATAATGGCAAGGTATTCATTCATCTGTTTACGGCGATTGCGTTCCACCTTAATATGAGTCATCCGTTGATTCTCCAACTCCTCTTTGTTCTTACCACTTTTGGTCCGCCTTCGCTTTCTCCTACCACCAACTGAGACCGTGGCGGTTGCCACCGTTTCAGTTGGTGATCCCATCTTCATGTCACCTCCGGTACAATATTCGGGCGAAGATTTAGGATCCCACCGGTCATTGGCATGCATCACTGAAGAAGATGAAGAGTAATCCCCCAAATATACATTTACATTTTCTGATACTTGATGATGATGATTAATATTATTGGTAGTCTCCAAAAGCCCACCAAAAATATGATCTTGATCATGCAACAAATAATCATATCCAAAGTTACCAATTTGGCACTGTGGATATATTATTGTCTCTAATGCCATTTGTCTAATCTCTAAATTGGCATATGCACTTAAGTAGGAGAAAGATTTGTGTGTGTGTTTAACTGTTTATGTTTCTTTTGTTGGAGTTTCTTGGAGGGTAGGCTAATTTGGAAAAAGTAAACAAATAAGAAGACGAAGACCAAAACAAAGGAGGCTTTTTGATCTTTCTTGAACAATGGCTTGAGAGTGCATGTGCATCTATTTTTCCTTCTTGTAAAGAGGAACCCAAAATGATACAAAAGAATCTACAGTAAGTTTACACGTGACGTTGTAAGTAAACTCTAGAGAGAGAAAATAGGAAGAGAAGCATGTACTTAAACTTTAAAGTTTGATTAAAAATCATAATTAAAATAGGTTTTGTGGTATATCAAGGTGTAACGATTTAAAAACTTTTAACTAATTTATGAAACTATAAAATATTTGTATTGTATCTATGTTTCTTTATGAATGGCCCATTTTAGTGAAAATAGAAAACAACAACTAGACAGCTAGAAGCTAGCTAGACTAATACAACACACACTCAATTACATGCACAACCATCAATACTATTCTCAAAATGAAAACAATAACCATTGTGAAAATGCAAGACGAGTATTTTCTTTTTCTTTTTTTTTAAAGAGTGTCTGAAACATCATATATTCATCAGATTTATTGTAGTGATATAAGTTTTAATGGATTGTGTTGAAAGAGATTTTAAAAGAATAACTTAGGAGTTGTGTCATAATTACTAAAGTTCAAGGATGACATCATATATACATATAAACATGTAACCACATCAAGTAAAATGATATGCCATATATGTTGATTTTGTTATTACAGTTGGTTGAATTAAATCTTGTGAGATTCACTACAAGTTACTTACATATCAATTATGAAGGCACGTAAATTCATTTGAGCTATGTTGAGGATTTAACCTCTTACCTTCACTTTGGGAATGTATAATAAACATACAGAGCTTTAGAGAAACAAAAAGGGGAACCTCATTTCACTAGAGGCAAACTAAGTGAATGTCATGCTGTTAAGTGTCGATCCAACACGACAATGATTGTACCCTAGTATTACTCATGATGTTGGTGATAGATATGTTCACTATGAGACTCAAAATAAAGCTCATGATGAAGTCCTTATGAGTCATTAGTGAAACTTTAAAGATTAATGTTAAACACTGGCAGTTTGGAATGGTGTATAAAGTGCTATCACTTTGTAAAAAAAAAAAGATGATTGAATGTTGACAAGGGATACTAGATAAATTTTAAGGATGTGAAGAAATTATAATGATGCATCTATTTTTCACATGCTAAAGTATTATAATTTATAGCATGTTAAACTAGTATTTGTTAATTATTAATGCTTTATGAGAAGTATTAACTTTAAAAATTCGATATATGTGAGGACACCAAAAAAATAAAATTGTGTATAGGAAATAGTGCAAGTAGACCTTATTAGTCGAAGCAGAAAATTTGAGGACTTAATTTATAACTAGATCATTTTGTATGATGTTTTCTAGTTTTATAAGTTTAATGAGGAGCTCTCATTTCTAGGATTTTCCTACGTCTCTACTTCAAATCTTTCTGAGCATGCAATGCTAGCTAACAATCATATAATGTCGTACACCATCGGTAGTATACAAAGCAATCCTTAAAAAAAGGTAAGCTCACAAGCAATGATGTGAGTGTTAGAAATGCAACATGTGCATTCAAAGTGTCACTTTTATGTACATATATAACACTAAACATTTGTATGTGAAAAGTAAAAAATTAGAACCGGAAGACTTCTATGTATTCTACTTTTTTGTCGCAACAATATCTCTACACATAAATTTCGGTTATGAATATTTTGTGTGCTTTCAACAAATTTGGTGCAAAAGCATTTGTATTCATCGGTAGAGATGTAAATGAGTTAAGCTGAGGTCGAGCTCGCCTAAACTTCAGTTTAACTTTTTTTTGTTTCTACTTCCAAAGCTCAGACTCGACTCCAAGTAACTGAAGCCTAATTCATTTGTTTGCTTTTAAGAAATTTCTTAGGTTTTAAATTGTGATTTTATTTTGTCACAATACCTAGTTTTGACTTAAATAAATTCTACTTTTATTATTATAACAAATTAACAATAGTACATAGTATTGTATAACAACTTTAATTTTGGTGGCCGAATACAAAAGGCAAATCTATTAATTACTAAAAGGTCTTGAGTTTAACCCCGAAATAATAAAAGAAATTCGTCGTATAAAAGTACTTTCTATAACATATGGCATCCAAAAGGGTGATGTCACATAATAAAAATAAAAATAAAAATCCATGTCCCAATAATTTGCAATGCTTGTATTTTTGTCTTATGGTATTTTCTAAACTTGATCATTCGTTGATAAAATATATGTCACAATCTTGAGAGATTTGTCCAATCCGTATTTACAATACTTTAATTTCCCAATCCCTATCAATGTACACACTAAACCAACTTGGTCACTTGGCAACTAAACATAACCCGTATTGTAATATGGATTAATGTTAACATGTCCTTAATATTCTTCATACGTGTAACTACCACCTTAATATATTATATGTAGTGTTAGTTGTCAGGAATTAAGGATATTGTTCACAAGAAATCGGGTCTATACGTGTAGAATTCAAATTAAGATTAGGTTTATACAATATCGCTAGTTGAAGCAAAGCCGCTCCTTGACCCGTTCAACAGCATAAGGTGGGATATAGATTGATGGTTAAAAATGAGTACAAGGAGTTAATAGTGTAAATGAGCCAAGCTGCTCATGAGTTATTATAGATCACCTCCCTAAAAGCTCGAATTTCACCAAGCTTAGCTTACATGAACCCAAGCCTAAGTCTATGCTTCTCTAATCAAACTTCATTAGATTCACACGAGCTTAAACAATCCTCTTATTTATATATTTTTTATTTTACAAATATATTGACATAACAATTATGTTTGTATATAGATTTAGAAATATTTTTAAATATATATAAACAAAATAACTAACAAATTATAACCTAACCGAGCCTAGCTCAAGTTTGTAAACCTAATCACAAGTCGAGCTCGAGCTCTTCTTATTTATAGAGAATTTGTAACTTATTTTTTATTTAAGCGTATAAATTGCTACGAGGATTTGAAAGTACAAAACTTTTAATACGGTAATATGATAATTATTGATTCTCTAGACTCTAGTTAGTTTCTTTTTGATAATTTTTGTTTTTAAAAGTTATGAAATAATAACTGAAAAATAAAACGCAAAGCTCGTCATCGGATGGATGCTTCATTACGGATCTAGTTTCTTTTTCTTTTTTTTTTGTTGTTGTTGTTGTTGCTGGAAGGTAGGCTAATTAAATAAAGAATTTTCCAGTTTTGGAGGGTGACACAAATAGGATGTTATCGCAATAATGCACCCTTACCCAAAAAAAAAATTAAAAATAAAAAAAAGTGGTAGTAACTCATATTTTACTTCAATAATTTCTGAATGTGTATGGTGTTGCTAAACTACCTCCATACTATTTTTAATAGTTGTACTTTACTTTGAACCTTTCAAATCAATTACTACTTTTAATATTCTAATATTTTTCATTATATCAAATAAAAAAATAAGTTTTTATTATATTTATAATAGTATCAACATTAGTACCAATTTAATCTCTTGTTGTACCGAACACGGCATGCAATGGAATGTAAATTCCAATTCTTTTAAATTTTTAGGAATTCTTGAGATGAACATGCCCTTAAAGATTTGTATACTTTACCTATATATATTGTTTATACAAATTACAAAAGAACACTATATTAAAAGCTTCAGGTGTATAAACTAAAAGCCAGTGGTGTAATTAAAGTATTAGACAGACAACACTGTTAGTTTTTTATTTATCAAATCAAATTTTGGTTTTATAAGAAATGGAGAATGTATCATGACCCTGAATAGCTATAAAAAGACCGAGTGACCGGCAAACACGGGATAAATTATTTATAAACAGCGGCTGGGAATGAAACCGGGCGGTTTTATTCACATGCAAACTAGGGATCTATAATTCTTCCAGTCATACCGTCCAACAGTGTGGGGTGGCTATTTTGTTTGTTATTTATAATATATCATATATGGTTCTAAGTAATCAGAGTAATTAATTTTCTATACTTAATTAATATGTCATCAAAGTTTTTGTATAAAAAACATTAGTTATACAAAAAATTATTGACAGTTTTACTAAATGTATTTGCTTTCTTATATAAAACTAACATGTTTTCGTTAATAAGAATATGAATAAAATCATAAACGTAACTAATTAAATGTAACTAAGGGTGTAAATAGGTCGTGTTCAAGTTCATCAAAGCTAGAGCTCGCCTCGTTTAACTTATGAGAGCTTAAGTTTGACTATATCAAGTAAAGTTTGAGCTCGAATCATTTGTAGTTTTTCAAACTTAAGCCCAACTTGACTCAATTCTTTTATTATGAACTAAATAGTTTATATATATTTATGATTATGATATAACAATAATATATTTGTTTAGACTTATGGGCCTACCTGAGCTTAATAAATGAAGCTCGAGCTTAAACTAATTTATCAAACAAACTTATTCGTAGGTACACACTAATTCATTAATATTCTTAATTTTCGATTCGAGCACTTTTAAGCTCCGCACCATTTGAGCTTTTAGTAATCTGATAAGCACATAAGCGGTTTTGCTCGTCTACACCACAAATGCTATTATCCATTTAAATAACAACACTAGCATTTTATAACTTGAGCATATAAACAAAAGTGGCAAAAACTAGGATTTAAAATAAGATTAAATCTCATATAAGAACACTATACTTACAATTTTTTATTAGATCATTCTCAAAAAAGTATTTTACAAACTCAATGACATCACAAGTTGTTACTATAACCAAAAAAGAAATGATAATTTTGTAAGATGAGTTGAAAAGTGTAAAAACAAACAATTGCTTCTAAAAAAGGGCAAACAAAAACTCCCAAATTTGTATCCCCCAGGCCCCACCTCCTCTCCTTTTCAGACCCGGTGATGCCCCCTTTACCCTCCTTATAAGATCCTCGGACCCATTCTTTGATTTTGATTTCTAATATGGTTTGTGTTTGATTTTTACGGCATATCATTTTCAAAATTCGGTCGTGTGTTTTCACATGATGGTTTACGTGTAACTCATGATGTCTTCTTGTGTAATCGACTGATGAGGTGCTAGAATCCAACTCCAAGAAAATGTTCAGAAAAGTACCTGGAGCGTATGATGAACCTGTTGGACTTAATCCCGTCCTCGAGTCAATGAGACGGGTTAGGCCTACACATCGAGCCTATGGATTGGTGTCTTGTTTATCAAGTTGAGCGCGTGACTTGGTTTACATAGAATAAATTACTTTGTGAATAAGTCGAGCCAATAACTTGGACAACAAGGAATTTATTTATTAACTATTATTTAGATTTGTTTTTACCAATTGGAATTTGAATATGATTATTATTTGTATTCCTGTTGGACTTAATCCCGTCCTCGAGTTAATGAGACGGATTAGGCCTACCCATCGAGCCTATGACGGATTGGTGTCTTGTTTATCAAGTTGAGCACGTGACTTGGTTTACATGGAATAAATTACTTTATGAATAAGTTGAGCCAATGACTTGGACAATAAGGAATTTATTTATTAATTAGTATTTAGATTTGTTTTTACCAACAAGGAATTATTATTTATAGTATTTGTATTCTAGTCTAGTTGGGTTTCTAATATAAATTAGTATATATATATATATACCTGAGCTTGTGGGTTATATTATTAAAAGAGTTTAAGTATTGTAATTTTCGAGCTAATGAGAATTACAAAGATTGAGCTTATGATCTAAATTTTTGTTTTTGTGTTTATCGATCTTGGTCACCAAACTTCGATTGGTATTAGAGCCAAGCTCAAGATATCGATAATCGGCGGCGACAAGCAGTGGTTTTAAGAGGAGCTATCATCGGCGCATATCGGAATCAAGTTGGGTTTCCGAATCAGGGTGGTGAGCTTGGAGAACGAGTAGGTTCCTATAAGAATCGGTTTGTTGTGTGGAAAGCGGTTTCCGACAAGAGATTGAGTTTGCGGGGTGACATTTCATTTCCGTTTTCTGTGTTTTTCTTTTGGGTTTTGTGGTTACGTACAAGGTCACGAGAGATTGGTTTAGGTTGTGTGATTATTGAAAGGTTGTTACAAAATTCAATAGGTGACAGGCCACGTAAAAGATAATATCGGAAGGAAAGGAAAAATATATGAAGACGTTTGATTTTCTTTGTTACAAAAAAATTGAAGGAAAAGTCAAAGGTTAAAGTTAAAGCACATTTGAAATTTCATGTTGTGGATGAGGAGTTCAAGTTAAAAGGAAAACAAGTTGGTTAAGCCGAGTTTTTACGAGTTGAACAAGCTGGTTTAATTTAGACTTTGTTTTTTACTAGTTAAATGAGTTATGTTTTAACCAAGATTTTGATTTGAAAAATGTGCTCATGTTTTGATTCGAGAACAAAAGAAAATCAAGGAAGATTGATATTCGCTCGATTAAATGACCTGAATCGTAGCCAAAGGGGTGGTTATGAGATTTCATAAGACCGGGTGAATGGTTAGGAACAGGGTCACAGAGGTAGTCAAGTTCGGGAGAGCCGAAAGAACACAATCATGGATCAAGAAAAGTTCCAAGAAATCAAGACCGAGATGATGAGGACCAATATGATTGTGAAAGTCGAGAATGTCAAGATCATGGTTCAACTCAGTCAAGTCAAAGTAGACAAGTTTGGAGACAAAGATCCACCTAGTTCCAGTCCGAAATTAGGGGGAGATTGTTGGACTTAATTCCCGTCCTCGATTCGATGAGGCGGGTTGGGTGATGGTCGGGTATAAATCATGTGTATATATGTGTTATTTCATGTATTTTAAATGTTTATATATATCGAACACGATTACTTTGAGTTCTTTTATGATTGTAGGTGTACGAAGCTTAAACGAGCTAATTCAGAGCCATCCATATGAAAATTAAGCACGCCTTGAGAAGATGGAAGCATAGAGAAACATATATGGATGGTTAAGAAGGATTCAGGAATGGTTTGGATGAGAAACCCGAAGCCGAAACAAAAACTGAACAAGAAGAGTTACCAGGAAAGTGTCTTTTAGTAAATCGGGCATATCTTGGTCTAGAAAATGAGTTACAGGACCCATAATATATGGCTTTTGGGTTTCTCGACGATAGGAATCTAATGATGATGTTTTCTTCTTTCGTGCGACGCGAACTGAGGGGTTAAAATGCTTCGCACTACGCGAACCATCTTAAAAACGGGAAAAATAACTTAGTTTGTGTTATAATCGATTTTCAGCTCCCATTCGAGATATTCTTCATTCCAACAACCAAGTACAAACCCTAGGACGATTTTCAACCATCCCAAAGCCTCTGGTTCGGCATTTCATCGCATGCTTTCATCCTTTCATCAGATAAGGGAATCATTCGTGATGCCGATGTCAGGCTAAACCATTGTATTCACTTTAGACTAAGGTTTTGTGTAAACTAACTTTGATCAGATTCTATGTTTTGAATGAATATAAACTTGATTGAATGTCTTTAATCTTGTTCTACATTAGAATTGATTGTTTAAACAGTTTATGATATCAAAATTTGCATAACTTTTCTGGTTGTGTTCATCACATGTAGGGTTAGCTCTTATGTTATTGAACCAGTAATCGTTAGTTATTGCTTACAATTATTTTTCATACATTAAACTGGTAATTGGGTAAACCGGAGTTCGGTTGTGTCAACAATTCGGTTAGAGTATCGTTGTCCTCACAACTCAATTGTTAGGTTTAGTAATTATTGCCCAATTAATCTTTATGAATCTGTGATTAGTCGGTTATCACTTCACCTGCACCTGAAGTGAATCATTCTCTTATAATTGTTTACAATCTACTTAAAGTAATCGTGTTTTATTAAATCATCTTTTATAAACCGTTTGACATCGTTTGTCCGCTTAATATAATAATTAATAATTATGAACTTTACTTGCACTTTCTACTGATTCCCTGTGGAGACGACCTTACTTACCCGTAGTATATTATAGGCATTTAAGACTTTAAAATACTTGTTTTTTTATTAGAACATGGCATCTACGTCATTGGGCCTACCCATTGAGCCTACGATGGATTGGTGTCTTGTTTATCAAGTTGAGCATGTGACTTGGTTTACATGGAATAATATACTTTGTGAACAAATCGAGCCAATGACTTGGACAATAATGAATTTATTTATTAATTATTATTTAGATTTGTTTTTACCAATTAGTATTTGAATATGATTATAGTATTTGTATTCTAGTCCAGCTGGGTTTTCTAATTTAAATTTGTATATATACCCGAGCTTGTGGGTTATATCATTAAAAGAGTTAAGTGTTTTAAGTATTGTAATTTTCAAGATAATAAAAATTACAAAGATTGAGCTTATGATCTAATTTTTTTTTTTGTGTTTATTAATCCTGGTCACCAAACTTCAGAACCATACATAAGTTGCAAGTGCATAACCCAAAGCTAACTATACAAAATCAAATCTGACAATATATTTACCAAGTTCTCAATGATATTCATTAAGAAACAATTATATCAGTTTAACTAAAACATCATTATACTTATAGAGCTCGTGGGTGGGGGGGGGGGGTGAAGCAGATGCAGGCCCAAACTCACTTTGGATGACATGATTAGACAAGATTTAGTAGTTACATCTCTCTGAGTACATGGTTTAGGATATGAGCTCGTGGAAACGTAGGTTTAGGACCGAGAAACTTTAGGGGAGCTTACATGTCATTTTATTATAGATTTTTTTAAGATTAGCAATTAAACCAAATAATAAAATTACATTTTTGGTGGCCTTTGCTTGTCTTAGCCCACCGGTCTTTCTATTTATATTTTGTTATTACGATGCTATCACTAGCTAGAACTTTTTTTTATTACTTTGTGAGTTCATGACATCTTATATTGATGTTATCCTTCTAAATTTGTCTTTTGAGATCATTACTACTAACACACGAGCACTATATACTTTTATGCTATGTTTTTTTGATACATGCCTTTTCTAAAGTCAATGGTCTTACCGGAAGCAACATCTCCATCTCTGAGGTAGAGCTGCTTATCTTCCACTCTTCACATACCCTACTAGTTATTAGTGGAATTTTTACTGGATATGGTTATAGTATTATCGATATACGGTTTATACTTATAATATAACCAGACTTGCAAATTCAACATTTTTGAACTTTAGAATCTAAATAAATGGTGTGCATGTTTCAAACAGATAAATGCTACCATTTATACTTGCACCTAATCACACAATATATGTTTTGGGTCCAAATTGCTATGTATATGTGTGCAACTGTGCATGGTAGTTAATTACCGAATGTTGAAACTACAACAAGCCCAAACAATCTGGGCTCATACTACTTGGTTGGACTATCTCTTGGAGTTGTACTAGGCTTGGTCTTACATCTTTGTGTTGAGGTATTGATCTTATTTTCATTTTTCCTTTATAAAGTTATAATATTTTGTTCAATTTATAAAAAACAAGGATCAAATGATTGCCAAGTGGGGAGATTTGAATCGAAAAATGTCAAAATTTAATGCTTGTTACGTCCAATTGGTAACTATTTTAGTTTAATTTTATAATCTATTACTTTATTTTTACAATTTGATATATATATATATATTATATTCTAAATGTTTTGTAGTCCCGAACTCCACAAAGCGAAGCGAGCGAGGTGACTATCATAAAGGACGCTTTGCGCGATTATATCGACGTTTTCAAATGTAGAGCTTTTCCCCACTTGGAAGTGTGGGAGATTGAGAGACGTCACACGAAGTGGGAACCGATTCCCTTGGTCGATTTGAATGGACCGACGGCTCCAAGGAAGAAAGGATCTTCTTCAAAAAGATCAAAAACTTCTGAGTCCGGGGATTACACAACGTCTACCGACGGCTTATCATGCAACATGCCGAGCATGAACTTGAATGAGGAACCCGGAGACGATCCCGACGATCCCGAAGAAGACACACCCACACCCACACGGCCGAATAGCAAGAAAAGTGGGGAATCGTCAAGACTTGGAAAGGAAGCGGTGGCCGAAAACTTCGCCGAATACAAGTCGGCTAAGTTGGCGGAAATGGCCGAGACGAAGGAGCAAAAGAAACAAGCTCATATTTTAAAAATGAAACGCGAGGAGACGTATATCAACCATTTGAATGAAAACCAAAAAAAACGCCGATCTAACTTTCCTCCTACAACCGCACGAACATCTTGAGGAACCCTTTAAATCGATCCTACTTCAACGCAAACGCGAGATATGCGACAAGTTGGGTTGGGAAGGGCCGTAGGTTTTTTTTTGTCGGTTTTTTTAATTTAGTTGTCTTTGTTTAATGTAATCTTGTTTTATTTTTTATTTAATGTAATCTTGTTTTATTTTTATTTATTATAGTATTTATTAAAAAAAAACAAAAATCCATCACATCACACTACCACTCCTACTAAAATCCATCACATGCGATGGATTTGGAGTTGGTGATGTGACACACCACCATTGGATGTGGTGGGTGATGAAAATGGAACCACCCCCTCCCCCTTAGCGTGTTTTGATTGTTTGGGAAAAGAAAAAATCAAAGTCAATAATTTTAACTAAATGATTTAATTAATAACTGTAAGGCCCCGAACCCGGTAGCCCTAATTTAGCGTCGGATTTACTCATAAACAAAGTCCTTCAAATCAGAGTTTATTAAAACTTTTCGCGGAATATAAAACATCAATCATTTGTTACAAAACATTAAATCTTTTCTTTGATACCATAACACAAAACTTTATATTCAAAACATCTTTACTTCTTTCTTTAGATGCCAGCCGTTCAATCCATGCCATGCGTCATCCTTTTGCTAGCTCTGTAATCGGCTCACCTGCGTGCATACTAAAAGTCAGCTACGCTGAGTGAGTTCTAGTTAATCAGATATCATACAATTTATTCCCATATATTACTTCCCGTATCCGAAGACACATATTACTACCTTAACCTTGTATAAATATCCATAGGAGGATCGTCACGTAATATTCATTAAAAGAACCATTACCATTACCCTACCATATATAATTTCCATAGGAGGAACACTATACTATCCATAGAAGGAACACTTTACTATCCATAAAAGGAACACTATACCTTCCATAAAAGGAACACTATACCTTCCATAAAAGGAACACTATACCTTTCATAAAAGGAACACTATACTTTATTATTTAATATCCATGTAAGGAGCTAGTCACTTCCCTTGACGATACGTGCAATATCCGAAGATCGTTCACGTACCGTCAAGCAATCAATCGTATCGATCACATATACCATACACGGCATACACATAAAATTATATCCTTTCGTTCATACTTTCTCACTTTCTTTTGTATTATCTTACTTTCATATCTTACGTTATAAAGAGCATTACGCCCTACATTCCTCGAGTATTACTAGGGCTCGATACCCTCTTTGTAACCATACAACCATACGTTATCATTTCTTTCTTCTATTATCTCTATCATGTTCATACACATAAACATACATAACATACTTACCTTATTCTTAGCGCTACAACCTGACAGTACGTGCAATATCCGAAGATCGTTCACATACCATCAAGCAATCATTCATATATTTCACATTATCCATATAAGGCATACACTTATCTCTTAGGATAAGTGTATTAACAAACATATTGAGTATGCACACAGCCCCGAAAACGTAACACATAAATGGGGCTAGAAACTCACCTGAATTCTGCTTCTTTATCTGATAGCTGTAAATCCCTTCTCTATCTGAGCTCGGCTGACTGTACAAGTTACACGTATCAATACTCGCCTGATCTAATCTGGTGGCCTAGTAGTGGCTTACTTAACTTATCGCTTTTTAATTTATTTTCTAATCAAACTTAGCTCTAGGCGAAGTTAACCTTAGGCGAACTTAGCTGTAGGCGAAGTTACCAGCTAGGCGAACTTAGCTTTACAGCGAAGTTGCCATCAGGCGAACTTGGCTTCAGGCGAAGTTGTCATCAGGCGAACTTGGCCTCAGGCGAAGTTACCAGTTAGGCGAACTTAACTTTACAGCGAAGTTGCCATTAGGCGAACTTAGCTTGCAGGCGAAGTTCATCAGGCGAACTTAGCTTGCAGGCGAAGTTCATCGCGTTGAAGGCGAAGTTGCCCAGATGCAGGCGAAGTTACCCAGACAGCCGCTGTTCGGTTTCTTTCCAGCATTTTGAGCGTTTTTAACACCCTTGCTATGGTTCAATATCACCCACTACGCTTCCCGACCATCTTCGGTCGCTTATACACTAAAAAGCTTGGATCTTTAAACCTTAAAGGTCAAGAATCATACCTTTTTGAGCTTGTTTGGATCTTGTTTAACTTGCTAGCACCCTAATCGCTCTCTCTCGGTCCTGCCCGATTCTTCCCTTGGCTCGGTCGGCCGGCGGTATGTGTGCGGTGTGTGTGTGTGTGTTTTTGGAGTGTTAGGGAGTTTGGTGAAAATGAAAGATATTTTGGGTTTAGGGGATATTTATACCCCTGAAATCCCATGGACCTAAGGCCCATTCTCATTTAACCCATCTCTATTAATCCAAGTCCATAACCCACGTCCATTACCCGACACTAGCCCGACCCATACCAACTCCTATTCTATTATCTATTTCCAGATAACCCGAGTAAACTTTCCCTCTATTATTAAGTAATATAATTAATATTATCTTGAAATTTCGGGATGTTACAAGTCTTCCCTCCTTAAAGAGGTTTCGTCCCCGAAACCTAACTTATTCCCTATAAAAGGAAAACTTCTTATATTTACACGCTTTATTGAATCGCCTTCGTTTTCTGAGTTACCCTTCTTACTTCCGACTTTGCAGTCATCGAATGGTGGTCACGTGTATTAGCTATTTAAGGTAGCTTGTCCATGAGGCCCTCAATGTACCAAGTCTCGTTTCGATCTTTAAGAGGCTTTGTCTTATATCATATTAATGCTAAAACCTAAGTCGACACTCTATCACAACACGTCAATTTATCATGACTAACATGCATTCAGACAATTCGTACCATAATTAATAAACACCAGTCTAAATTTCAACATAAAACAACACGCATCGAGTCATCAATAAGTTACACATAGATTTAATACTTATGGCTAGCATCTAGCCTTCTTGAATGGCTTCTCTAAGCATACGGAGGAATCTGTTAAACCTCAAGCACTCTTCTCTCCTTCATGTCCTCCCTTTGGCTTCTTGCAATCCCTTGTTAGGTGCCCACGTCCTCCACAGTTGTGACACCTATGGTAATCATTACATTCCCAAGAGGAATGTCCTGCTCTTCCACACCTGTAGCAAACACCTAATCCCTTTCTGCACTCTCCGGGGTGTCTCTTCCCACATTTTTCACAAGCAGTGAACCCCTCTTGCCTTGCCTTCTTTTTGCGTGGATCCACCTCATTGGCTTCCTCTTGTTCTGGGGTTGGGTTCTTTTTCTTCGGTTCCATCTTCTCCCCTTCACAGTTGGCAAGGTCCTCATAAATCATCTCGGCCAATTCCACGGCCGAGTCAAATGTTGCGGGCTTACTAGACTTAACCAAAGTGCGAACATTCCGCGGAAGTCCCCTTACGTAACACTTGATCCTTTTAGCTTCGGTGTTCACCATGTCAGGTACCAACCTAGACATGCGGTTGAATTCAGTAGTATACTCCCGTTGTGTCATCTCTCCCGCTTTCAAATTCAGAAACTTCATCTCCACTCTTTCAACTTCTGTATCAGCGCAGAACCTCTTCATCACCATGTCCTTTAGGTCATTCCAACTCATCGCCTTGATCTCTTCACGGGTCTTCCTCTGCTCCACACTCTCCCACCAGTACATAGCCTCATCTTCAAAAGATTGAGTGGCATAACCGACAGCTTGGTCAGGACGGCACTCGCTAATGCGGATAACCTTATCCATGGCGGTTATCCACTGAAGAGTAGCGATTGCGTCTCCTAAACCAGTCAGCTTAGGCGGGTCACAACCTTTGAAGGACTTATAGTTGCAACCGCCTCGGCCCCTCTTCCTATCATCATCTTTCACAGACTTTACCTCACTCGAGTCACCCCTTTCCCTCTCGTCATCCTTTCTATTATTACCACCTGCCCCTTCAACGGTTCGTTCACGGCTTCCAGCAGATCCTTCGGGATTCAGGTTCTTCACAGCAGCAACTACAGCTTGAACAATGGCTTCTTGAACTGCAGGGCTAAGTTGAACTTCTTCGTTGTTGTTCTGGTCTCCTCCAGCGGCACTCCCTTCATCTTCGGTGTGGGAAGCTTCTTCTACCGAGGGTTGCCGGACAAGACGAGGCCTGCCACGACGTCCAGTGCGACCCCCAGTTCCCACAACTTCTCCAGCTCCAGCCATCAGTATTCTTAAAGGGACAACACAAACATCATCACTCAAGGAACTATTTAGTACAAGGATAGCAAGGCTAACAGGTAATAACAGTGGCCAGCTGTGACTAGCTGATCACGTTGCTTTCCGTGTCCTATTCGCTTCCCTTTATGAGTCTATTTGTGCTGGTTCTACTTAAGCAGTTAGTCAAGCCAAACAATCAATTACTTCTATCCTTATCGTTCACGTATCTTTTCTTTCTCATTAACATATATCATTTAATCATACACCTTACCTTTACTGATTTTTGCTTGAGCGACACATGGCATTCTTGAACTGGCATCTTCTTTCTTTTCTTACTTAAATCCCATTCTCTGTTCGAGTCTAAGCATGTAGGATGCTTAAATCTCTCGAACTTATGCTCTGATACCAACTTGTAAGGCCCCGAACCCGGTAGCCCTACTTTAGCGTCGGATTTACTCATAAACACAGTCCTTCAAATCAGAGTTTATTAAAACTTTTCGCGGAATATAAAACATCAATCATTTGTTACAAAACATTAAATCTTTTCTTTGATACCATAACACAAAAATTTATATTCAAAACATCTTTACTTCTTTCTTTAGATGCCAGCCGTTCAATCCATGCCATGCGTCATCCTCTTGCTAGCTCTGTAATCGGCTCACCTGCGTGCATACTAAAAGTCAGCTACGCTGAGTGAGTTCTAGTTAATCAGGTATCATACAATTTATTCCCATATATTACTTCCCGTATCCGAAGACACATATTACTACCTTAACCTTGTATAAATATCCATAGGAGGATCGTCACGTAATATTCATTAAAAGAACCATTACCATTACCCTACCATATATAATTTCCATAGGAGGAACATGTGACATCTGCCCTGATCCGACCCGACCCAGGTACCCGTTTCTCTGACCCGATCTCTTTCTTTTATGATTTAATATTTATTTATACTTATATTTTACTTTTAATAATAATAATGTATTTTCCTTCCCGCCTCTTTCTCTCTCTTTCTTTCCGCCGTCCCGTCCCTCTCCTTCTCTCTTTCCGCCTTCTTTTCCCTCTTGTCGCCGTCCCGCCCTTACGCCTTGTTTCCCTCTTTTTCTTCTAACTCTTTGCTTGTCCTTTGTTCCTTCCCGCCTAAGGTTGTCTGCGCAGCTCCACGCGCCAGACTCCCTTACAAGGAATCCTGCGTGAAGACCACCTGTTTCAGCGATTCGTGAGACGAACTCTTCTCGCAGCACGCTTAGGATTTGTAATTCTTCTCGCAGCGCGCTAAGAACGGTAGTTCTTCCCGCGACGCGCTAAGGATTTGTAGTTCTTCTCGCAGCGCGCTAAGAATCGTAGTTCATCCCTCGACGCGCGAAGAATTATAGTTCTTCCCGCGGCGCGCTAGGAATTTTAGTTCCTCCCGCGGCGCGCTAAGAAATGTGATTCTTCCAGCGACGCGTTAAGGTTGGTTCTGTCTGCCTTCGCGCTCGCGCACTTTTGCCTTCGCGCTCCAGCCTTCTCGCGCTATGTCTTGAGTCTTTTCTTCTGTTTAATCTAGCCGTTGCTTTTGTGTTGTCTTATCTTTTGTGCTGTTGACCTAATCTGCTTTATGTCTGAAAAGTTACTTTCGGCGCAGCATGCGCACCAACCCCATTGGTTGACAGAAAAAGTGACTGACATTATCTTTTGAGATCTGCTTTTTCCATGCTTGACCAGTACCTTTATCTGAACCGCCCATGCCTTTTTACTGTTCCCTGACAGCTTTATCTTGCCCCCTGCAGCTGCCATATCTTTTGATATCTTTTACTTGCTTTTGATATCTTTTGTTATCTTTTGTTTTGTCTTGTTCTGTTTGTCTTGGAACCTTTTCCCCTTTTTCTGGATTTATGTCTCCTAGGGTTTTCCTATAATTAATAGTATTATTTTTCCTAACGCTACGCACACAAAACACTTAATCTCTCCTGTTTTCCTTGCTCTCTGCCGCCTCCCTCTCTGCCTCCGTCTTCCTCCCTGTTCTGCCCTGCTTTTCCGGTAATATATATATATTATATATAATAATTTACTTATTAATTATGCTAACTTATAATCAAGACTTAAAACAAATCATTAAAACAATAATCTTTAATTATAGGTTAACTTGTGTTTGTTTAAAGTTGGTTCTTGCTTTATCTTACACCGCATCGTTTATCAAGTGAGTAATCTCGTACCTAATCCCTTTTTGCTTTTAATGTTTTGGGATGTTCATGTGTTCATACAAACTTAGAGTCTTAAACTTGTTTATGAGCTTTAGTCGCGCAGTATCCCATGTGTTGAGGACGTTTACTTGGCTGTTTATTTGTATGTGTGTATCATTAACCGCTTTGTTCGGCCTATTCCGCAGTTTTCATGGATCCATTAGATGAACACGGGAGACCTATCGTTTACGGTTTTCTTTGTTTACACTTGCACAGATGTTTTCTCGTTTTTGTGCTCAATTGGGAGCACGGATTGAACTATGAACTATGAGCTATGATCTATCTAGGCTTGATCACAATCTGATTGCACCCTTGTTAAACACCAGACATACACGTGTTACGCGCAGATTTATTGTTATCTATGTATTGTATTAAACTTGATTTCTCACCAACACGCAAGTGTTTGACGTTTATTTTAACACATGTTCAGGTTTGCAGTAGCTGTTTTGGAGCTTGTGGACACATAGGACGTTTTTACTTTTGGACCTAGATTAAAATGTATCAAGACAAGTTATTGCTGTTCGAATATTTTGATTTATAATATATTGATTTATGTTGGTTTATTTATATCTTATGTATACGTTGCGCATGCGTGAATGAATATATTTATTAAATATTGACACCCAATAGTGTCACGAGTAATGAAACAATATGTGGCGCCCCGATGTATAATCCGCCTTTGGTCGGGGTGTTACAGATTGGTATCAGAGCTCGTTGACTTTAGGATAGGTGGTTAGACGTAACGGCCTAGAATACCTAAGAGTCCCTTCTCGCGCATGAGAGAAATCTCATGTTTGCGCGCTTATTGTTAATTACTCGATATTTATGAATATGCTCGCGCTTGCGCAGTATATGATTTTATGTTTTATTTCGCGATATTTCGATTTTTGTTGAATTTCGATTTTTATTGATTTTACTTACATATTCGTTTATTGGATTTGAAAATCCGAAAAGTCATGGTGATACATGAATAGTTGATTTTCAATTTCCATTTACGATTATGTTCTGAGGTTGGAGACTTGAAAAGTCATGGTGATACATGAATTGTCGACCTCTAATACTCATTTTCTTGTATATTTTGTATTGAAGATTGAAAAGTCATGGTGATACATGAATCGTCAATCCCCATTACTCGTTTGCTTGTATATTTTAAATTGGGAATTCGGAAAGTCATGGTGATACATGAATTGTCGATTCTTGATTCGAGTTTGTTACCTTTATTAAGTCTGCATTTAGGGTCATTTATTTTACTTTAACTTTTGATAGTATCTAACTCCGTGAAACCAAGCTTTTCGAGGTTATACCTTGTGCTAAAACCAAGATATTAACTAAAATTAAAACTTTTATAGAATGCCTCCGCTATCTCGCCGATTTCAGAGAAGAGAAGCCTCGCGCATGCGTAGACAGCAACGTTCCCAGGAAATGGCCGCCGCGATAGCCCAAGCCTTGAGCCAAAACAATACCTCTGGTTACAACATTAAATCCTTCAACGCGGGTAACCCTCCGAAGTTCACAGGTCTTGAAGGAGCCACCGTGATGCTCCAATGGCTCGAGAAGATTGAAAACACTTTCCTCCACACCCAATGCCCCTCAGACAGACGAACCCTGTATGCTTCCAGTGTCCTGGAATCTAGAGCGCTTACATGGTGGAATGGAGTAGCTCATGCGCGTGGCGCAGAGGCTGCTTCTAGCATGACATGGGAGGAATTCAAGGAAATTCTTACGCGAGAATTCTGCCCTCCCAACGAAGTTAAGCGCCTGGAGGAGGAATTTTGGAATCTTAAGCAGTACAGTGGTGAAGCGCGCGAGTACGCGACGCGCTTCCACGAGCTAAGCTTACTGGTCCCTCACCTTGTTACCCCTTCCCGCCGAGCCATAGAGAAATTCCTTGGGGGTCTCCCCATGGAAATTCAAGATTCTGTATGGGCCAGAAACCCAGTAACCCTCTCTGACGCCATCGAGTTGGCCGCTGTGCTCAGCGACAACCATGTCAGAGCAGGAACCCTGTTCCTGCGGGGAGCTGAGAAGACCAAACTCACCAAGACTGCCCCTGAACCAACAGAAACCAAACCAGAACCCTCAAACCGTAACAACCTCAAGCGCAGGCGCAAAGCCTATGCGCTTACCAACCCGCCCATTGCCCAGCAACCCATCTACCAACCTCCAGTTTACGCGCCTAACCCACTGTCAGCCTACCCAACACCTCCTATAGTCCACAACTATGCCTTAACCAATCCCGCACTCCCTGCCCTGCCACCTAAGAAACCTTACACAGGAAACCAACCCTTTTGCCCAACCTGTAGACTTCACCACCCAACCCAAACCCCGTGTCGTCAATGTAACCGATGTGGCCGCGTTGGTCACTCTGCTGAGTTCTGTAGGATCCTTCCCGCCAACCCAATTGCGCAAACACCACCAGTCTACCCGCAGAATCCACAACCAACCTACCAAAACCCACGACCCAGGTCGTGCTTTAACTGCGGTGATCCTAGTCATTTCCGGAACGCGTGCCCGAGACTACAAGTTCAGATTACACAAGCGAATCCGGTGAACCAGATTTCGAACCAAGTGACACGCGGACGAGCTTTTAACATAACCGCGCACCAAGCGCAAGCGAATAATGACGTAGTTAATGGTACATTTTTGCTTAACGGATTTTATGCTTCTGTACTTTTTGATACTGGCGCCGATCGAAGTTTTATCTCTCGCGCCTTCGAGCAGAAGCTTGCGCGACCGCGCAGCGATTTAAAAGAAAATTTTTCAGTTGAATTGGCTAATGGCAAAACTGTTTTAATTAACTCTGTGATTAAAAATTGCACGCTTAACCTTAACGAAAACGATTTTCTGATCGACCTCATCCCTATGCCTCTTGGAAGCTTTGATGTTATCATTGGTATGGACTGGCTCTCGAATAATCGCGCCGAAGTTATTTGCGCCAAGAAGTTGATTCGCATTCCTCGAGAAAATGGTGATCTTCATATCTACGGCGAAAAACCCTCCAGTGGTCTTAAGCTTATGTCTTGCGCCGAAGCCCAAAGACTCATGCGGAAGAAGTATGTTGCATTTCTAGCCCATGTGGTCAAACCTGCTGATGAAGGAAAGAAGAAGCTTCGCGATATCCCTGTCGTGCGTGATTTCCCTGAAATTTTTCCTGATGATCTTCCTGGTATCCCTCCCGCTCGTGAAGTCGAGTTCCGTATTGATCTTGTCCCTGGTGCTTCCCCAGTAGCTAAATCTCCTTACCGTCTTGCGCCCGCTGAGATGCAAGAATTGGCAAGCCAACTTCAAGAGTTGACTGCTAAAGGATTCATCTGCCCTAGCTCTTCGCCCTGGGGTGCTCCGGTGTTGTTCGTTAAAAAGAAAGATGGATCGTTTCGCATGTGTATTGATTACCGCGAGTTGAACAAACTCACCATTAAAAACCGGTATCCCTTACCGCGTATTGACGACCTCTTTGATCAACTCCAAGGTGCCTCTTGTTTCTCGAAGATTGATCTCCGCTCTGGCTATCACCAGTTGCGCATCCGCGATGAAGATGTTCCGAAGACTGCTTTTCGAACTCGTTATGGCCATTTTGAATTCTTGGTCATGTCCTTCGGTTTAACCAACGCACCCGCCGTTTTCATGGATCTAATGAATCGGGTGTGTAGGCCTTTCTTGGATAAATTCGTGATTGTGTTTATCGATGATGTTCTGGTGTATTCTAAGACCAAGGCCGAGCATGAGCAACATCTCCGGTTGGTGTTGCAGAAGCTTCGAACCGAGCAGCTCTATGCTAAGCTTTCCAAGTGTGAATTTTGGTCTGATGAAGTACAGTTTCTTGGCCATGTTGTAAATAAGATGGGTATTCATGTCGACCCATCCAAAATTGAAGCAATCAAGAACTGGATTACGCCATCCTCTCCTTCTGAGATCCGTTCCTTTCTGGGCTTAGCTGGTTACTACCGGCGATTTATTTCGAACTTCTCAAAGATCGCATTGCCTTTAACAGCTCTAACGCACAAAGGTAAACCGTATATTTGGGGCTCGAAGCAAGAAGAAGCCTTCCTATCGCTCAAGCGATTGTTGTGTGAAGCTCCTGTTCTTGCGCTACCTGAGGGTAATGAAGATTTTGTCGTGTATTGCGATGCATCCAACCAAGGTCTCGGTTGTGTTCTTATGCAACGAGGCAAGGTTATCGCTTACGCATCAAGGCAACTCAAGGTTCATGAAAAGAATTATACAACTCACGATCTCGAACTTGGTGCAGTTGTTTTTGCCTTGAAGATCTGGAGACACTACCTTTATGGTACTAAGTGTATCCTCTACACTGACCATAAAAGCCTTCAGCATATCTTTGATCAAAAGGAACTTAACATGAGGCAACGCCGATGGAACGAACTCATCAGCGATTACGATTGTGAGATCCGGTATCATCCTGGTAAGGCTAATGTGGTAGCCGATGCGCTCAGCCGAAAACCCTGCCAGCTTAACTGTATTTTTCCGCGCACGCATCTTCACT
The DNA here is from genome assembly GCF_021521415.1 of Bidens hawaiensis. Classification (NCBI taxonomy): domain Eukaryota; kingdom Viridiplantae; phylum Streptophyta; class Magnoliopsida; order Asterales; family Asteraceae; genus Bidens; species Bidens hawaiensis. Next base: position 150,847 of record NW_027493099.1, read on the forward strand.
TTGCGCCGATTCAAAGCAACCTTGAATCGCGTATTCGTGACGCGCAGCGCGCATCCATCAGTAATGGTAACCTTCGCGCCGAGTTAGCGTGTGGCGCGGAAGCACACTTTGTCCCTAATCTGAGTGGGATTCTCTGCTATCTCAATCGCATCTGGATTCCCTTTGATGAGAATCTTCGCGCCGATATCCTGAGTGAAGCGCACAAATCTCGGTATTCTATTCATCCCGGCGCTGATAAGATGTACAAGGATTTGCGCATTACTTATTGGTGGCCCGGTATGAAAAAGGATATTGCTGTGTTCGTAGCTAGATGCCTGACTTGTTCTAAAGTAAAAGCTGAACACCAACGCCCATCTGGTTTGCTCGAACAACCAGAAATTCCTACGTGGAAATGGGAATGTGTAGCGATGGACTTTATTACCAAGTTACCTTTGACAGCAAGCAAACATGATAGCATTTGGGTAATAGTGGATCGATTGACTAAGTCTGCTCACTTTCTGCCCATTCGTGAAAACTACCGTGTTGAGCAACTTGCGCAGCTTTATGTCAAGGAAATTGTCTGCCGCCATGGTACTCCTTTGGGCATCATATCCGATCGCGATGGCCGTTTTATATCCCGCTTTTGGAAATCTCTCCAATCTGCGCTAGGAACTCGCTTGGACATGAGTACGGCATATCATCCCCAGACTGACGGTCAGTCTGAGCGAACTATTCAAACTCTTGAGGATATGCTCCGATCTTGTGTTCTTGATTTTGGAGGTAATTGGGATTCGCACCTGCCTTTGATCGAGTTCTCTTATAATAACAGCTATCATTCCAGTATCGGTATGGCCCCATTTGAAGCACTTTACGGTCGTAAGTGCCGCTCCCCGATCTGTTGGAGCGAAGTGGGTGAAACTCAAATCACAGGACCCGAACTTGTTCAAGAGACAACCGATAAAATCGCCAAGATCCGTGATCATCTGCTGACTGCCCGAAGCCGACAGAAGAGTTACGCAGATCGCAGGCGAAAGCCTCTCGAATTTCAAGTTGGTGATCTTGTTCTCCTCAAAGTGTCGCCTTGGAAAGGTGTTGTCCGCTTTGGGAAGAAAGGTAAGCTTGCTCCTCGATATGTTGGACCATTTAAGATTCTCGCGCGTGTGGGAAAAGTTGCCTACAGACTTGACCTGCCGCCCGCGCTCAGTAATGTGCATCCAACGTTCCATGTATCCAATCTCAAGAAATGTTTAGCTGACGAGAACCTTCACATTCCACTTGATGAAGTTCAAGTTGATGAAACTATGCATTTCGTTGAGAAGCCTGTTGAGATTATGGATCGCGAGGTAAAGCAAACCAAGCGCAGTCGTATCCCTATCGTGAAAGTTCGCTGGGAGTCCAAGCGCGGAGCCGAGTTTACATGGGAAAGGGAAGATCAAATGAAGATCAAGTACCCACACCTGTTCTCTGCGCAACCTACTTCGAGATAAACTTCGGGACGAAATTTCTTAAAGTAGGGGAGACTGTGACATCTGCCCTGATCCGACCCGACCCAGGTACCCGTTTCTCTGACCCGATCTCTTTCTTTTATGATTTAATATTTATTTATACTTATATTTTACTTTTAATAATAATAATGTATTTTCCTTCCCGCCTCTTTCTCTCTCTTTCTTTCCGCCGTCCCTTCCCTCTCCTTCTCTCTTTCCGCCTTCTTTTCCCTCTTGTCGCCGTCCCGCCCTTACGCCTTGTTTCCCTCTTTTTCTTCTAACTCTTTGCTTGTCCTTTGTTCCTTCCCGCCTAAGGTTGTCTGCGCAGCTCCACGCGCCAGACTCCCTTACAAGGAATCCTGCGTGAAGACCACCTGTTTCAGCGATTCGTGAGACGAACTCTTCTCGCAGCACGCTTAGGATTTGTAATTCTTCTCGCAGCGCGCTAAGAACGGTAGTTCTTCCCGCGACGCGCTAAGGATTTGTAGTTCTTCTCGCAGCGCGCTAAGAATCGTAGTTCATCCCTCGACGCGCGAAGAATTATAGTTCTTCCCGCGGCGCGCTAGGAATTTTAGTTCCTCCCGCGGCGCGCTAAGAAATGTGATTCTTCCCGCGACGCGTTAAGGTTGGTTCTGTCTGCCTTCGCGCTCGCGCACTTTTGCCTTCGCGCTCCAGCCTTCTCGCGCTATGTCTTGAGTCTTTTCTTCTGTTTAATCTAGCCGTTGCTTTTGTGTTGTCTTATCTTTTGTGCTGTTGACCTAATCTGCTTTATGTCTGAAAAGTTACTTTCGGCGCAGCATGCGCACCAACCCCATTGGTTGACAGAAAAAGTGACTGACATTATCTTTTGAGATCTGCTTTTTCCATGCTTGACCAGTACCTTTATCTGAACCGCCCATGCCTTTTTACTGTTCCCTGACAGCTTTATCTTGCCCCCTGCAGCTGCCATATCTTTTGATATCTTTTACTTGCTTTTGATATCTTTTGTTATCTTTTGTTTTGTCTTGTTCTGTTTGTCTTGGAACCTTTTCCCCTTTTTCTGGATTTATGTCTCCTAGGGTTTTCCTATAATTAATAGTATTATTTTTCCTAACGCTACGCACACAAAACACTTAATCTCTCCTGTTTTCCTTGCTCTCTGCCGCCTCCCTCTCTGCCTCCGTCTTCCTCCCTGTTCTGCCCTGCTTTTCCGGTAATATATATATATTATATATAATAATTTACTTATTAATTATGCTAACTTATAATCAAGACTTAAAACAAATCATTAAAACAATAATCTTTAATTATAGGTTAACTTGTGCTTGTTTAAAGTTGGTTCTTGCTTTATCTTACACCGCATCGTTTATCAAGTGAGTAATCTCGTACCTAATCCCTTTTTGCTTTTAATGTTTTGGGATGTTCATGTGTTCATACAAACTTAGAGTCTTAAACTTGTTTATGAGCTTTAGTCGCGCAGTATCCCATGTGTTGAGGACGTTTACTTGGCTGTTTATTTGTATGTGTGTATCATTAACCGCTTTGTTCGGCCTATTCCGCAGTTTTCATGGATCCATTAGATGAACACGGGAGACCTATCGTTTACGGTTTTCTTTGTTTACACTTGCACAGATGTTTTCTCGTTTTTGTGCTCAATTGGGAGCACGGATTGAACTATGAACTATGAGCTATGATCTATCTAGGCTTGATCACAATCTGATTGCACCCTTGTTAAACACCAGACATACACGTGTTGCGCGCAGATTTATTGTTATCTATGTATTGTATTAAACTTGATTTCTCACCAACACGCAAGTGTTTGACGTTTATTTTAACACATGTTCAGGTTTGCAGTAGCTGTTTTGGAGCTTGTGGACACATAGGACGTTTTTACTTTTGGACCTAGATTAAAATGTATCAAGACAAGTTATTGCTGTTCGAATATTTTGATTTATAATATATTGATTTATGTTGGTTTATTTATATCTTATGTATACGTTGCGCATGCGTGAATGAATATATTTATTAAATATTGACACCCAATAGTGTCACGAGTAATGAAACAATATGTGGCGCCCCGATGTATAATCCGCCTTTGGTCGGGGTGTTACAGAACACTATACTATTCATAGAAGGAACACTTTACTATCCATAAAAGGAACACTATACCTTCCATAAAAGGAACACTATACCTTCCATAAAAGGAACACTATACTTTATTATTTAATATCCATGTAAGGAGCTAGTCACTTCCCTTGACGATACGTGCAATATCCGAAGATCGTTCACGTACCGTCAAGCAATCAATCGTATCGATCACATATACCATACACGGCATACACATAAAATTATATCCTTTCGTTCATACTTTCTCACTTTCTTTTGTATTATCTTACTTTCATATCTTACGTTATAAAGAGCATTACGCCCTACATTCCTCGAGTATTACTAGGGCTCGATACCCTCTTCGTAACCATACAACCATACATTATCATTTCTTTCTTCTATTATCTCTATCATGTTCATACACATAAACGTACATAACATACTTACCTTATTCTTAGCGCTACAACCTGACAGTACGTGCAATATCCGAAGATCGTTCACGTACCATCAAGCAATCATTCATATATTTCACATTATCCATATAAGGCATACACTTATCTCTTAGCATAAGTGTATTAACAAACATATTGAGTATGCACACAGCCCCGAAAACGTAACACATAAATGGGGCTAGAAACTCACCTGAATTCTGCTTCTTTATCTGATAGCTGTAAATCCCTTCTCTATCTGAGCTCGGCTGACTGTACAAGTTACACGTATCAATACTCGCCTGATCTAATCTGGTGGCCTAGTAGTGGCTTACTTAACTTATCGCTTTTTAATTTATTTTCTAATCAAACTTAGCTCTAGGCGAAGTTAACCTTAGGCGAACTTAGCTGTAGGCGAAGTTACCAGCTAGGCGAACTTAGCTTTACAGCGAAGTTGCCATCAGGCGAACTTGGCTTCAGGCGAAGTTGTCATCAGGTGAAATTGGCCTCAGGCGAAGTTACCAGTTCGGCGAACTTAACTTTACAGCGAAGTTGCCATTAGGCGAACTTAGCTTGCAGGCGAAGTTCATCAGGCGAACTTAGCTTGCAGGCGAAGTTCATCGCGTTGAAGGCGAAGTTGCCCAGATGCAGGCAAAGTTACCCAGACAGCCGCTGTTCGGTTTCTTTCCAGCATTTTGTGCGTTTTTAACACCCTTGCTATGGTTCAATATCACCCACTACGCTTCCCGACCATCTTCGGTCGCTTATACACTAAAAAGCTTGGATCTTTAAACCTTAAAGGTCAAGAATCATACCTTTTTGAGCTTGTTTGGATCTTGTTTAACTTGCTAGCACCCTAATCGCTCTCTCTCGGTCCTGCCCGATTCTTCCCTTGGCTCGGTCGGCCGGCGGTATGTGTGCGGTGTGTGTGTGTTTTTGGAGTGTTAGGGAGTTTGGTGAAAATGAAAGATATTTTGGGTTTAGGGGATATTTATACCCCTGAAATCCCATGGACCTAAGGCCCATTCTCATTTAACCCATCTCTATTAATCCAAGTCCATAACCCACGTCCATTACCCGACACTAGCCCGACCCATACCAACTCCTATTCTATTATCTATTTCCAGATAACCCGAGTAAACTTTCCCTCTATTATTAAGTAATATAATTAATATTATCTTGAAATTTCGGGATGTTACAATAACTAGGGACAAAACTCATTGTGGAAATTCTATGTTATCAATTCGGTTTGTTATGATACGAAAATGGCTCCAATAACACTGATACGTTCGATGTAGTCGCGGTACAATGTTGTTTAGTCAGTTTCGATTCAGCTTGTTAAGGTTCCAGCACTCGATATAGCAACGTAAAGAGAAAACATAAAAAATAAAGTCGTAATATGCCCAAAAAAATATTAACATGTGTTTTACATCGATTGAAATTGTAAAATAAAATATTTATACCAATATGGTTAGTTTGAAGTCAATTCGGTTCATTTATGATATTATTTGAAATCAAATTAATTAATATCAACATAAAAAAGTTGATTTATTTATGTAGAAAATAAAATTCAAAAATCAGACACAAAAGTTGGAAACTAAAATCGTAAATAATTTTGTATAATGAAACAAAAATTACAATTTGAAGTTTATAATAAATTTATACTATTTAATAAATAAAGTTTTCTAAGTGACACATGTCATTACTATGTTGATCCTTACAAAATTTTCTCCTATCTCTCACATTAACGCCTTGTTATTGAGTTTTTTAACAAGGAAAGAAAAGGAAAGGAGAGGGAAAGATAAGAAAGGGAAGGGAAGGGAAGAAAAATTTTTTTAATAGGCGTGTTCTTGAGTTTGAAGGAAATTGGAGGAAAGGAAATGATAACTTATTGGGAAAAAACTTATCCTTAGTAATCATCCCATTTTTGGAAGGATAATTTATTGGGAAAAAAACATCAATTTAATCCCTTCTAACTCCTCCTACTCCTTTCCTTTTCATCCTAAAAAAACTCAATAACACTTATTTTTTAACTATCCTTAGTTTTCCTTTCCTTTCTATACTTTAAAAAAACTCAAGAACAGAGCGTAAATACATTTCTCTTTTTAATATTTCATTTTCAATTTTAATATATCCATCCTAATTCAAATGAATTAATATCATCATAAATATGTTAATTTGTTTAATATAAAATATATTGCATTAGTCATTAATATTAAATTTTTATAAATAGCCAATACGAAACGGGTGAGTTTCTTTAACCAATTAAAGTATCAAACATTGTTCATGTCAGAACAATATAAGATTAGAATGAGTTGTGATCCACGAGTTGGTTTAAAAAAGTTGTCATTTACAACAAAGTTTTGATATAGAAAATAACAAATAAACAATTTATGATTTATGAATTTTCTAACAACTTTTTATTTCCAAATTGCGTAATGTGTAATTTTTTTACCGTATAATATATCTTTATATATGCGATACATTTTTTTTTGTATTTCACATTATGTTATTATTACAAAATTTTACTTATTATAACCCGTGTGCTACACGAGTAACTAACCTAGTGCTACACTAAATAAAAGTACTCTAGATTTAGTTTCTCATATAGTCGTATCCAAATTAAATATATATTAATTATCGGGTCAAGTTATTCTATAAAAGGAAACAAAAATGAGAAGTATGAGAATGATTTCTAGCCATACAAAAAATCTCTTAAATTTTTTTTAAAAAAATAAATAAATAAATCATAACTAAAAAAACAAAAATGTTTCCACCGTCTTTCTCGTTATCTAAAAAAACAACACAATGTTAAGTGAAAAAAGTCATGTCTTTTTGTTTATTATTGTGTTTTATGTTTATTTTTGTCATTTATTATGTTTTTTTTCCTTAACATTGTGTCTTTTTTTTCTTTATATTGTGTTATATTACTCAACATTGTGTTATATTTTGTTCGGCATTGTGTTATATTTTGCGATGATTGTGTCTTTTTTAGTTATAATTGTGTATTTAGTTCATTTTCGCCATTGTGTATTTGATCTCATCATTGTGTCTTTTCGTCAATTTTTTGTATTTTTTTAACAGGAATGATGACGGAAACATTTTAGTTTTTTAATTTTTTCCTTTTTTATTTAGATTTTCAGTTATAATTTTTTTTGAATTTATTTTTAAGGAGTTTTTTGTGTTGTCACAAATCATTCTCACACTTCTTAATTTTGTCTCATTTTGTATTTTAACTTTACCCTAAAGCTATATAGAAAAATAATTGTTTTTATATATTTATAACCAAATAATATTAATTGTTATTAATGAGAATAGTCACAGAATAGTAACCAAGTTTCAAAAGTATTTCAATTAGGTCCCTCGTGAAATTTTTTTCTTAATCAGGTAACTAAACCTTCAAATCGAGACTCGTCGTATTTTTTGTTCGTCAAGAAAGCATGGAAGAGAAGATGTGAGAGCCAGGATTTGCAATATATGTAGTTCTATTTAAAAAATTAAATAAAACATTAATTATATTAAAAATTTGAGAATAAGATAATAAAATCCACATCACCACTCCTTATCAATACTAAAAATAAGATAAAAAGATTTATTCATTACCGGAACAAAACATGCCAAAAATACATGTTAAAACCTTTTATTTTAAATAAATATGAAAATTGAGTGACTTGATTGAAATACATTTTAAACTTGAATGGTCTAGCTGAAAATTTTTAAAACTTGATTACTATCGTACAAAGTTACCTCTTCTTATTTATCCATAGAGATAATAATTGTAACTAATATTCAACAAATGTTTAGAAGGAATCATAAGCATTTAATACTATGATATCTTGATGTGTAACTATAATTAATATTCAATAAATGTTATATACTTCTAATGTCCTTATTTAAACCACCCACTCCTTTTATTTACATAAACCATGTATCATACCAAAATGCCTAACCTCTTCGTCACAATTCTCATAGTCTTCTTCATTCGCAAACCCTCTGTCGCTTTAGGTGGCAGTTGGAAGCCAATTCCTGATGTGACTGACCCTATGGTGGTTGCTATCGGGAAGTTTGCCGTGGATGAACACAACAAGGAGGACAGCGCGTCTCTCAAGTTTAGTAAAGTCGTTAAAGGAGAGACCCAAGTAGTCGCTAGAACGAATTACAACTTGACCATCACTGCGGCGGATGGAAGCGCCGAGAATAATTATATAGCACTTGTTTGGGTCAAACCTTGGACTAAATTTAGGAAGCTGGTATCCTTCAACGGACCCATCGATGCAAAGGTTTAGGTTTTTTTATTATGTTTTTGAAACATGTAACGTTCGCAAGTGATTAAATGATACATGTCCATTTTCGTTTTGAATTTTCAATTTTCATGGCGTGTTTTAAGTTTATGATTTTAGGGTGTGTCGTAAGAAAATGAAAACAAAAAGGCAGTTGCTCAAAATTTCATGATTGTTTGGGGAAAAATAATCAACAGTGGATATGAAATAAATGGTTTAATTAATAATGTGGACTTTTGAACTGGTTTCACAAAGTGTTAAATACAACTTAAATCACCAAGCATAAAAAGGGTACTATTTAATATATTTTTATTATATATATTTTTTTCTCGCCAGCTGCTAACTACGAGCTCGCCACAAAACGCGGGCTGTAATACTAGTTTAAAACATATGAAAAATAGTGTTGATTTCACATGTTATATACACTTTACGTCCTTTTATAAATCACTAAGGGGCTGTTTGTTTACATCTAAATGGAACCATTCAGATGTAAACATCGGATTCATTCAGACTTTAAACTGTTTGGTTCCAAACAGAAAAATATCTGAAATGTTAAAATTAGGTCTGAATCATTCAGATTTATTGTTGTTGCTGAATGGGACAGATGCTCATTCAGATCTGAATGAACCAAACAACCCCTAACTCTCTTCACTCACATGCACCATGTAGGGCCGGCTCCGAGAAAGTAAAAAATAAAATAAAATAAAATTTGGGCCGAAGACGAAATTTTTTTTTGGCCTTAAGTTAAAGAAGTATTTTGTTGGGTTTAAACAATTTAAATTTTATATGTGTTTACTTGGTTATAATTTAGGTTGTGTAAAAAATTTTTGTATAAAAAAAAGGATTAAATATGTGGCACGTGGGACTTGAACCCATAACCTTTTGGTTAAGACTAATACCCTTTGCCACTAGACCAAACTATTGGTTATATAATTAAGTTTAAACATTAAATATACATATTGTATTTCATAAAAATACAATATAATTAAAAAATGGCAAGATTAAAATAAATTGTTATAAATGAGTGAACTACGCGCAAAAAACAAACCAATCTTCGTTTTAACCTTTCCTTTCTTTTAATATAGCAGCATCAATTTTTTAAAACTTCAGTAATATTTATGTACTATACTATATATAATACTAGTTTTTATTCCCCATGTATTACGAGGATTGTTTTATATTGTTTGTTCTAATATTTATTTATTTTTTGAATTTATATTTTTTTTATTGTATGAAAGTTAATAATATAATTATGGTTTGATGATAAATTGTTTCATAAATAAATGAGATGTTATAACCCGGTTTAAAAGCTATATGGTTTTAATGAGACCCAAGACCCGTTTATTTTATTACTATAAAATTGGTTTTTTTAATTATAAATAATATTTATGAAATTTAATAATATACCTATGGTTTGATAAGACCCACGACTCGTTAATTTTTTTTACTATAAGATTGGTTTTTTAATTTAAATAATATATATATATATATATATATATATCTTTTTAAATAAATAAGATATTAATTTTTAGTATATCCTATTTTATAAGATTTTTACATCAATAATTTGGTGAGAATAATTTTTAATTTAATGAAATGTTATAACCCATTTATGGAATATCTGAGTTTGGTAATACCCATATCCATGAATTCGGGTCAAATGCATGAGAAGGCTCTATTTGAAAATCAAGCAAATCTGGTGACTCCAAAAAAAAGAGAGTGATCACATCGTGACACGTAAAATTTTTATGTTTTCGTTATATATATTATTATAGATATACCTTATAAAAAAGTTATATATGTATATACAAAAGAACTATAACAGCCAAGTTATCTATGTGGTGTCACCATAATGGTTTATATGCTTCTTTCAAAGTATTTAGTATTTATATTTCATCTTGAATCACATGAGCATCTTTTTGTCTTATTATGTTTTTGTTGTTTCTTTTTCTCCTGTACTTTTTGTTTCTTTTTTTTTGTTTTTATATAATAAAGTTATAAAAAAAGATGTGCTTTTCTTTGTTTTTTGATTTATTATTAATAAATAGTTATAATTAACAATCATCTCGACTTTTAGTAGATCGTTCAATAAACACGCATATACATCAAACCAATAAACACATAGATACATCAAACCAAAACATGTATTATATACAAAACAATGAGTTTGTACAAAATAAAACAAAATATACAAATCTATAAAAACAGGGTATCGTCGAAATCGTCGTCTGGGGTCGTAAACGTCCATCATGAGCATCGACGTTTAATATAATATAATATAACATAATACAACATAACGTAACGTAACGTAACGTAACATAATATAACATAACATAACACAATATAATTATAATATAATACAGTATTATATTATATTACGTGCGCTACGGACACGGAGCTAAAAAAATGAAAAAGAATATATAAAAAATTGAGGTGGACCAATGGCCAATTTGGGGGGGGGGGGGGGTCAGTTAGTAAACATGCGCTTTGGTAAATCCGAGCGTTGTCGATCACGAAAATTGAGACGGCGAGTTTGCGTAAATTTGGTCGGTTTCCGTGAGGTTTGTTAGGCTACCAAAACTAAAACAAAAAAGATGTTTAGTCGGTTTCCTTAACGTTCGTTATGGTAATCGAAATAAAAACATAAAAAATCACGGATCAATATGGTGTCACCGAGTGGTTCACTAGAGCACTTGCTACACCAAAGTTCTAAATTATATATAGTAGTAATAACACACACTAATACACTATGACAACCTATAGAGGTGTAAAAAAGCTGATCCTAGTGAATATGTCATATAAGAAGATTTGTGTAATATTTCACACGCCATCTAGCATGTCATCTAACAACCTAGTATGTTATGTGTCTCCTTGAATCCCTATGCTATGCTTACGTCAATTTCTTACTTCCTTCTCACGGTAATTATTGCTTTCATTCATTAGGGTTATCGGGAGGGTTTGAAAGAGAGAACAGAGGGATGAAGGTCTTATATAGTGGCGGTGGCAGTTATTGTCTGAGAAGGAGGATCAGACAAGAAGTGGTTGGGTTTGATGGAGGAAAGGAGAGGCGGAGGAGGTTAGGGGAGATGGCGGAGGAGGCGCTGTCTAGGGGAGGTGGCGGAGGAGGAGGCGCCGACGAGGTGGCTGGTTTTGATAGAGGAAAGGAGAGGAGAGGAGATGAGATGAGATTAGGGTTTGAGGATAGGAGGGAAGTAATAATATGTATGAGAAGAGGTCAGAAGTGGTTGGACCATGTCTGCACCAAGAATTGGGCGCGCAGACGTTTTTTAATGAAACGTCTTCGGAAAAACAAACAGTCTGCAAAGGGCAATGTCTGTGCGGCACAGATAAAAGAGGTCAGAAAGAGCTTTTCATAAAAAACAAACACCACCTAACTTACTTGGGCTTAAGTGTATTACTAAGTGGGCTTCTAATTAATTTTGGGTTCCTGGTGGGAGTCGGTTATATATATTTACTTCATTACTTGTTTTGAGACATCTCTCAATCGCGAAATAGTAGAATACAAGAAAAAGAAAGGCGATTACATACATGTTACCATCATCATCTATATCAACAGATTCATCAAATGTCAATTCCTATTTCAATATCTCTGTCTAATACAATAAATCATTGTGTGTAACCCACAAATATTATATTATAATGATTCTGTTGGAAGTTAATCTTGAAACGGGTTATGGAGAAAGTTGAAGGAGCTAAGAGAAAGTATTTTCGTATGTTTATTTTGGCATGCTTATTTAAAATGGTAAATATATTATGAGTTTTTTAGTTTTCTAGAGTAAGTTTTTTTGTTTTGCAAGTTGTTAGTTTTAGTATAAATAGATGGTTAGAGTTTATGTAATTTTCAGGAGCCAAAAATATAATAAAACATAAAAAAAGTTGACTTTGGTTGAGATCAAATGTTATGTTCATATTCTTGGGCCTAATTTCCAACAAATTGCAATATATACAAGATTATCTTGATTTTGGAATATTTATTTGGAATCAAATACGTTGCTAAAAAGAAATAGTAGATACTTTTAGTCTTCACTTCACGTATCAAATAAATTATTTTAGAGTTGAATATTTTAAGACCACTTTTCTAGCCTGCATAAAAAATACAAATACATAATTATATTAGAAACTAATATAATGATTTTATAAAATTCATATAAATAAAACGAACAACTTAAAAATCAAGCATTACCTCCTTCTCCCAATCGCAACGAATGGTCATGATCCCTAATATGACCGTCTGTAACGCAGTTCCACCAAAAATCATTCCACCCCATATTCCCTGTTGATCAATATTCCACAACATTAAATTGATTTAAAATTTACATAATAACAAAAAAAAACTATAATTTTATAAAATGTTGCAAGCTGGTTTTATTATAAAACTGAATGAAATATGTAAAGGAAAAAAGATAAATAAGATATTCCATACCCCAACATCAAGATGTAAGACCAAGCCCAATACAACTCCAAGAGGTAGTCCAACCAAGTAGTACGAGCCCAAATTAATATATGCAACCCATGATTGCCATCCAGAACCTACCGCGACCCCTGTACAAGTAGCGCATATGTTGTTAATAAAAACATTGTAATTTGAGGGTCAAAACTAAAAAAGAAGTAACATCATTAGATCCCTGTTACTTTTAGGGTCGGTGACCCAGTGACAGAAATAAAGTCTCTTGACACACTCAAAGATTCTAAGTTTGAGCCAGAAAAAAAATAAAAGATATTTGTTTTCAAAAAAGAAATATATAACCCAATTAATAGAAAGTTGGATTGTCATAGGGTCAACAATCCATATATTCTGTTGTCAAAATTGATGCAAACTTCTAACTATAATGAATCATTACGTGGGGTCAGGAGGTTTTCCTTAAGGTTTTCTTTTGGAGTCCCAAGTTTAAATTCCGGCTCACATGCGTGATCAGAATATTGGGCACTGAGCAACACCACTGTAAAATGGATATGAACTTGGGTAGTTAATGGGGTTTGATAAGTGTTATGAAATTTTGGAAACAAACACCACGTTTAAAAACAAAAGGTTTAAAAAATACAATTTATTAAGGATGCTCCAATTCAACTTATGCTAAAAGTCTAAAGTTCCTTCACTTCACTTTCTTGTTAGGCTTAGAATGTTATCGTACAAAAATATACGACGGTACTATCAGAAAATATATTGTGTCAATCGAACATCCATCCGATGCATATACATATGAGAAGAGGAGAAGAAAAAATCTTATTTGTTTGAATTATTTCTCAAACTAATATGACTTTTCACATGAACTTAACCCTATATATATCACACATTAAAAGCAATTAACCAGTGTTATATACAAGGTGGTTTTCCAAGAGTTTACCAGAGATAACCGGTTGAACGCTGTTAAGAAGGATAGTAAAAGCTAACAGCCACGCCATGCTGTCAACCGCTTCAAGAACAACTGAGCTCGACGAAAATATTAGGGCAAACTTATCATGAAATGCAACTATTAATACACAGAATACAAGCCCGATGATGGACGAATGCAATATTGCCACAAATGTAGCATATTTCGCCCCATTGCCATTACCAGCACCGAGCTCGTTGGATACTCTTACTCTGTAGAACACAATAATATAACAAGTTATAGTTTTATTCATTGAGTAATTTGCATGCACACACTACATAGATATTAAGTAACATTGTTGTAAACAAAACCATACCCGATGCCTGCGAAAAAGGCAAGAGGAATCATCATTTCCCATCCGTTAATGTTCATACTGCATACATTTTCCAAAACAATGAAAGGTATTTAGTCTCTTAGTTTATAATCATAAATTCAACTATTTGTTAATTAATTTTTTATAAATTTAATAAGACAATAACTAATACCAAATCGATACAGCATCAACAGCAATGGTTGCATTCTTAAGAAATGCCGTCATTAGTATCAATACTCGATAATACCAGTTCTCCAAACTGCAAAACGATACCACATGATTCTTATATACCAGATATAAACACATCAAATCATTTACTTATTAATGGGTCGACTAAACGTGTCACACGAGTCCATATAACAAATTTAGCTGAAAGAGAAACAAAGTGAGTAGACAAAATTCTCTATTCAATAGACATGATCTCCTAAAGATTTCTTATTGGCGCTTAGATTATTATTATAAAAGTTTTTGTTAGGTTGTGCTAACAAAAAAAAAATTAAACTTGACCGGTTTAACCCAAACTCATTTTGACTCAATCGGGCTATCCTTTACCACAATGACAATGTATAATTTGAAAATTAGGGACGAGTTATACCAAAGCATGACACCTGAAGCAGCCGAAAGTTTCACGAACTCCCACAATCCGGAAAACGCTTGCATAGAGAAACCATTCCATGTCAAAGGACATCCTCCCAAAGCCGTATACGAAAACAAACAAACGAAATTCAACCACCACGAAATATCCAAAGCAACCACCGTCCCCACAATCCCGAACCCAAATACATTCATAAAGAGCCAAGTAAGCAAGACATGAATCCCGAGAATAACCAATGAAACCCATGCCAATATGGGAGTCTTGGTTTGGCTTTGCAAAAACCGTTGCACAGGGAACAAAAATGCAAATGAGAAGTGTTGCGGTATTAGCCAAATAGCGGCTAGTCCGGATAATTCAGCTACCTCGTCTGATTGACCTAACAGCTTTAAGATCGGGGTGGCGTATATGTAGAATGGCAATGTGACTATACAACATACTAATAGAACGATCCACGACCTTTGCATGTATATCCCAATCATGTTGTACCTTTTGGCCCCGAATGCTTGTCCGCACAACGTTTCCAGCGCGCTAGCCATTCCGAGCTACAAAAGCGAGGCTTTAATGTAAAGACATCTTCTTAGTAGCAAACTATCCCATGTGTAATCAATAAAAAATAAGATACATAAAAGGGAAACTTCACCAGTCACCAGTAATCATTTTTAAATGTTTAGCTATAATTATTAGAAGTATTTTTGTTACTTTAAAGTCACTACAACTTGCATTAGGTATTCCAATCGTATTTAATTATTTTATAAATGTTAAAAGTGGGCCAAAAGAGTATGTACAAATCTTGGTTATTAACATTTAAGTGATTATTGTTTTTTTTTTCAATTAACTTGAAGTAGAAGATAATAGTATATAAAAAAATCTATAAACGATATTAAGTTTTATAATTGTTTAACTTTAATTAAACTAAAAAATCATTAAATAGTAAATCAATTCATATATATTTCATGTGTTTACTTAATTTTAAATTAGTTTAATATTTATAAAGAAGATCACATTGATTGGGCTTCTAATAAAATTTGATTGACTTTAGTTTAAAAAAACCTAAAAATATAAATAATGTAAACACCACATGTGAAGGCATTAAGTTGATAAATCGTATTCGATTTGAATCAATAAGCAATCAAAGAAGGGCCAGCTAGTACCTACTCAATGCAATTACTTTGTAATAGAGTATTAAAATCTAAAAAAAATGTTATTGGAAATGATTGATTGATATGCTCAGATTTAATGTTCAACGGCTTTGATCATGAACTACTTTAATCAAACACGTGAATGACATGAACAATTTAAACATACTTTTCGCCACCGTAAACGAATCGTGCGCTACACAAACTGTTCGTATACTGTTTGATTGAAAATTTGTTTATGTTCATCCGTTTAATAAATGAGCGAACATGAACAAGGAATTTCGTTTTGTAAGCTTAACCTACGAACATGAACAAATGGCATGTTCTTTAATTGTGTTTGTGAGCGTTCGATAATGTGTTCCTATAGGTTCGTTCGTTAATGTTTGTTAATTTTCCGTCGGTTAAGTTCGTTTATGTCTAGGGTTGTCATAACATGTCAGATACGACACGATAAGACACGATGATCTGCAACACTAAACACAAACATGACATGATAACTAAGTCATTTTTTTCAAACACGAACACGAACCTGCTTAGTAACAGGTTAACATGTTAAGAACTTTTAAAGGGATTGTTTAAAGATACAATGAATAATACATTTGTAATGAAATTAAAAGTTCCAAAAGGAGAATAAAATGTTAATAATACATAATACATCACATATTTGAAATAAAAAACCACAAATCCATAACATATTTAAAACAAAAATCCATAGATTATTATGAAAAACAGTTCAAACCGAAATAATTTAATATCAAAATATTGAACATTCTTATTAACATTGTAATATTATTATGGATAAGTTTTTAGTGGTGTAAAAACAATTAACCTCATATTAAGGAAGCGAATAAAACATACAAGTAGTCCGAAGTTAAAACCAACGATGACGCCGGTGGAGATGGTGATGGCGGCAAGCTCCACGTCACCGAGGTGGCCGGCGAAGGCTTGAGTAACAACGTTCATGGAGAAAGAGGCTACACGGCTGAAGATGGACGGACCAACTATGTACCAAAGCTTCTTTGATTCAACCCAGAATCTTGATTTAGTGTTTCCGGCAGCTGGTGGCGGTGGTGCATGTAATAATAATCCATGGTTTAGTTCTTCGTTGGTGTCCATCGTCACGAATATACTTAATAAAGTTTTATGAATATATAATAAAGTTTTAGAGGAATAGATGTTACGTATGAAAGGCTAAAGTTGCCCATTTTGTAGACTGGTGGTTAACATCGAGCTAATCTTCCAGCTTCTAGAAATGTTTTTTTTGAGGTAAATATACAACCAACGAATTAATTAATACATCAATTGTTATTTCTTTTTTTTTTTTTTTAATTTGTAGTGTATTTTTATTTTTCTATATAGATATTTTTTTTTTCATTTTAAACTATATCGTTATCTTCTTTTATTAATCAACTCCATAAAATCGGTCAAGGGTGACGGCATGATATAACTTTTTTTGTTGTTTTCTCTTTTCCTTCTTTAGTATTGTAAGGTAAATATTTTGTCGTCTACACATATTTGATATATAAGTTTGCCAAAGAGCTTGGCTACAAGACACCTCCACCGAGGAGGGATGAAAGTCGTCGTTAGTGATCCGACGGTGTTGGGTGAAAGAGTCGTCGTTCAACGAATAAAAGTTATTATAAAGGAAACAGACTGGTCTTCTTTGAAAGTTAACATCTATGAGAAGGTTTGGTACCTTGATGCCAACTTTCGCCACCCGGGGTTGTGGTATGTTCCATTAGTTAGACTATTCGATGCATGTGAAAGACGATTTTGCAATGAAACTTTGATTTAAAGATGACCATATGTTCAAAATATACATAGTTTAGGGCATCTTCAACGGTGGAGGTGTTTTTATTTTCAAACGCCTCCAAATCATCACCATCTCCCCTCTTTTCTTTTATTGCTCTATCTTCTCTCTTACTTTTATCTCACAAATACTAGTTTGAAAATACAAACTTATTTCTTCTCTCTCCTCCACCTTCCACATAGATTACAAACACAATACAATCTTACCATTAGAGATGTTCTTTGAAGTATATGTGTGTTTTTATCAAATACTAAATATATTAAAAGGGGGGGGGGGGGGGGGGGGGGGTTCAATGGGAAACTTAAAAAAATAGGAAACTAAGGAACTATGCCTTTACATGTAAAAAAATAAAAATATAAACCTTAATTTCACATATAAAAAATTAGTTTTAACATAAACTTTTTTAGAAGTGTTTTTTTTTATAAATACATGTATATTCCAATAAAAAAATTAAATTTTGTAAAAAATATATTCTGTTTACCTATTTGTAGCTATAAAAAAATTTAATTCCCCAAACACATGATTCAATTTCCAAAAATTAAACCCTAATTCAAAATTCAGATAACTAAGCGAACAAATAACTTACAAACGGAGATAGAGGGGATTATGTGGATTTGTAGACGAACAACGAATCGACGATTCGATTATGAACAAATTTGAAGATGAAATTACAATTTAATTATTCAATTAACCATCCAGTTGATGATATAACACCTTCCAATTGAAGGCCTAGTAACGAACATGCCGATGATCGGAGAGTAAATTGTGAACGACGTGTAGCTTGTGACTATCCATATTTGGTGGAAACTGGAATGTTTAAAAGGCCCTGTTAAGTCGTCTATTGATGATGTATTGAATGATTGTAACGGACGGATTAAATGATTGTATTGAAAGCGCCGGAGTGTTGTATTGAAAGCGGCCGGACTGGAACCTTTGCAGGGATAGTCGTTGGAGAGTTAAGGATTGCATTTAATTTTAAGACGTTTTATAAAGAGAGAATGTAGGAGGTGAAATGACGTCTATATGTATTATATTATAATGTAATATAGATTATTAAAATCTAAACACTAAAAAAATCATATTTAATGTTCAACTGCTTTTGATCCTAACTTTAATCGAACACATTGTTTTATACTAATATTAAATATAAGCTCACGTAAATTACTTTAATCGAACACATATTAATAATATAAGCTCCTGTAAATTATTTGAAAGGTAGTCTTCATAACAAATAATTAATAATAGGTTAGCATATGCATATATATCCATAATCTATATAAACGAAATCATTAAAAGTTCTATGATTTCTCTATACATTCTTTCAAACCATCATATTGCATTATTTGTAAATGGAGGTTTTTAATGCATTTTACCCGAATTCACGGGTATGGGTCTTACCAAACACAGATAGGCCTTAAAAGGGTTATAAAAATTAAAAATTAACTCACCCAATTATTGATGTGTAAATTCTATAAAAATATGGATATACTAAAAATTATTATATGATTGTTTTTTAAAAAAAGATATTATTTATAATTAAGAAACAATTTTATAGTAAAAAATAAGCGGGTTTTGGGTCTCACAAAACCCAAATAACTTTTAATCCGGGTTATAACATCTTAGTTATTTGTGAAACCCTTTTATTATCAAACTATAAGTATATTATTAATTTTCTTACAATAAATAAAATTAGTCTCTAAAAAAGTATATAAATATTAAAAACGAATTATGTAAAACAGCCCCTATATCTTACATATGGTTATTATTATTTTGGTTGCATAGAAGATATTTTAACCAATTAAAAATTTCTTCTATTTTCTAATTACAACATGTTTTTGTCTCTCTGGTTTTTGATACCTTTGGCTACTTGGCACCGGAAGCTATCCGTTTCCTAACCAGGGTTCAACGGGTTGTGCATAGCAATGTGTCGACTCCAAAGGGGCAGGGGTATGTCTTTAGCAGGTTAGGGTTTGCAATTCAGAAAGGGGTGGCGGCGCAGCTTGTTGCCCGCCTACCTACTATGTTGATGTAATATCTATGTTTCTATATAATGAAAAAGGAAGTATTGGTAAATAGTTCATGTTTTTTTTCTTAACTAAAACTAATTAATACGGTAATTACAAATGATTATATTTTTATATATTATTCATTTATTTTATTTGGACGCAACTGCAACATTCATCGTTCTTCATCTCAATTTGTTTCTACCAATTTTAAAAAGTTTGTTGACAATATCCAAATACATTTGATTTAGCCTAAGTACTTGATTTTGTTGAGCAACTTCAAATCAAAGCTTCGCAATACCATCTTATCTACATATAATAAAATAGTGGATTTTTAAGTAACCATATCCACTTCCTTTTCATAAATCTCTTTAAATTGTCACATGACATTTTAACATTTTTTTTATTTTTTCCTTTTTATTAAAATATTTTTTATCAAATCTCTTTAATTGTTATGTAGCATTTTGACATTTTGTTTTATTTTTTTCCTTTCATTAAAATATTTTTCATTAAATATCTTTAATCTACCTATATATTATTTTTTTCTTTTCATTAAAATATTTTTCATTAAATATCTTTAATCTACCTATATAATACAAGAGTGGATTTTCAAGCAACTATATCCACTTACTTTTCATCAAATCTTTTTAAATTGTCACATGATATTTTGACATTTTTTTATTTTTTTCTTTCTATTAAAATATTTTTTTATCAAATCTCTTTAAATTGTCACATGGCATTTTGACATTTTTTTTTATTTTTTTCCTTTTTATTAAAATACTTTTCATTAAGTCTCTTTAAACTGACACATGACATTTTGGTAATTTTTTTCCTTTTCATTAAAATTAAAATTGAATTCATATATAGCGGGTTTTGTAAACAACCAGACTATATCAAAAGCAATTACATTTCCATCATTCAGTCATAAACCTAACAATCTACTTATATAATAAAAGAGTAGATTTTCAAGCAACCATCTCCTCTAGCTTTTCATCAGATCTCTTTAAATTGCCACATGACATTTTGACAGTTTTTTTTAATTTTTTTCTTTTCATTAAAATACTTTTCATCAAATATCTTTAAATTGCCACATGGCATTTTGGTATATTATTTATTTTTTTAGTTTCATTAAATCTCTTTAAATTGCCACACGACATTTTCTTATTTTTTTATTTTTTCTTTTTTGTTAAAATTATAATTGAATACACATTTAGCGGGTTTTGTAAACAACCAGACTATGTCAAAGGCAATTCCATTTTCAACCTTCAGGCTTAAACCTAACAATTCCTATTGGCCGATGTTCTTAAGGTTTGGGATTTTTCATTATAATTTCGTGTCATTATTGTTTTTTTTTTTCAATTTGGATGAATACATTTATACATATACAGTAAGTGTGTTACGTTTATAGGAACAATGGGGACAATGCGGACATAGTGAACCCAAGTCTTTGGTGATGTTCAAGTAATGATATGGTTCTTTGGAGTGTAATATTATGAAATGTTATACGACTTCAAGTGCCAACAAATATATATCTAGACCTCTCGACCCCTTTCATCGGGCCCTTTTGATCTAGAGCTCATCAAAGAGCTTACTAAACTTGCCATGGAACGTTCTGTTTGCGTCTTCATTGTCTCAGTTATTATATTTAGTGTTATCTAATCAAGATCTGTATGTACGGTTATTGTTTTCTGTTCGATTTCTTAGAAGCAATCAAGTCTTGGGTGATGCTCATGTAATTGAATGTGTTTTGTATAAGAAAAGGTAATTGTTTATTTGTGCATTTAAATTGAACCATCTGAATTCATGTTATGTTTTTAACATTTTATTATTTTTTTTTAAAATAAAATGTTGTTATGATAGGACAATAGCATGTGTACCCTTAGTCTTCCACAGTTTGCTAATTTTTTTAAGTCGATTGCAGTGGTTAAAATGCTCTAGAAAGGTTTTTTCATTTGGTAAAGAAATCATCATCTTTGTATCAACCAATATACTTTGAGACATTTTATAAATTAAATTTGTAGCATTTTTTTAAATAACTGAACTTGAATGACGTTCACATTTTTATAAGAATGTGAGGGTGAGGATAAGCACCCATTTTGAAAATAAATATTTTAGTATTTTGATGTTAAAAATTGATTAATATAGGTATATGAAAGGAATTATATTTTTGTTCAACAAATGGAGTTGTGGTCTGCATTCTTGTGGGAACGGTAACGCTAGAGCATTCTGTTCCTGCCCTCGGTTCTTCTTTCATAATAGTTGGAATGACAGTTGATTTTTCAGCTTTTTGTTATGCTGAGCCAACAAACCATTGCCCTTCAGTTGGACGCGCGTGTTGTTATACCTACAACTATGTTGGTGAAAGGTATATTCTTTAATATAATACTTATTCATATTGTAAAAAATTGAATGTTTACATCATTATTATTTTGTAATTGTTTAGTCTTTCTTGGATAATCGGCTGAGTTTTGATTTTGGAATATACAATGATGTGTATCATAGTCGCCCATGGCATTTCTTTTAATCCGCTTCATGCATTTTACATTATTAAAGAATAATTATATGCAAACTAATTTCCAGCATTTGATGTCAAATATTATGTTCCTCCTTCAAACATTGATCTTTGGAGGCTCATATAGTCTACCGGGCTATCATGTGTTGAAATTAAGGAGGTATTTATTAAAGTGAGTATTTATTATTATTATTATTATTTTGTTTCTTAATAGTATTTTAAAATATAATGCGTATTTATTTATTAGTTTAATTTTTTACAAGTTATTTATTCGAAACATATTTCAGAGTATCGGATCTCTTTGGGTCTTTTTTTATATGGTTATTTTTGTTGATTTTTATATTTAGTTTTGATAGGGAACAATCAAAGTATTAGACAACTTTAAGATTTAGTCTCCATGAAAGCTGTCACACCCCCATCTTAGGCCTAAGAGCGTGACCCAATAGTTGGTATCGTAATTGTAAATAAATCAGAGTTGCGTTAGTTTGCGGAAGTATTATAAAACTTTAAGGATCAAAAGTGTAACATTTTATATATACATTCAAAAAGACGGGAATTGTAAAACACCTGTTTAGATTTAACAAAAGATTACTTGTTTATGTTTACAAACCACCATTTATGTTTATACAAAATAAAAATCCGAGCCATCGGATATATAAGCACTTCGTCACTCCAAGTGCTAAACTTGTTCACCTGCAAATTTTAAGAAAATACGTCAGCAACGAATGCTGGTGAACACGCTGACGCAAAATAACTTCTTTTACTTTATTACCCCTCGAGACTATGCCTGCCTCGGCCCAACGTGGCTTAGGAATAACAAAGTCAAATAACACATTATAAACTAAAGCCTCTACTCTAGGTGACCTCAGCAAACACCGCAGCGTTTGACTTAGTTAAGTACTCGTAAATATACACATAAGGTCGTACTCCCTGCAGGAGAGCGTCCTACGACCAAGGGTGGTGCGATCATGCCCATACATCGCATAGTACCACCTATGTAAGGATCCAGACATACGTATACCACAGCCTGAGGGCTAGGTTTATACTCATAGTTATAACGGTTTTAGGAACACATAGTTCCGTGTAAACAATTTCACAGAGCAAGTTTGACTCATTTGAAAACAAGTTTAAAAGTTTGGGGCGTATTCACCTTGTCTCTTTAGGATTGGCTTCACTCACCGTCCAAGGGTCTTTCCCTTTCTTTATCTCGCACCTATAGTACGAGTATAAATATTTGTTAGTCGGATACACGATCCGGCTTAAGACCTTTAGTCTTATATCTCAATCCTCGATTGAACCTTTAGTTCAATTCTTTATTTACTTAAAAACCTCTTGTTTAAAAGTAAATTATAAACCTTTAGTTTATATTAAAAACCCGACGTTTCTTCTTCTCCAAGAAACGTAATCTTTTCTTTTATTATTTAAGAATACTCTTTATTCATTAAATAATATTTTCATAACAAAGAATATATACATATATACTTACACACATATATATATGTTATCACACATTCAACATTCAATCTTTCATTCATTTCTTTGTTATGTTTTCTCTTCTTTTCTTTTATCGAGGTATCGAGTATAACCTCGACTTAAGGCTTATGCCTTGAATATAATATTAGATTATATTGAATTCGATATTAAGCCTAACCTTAAGTGGCGTACCGAAATCCTAGGGACTTGAGCAGCACTCCAACGCCGCTTTACTTCTCGATCGTCAAACAATTACGCCAAACTTCCGTACCCGTCGGCACGTTTATCGAGATTCATTGCCATTTCAATAACACCTTTTTGGTATATAGCTTTTTTGGTTTATTGAGATCGTCAAACGATTACGCCAAGTATATTCGGGCCCTCTACGCGAGTCCCATTTAACTTTCACAATTTTCAAAGTCTTTCTTTTCAATTTCTTTGTTTTCGAATCTTTAATTTTTATTGGAAGTTCAACGAATTTTAAGTTTTTGTTTATTTCTACGTCTTTCAATGGCATAGCCAAAGATTCATCGGTCAAGCACTTACGCATATTCGAAACATGGAATACATCATGTATTCCTTGCATTTCCTCGGGCAATCGCAAACGGTATGCAACATTGCCGATTCGTTCGAGTACCTCAAAAGGTCCAACGAATCGAGGACTCAATTTTCCTTTCTTACCGAAGAGAATAACGCCTTTCCAAGGTGAGACTTTCAAAAGAACCTTGTCACCGACATTGAATTCTAATGTCTTACGGCGGACATCGGCATAACTCTTTTGACGATCGCGCGCCGTTTTAAGTCGTTCTCGAATTTGAAGAATTTTTTCGGTTGTCTCTTGGACAATCTCGGGTCCAGACAATTGATTATCTCCGGTTTCAGACCAACACACGGGCGTCCTACACTTTCAACCATATAATGCCTCGAATGGTG
The DNA here is from genome assembly GCF_021521415.1 of Bidens hawaiensis. NCBI lineage: Eukaryota > Viridiplantae > Streptophyta > Magnoliopsida > Asterales > Asteraceae > Bidens > Bidens hawaiensis. Next base: position 175,271 of record NW_027493099.1, read on the forward strand.
CGGTTTGAATACTTGCGTGATAACTATTGTTATAAGAGAATTCCATTAGGGGTAAGTGGTCATCCCAACTTCCACCTAAGTCGATCACACAAGCGTGGAGCATATCTTCCAATATTTGAATCGTTCTTTCACTTTTCCCATTAGTTTGTGGATGATAGGCAGTGCTCAGGTTTAACTTCGTACCAAGAGCTTGTTGGAAGCTTTCCAGAAATGAGACGTAAAACGACTGTCTCGATCAGGTATTATAGACAGCGGTACTCCATGCAAAGCGACAATGGTGTTTACATAAATACGCGCTAGTCTATCCATTGAGTACGACTCATTGATGGGTATGAAGTGTGCAGACTTCCTTAAGCGATCCACAATTACCCATATTGCATTAGGTTGTCGAGTTGTCTTCGGGAGTTTGGTAATGAAATCCATAGTGATTAACTCCCACTTCCATACGGGAAGTTCGGGTTGCTGAAGCAATCCCGAAGGCTTTTGATGTTCAGCCTTGACTTGCAAGCAAGTTAAACATTTCGCAACATGCGAAGCGACATCCCTTTTCATTCCATTCCACCAATAATTCGCCTTTAGATTGTGGTACATCTTATCACTTCCGGGATGCATCATGTATTTCGTCTTGTGAGCTTCGTTCAAAATTTTCTCACGCAGACCTCCGATAATTGGTACCCAAATCCTATTACCGATTATAAGGATACCATCAGCACCTTTGACTAGCGAGTCAATGGTGCCATTACGTTTTTCGTCGGAGATTTGGTTTTCATTGATCGCTTGAGTTTGAGCGGATTTGATTTGTTTAAAGAGATCAATTTGGAGTTTAAACGCAACGCTCGAACTCTTTTTGGTTTCTCGTGTTCTTTACGGCTTAAGGCATCGGCTACAACGTTAGCCTTGCCTTCATGATAAACAATCTCGCAATCATAGTCGTTGAGCGTTTCCATCCATCGCCGTTGGCGTATCTTGAGCTCTTTTTGATCAAATATATGTTTCAAGTTCTTATGATCAGTGTACACGGTGAATCTTACTCCATAGAGATAATGCCTCCATATCTTAAGCGCAAAGATTATGGCACCTAACTCTAGATCGTGAGTCGTATAGTTCTTTTCGTGTACCTTGAGTTGACGAGAGGCGTAGGCGATTACTTTCTTGCATTGCATTAGTACGCATCCTAAACCCGAGTAAGATGCGTCACTAAATACCACAAAATCCTCAGTACCTTCTGGCAAAGCCAAGATAGGTTCTTGAGTGAGCTTTTGTTAAAGTATATTGAATTCCTCTTGTTGCTTCATTCCCATTCATACTTGATGTTCTTACGAGTCAAAGAAGTTAGAGGAACGGCGATTCGAGAAAAGTTCTCGATGAATCTATGGTAGTAGCCAGCCAAACCTAAGAAACTTCGGATTTCGGTTGGCGACTTCGGGACCTCCCACTTAGAGATAGCTTCAATCTTAGCAGGGTCCACTTGAATACCGTTAACATTAATGACGTGACCAAGAAATTGCACCTCGTGCAACCAGAACTCGCATTTCGAGAACTTGGCGTACAACTTTTCGGTTCTAAGAATTTCAAGCAATGTTTGGAGGTGGACTTCATGATCAGCCTTTGACTTAGAATAAATAAGTATGTCGTCGATGAAGACGATAACAAATTTATCCAAGTAAGGCTTACAAATTCGATTCATCATGTCCATGAACGCAGCTGGAGCATTAGTAAGTCCAAACGGCATAACCGTGAACTCATAATGTCCATACCTTGTTCGAAAAGCAGTCTTTGGAATGTTTTCGGATTGAACCTTGAGTTGGTGATAGCCAGAACAAAGATCGATTTTAGAAAAATAGCTAGGACCTTGAAGTTGGTCGAAAAGATCATCAATACGAGGGAGTGGATATCGGTTTTTGATTGTGACTTTGTTCAACGCACGATAATCAATACACATTCACATGGAACCATCCTTCTTCTTGACGAATAGAATTGGCGCTCCCCAAGGCAACGAACTCGGTCGAATAAAACCTTTCTCCAAAAGCTCATCGAGCTGTTTCTTCAACTCCTTCATTTCAGTCGGCGCTAAACGATACGGAGCTTTGGCGATCGGAGCAGTACCAGGAATAAGATCAATCCTAAACTCTACATCACGATCGGGAGGGATTCCAGGAAGTTCATCAGGAAAGACGTCAGAAAAGTCAGAAACGATAGGAACTTCTTTGATTTCTTTTGGCTTTGACTCTTCAGTGACATAGGCCATGAATGCGAGGCATCCTTGATTCAAACATTTGATAGCCCTAATCATGGAGATTATGCTAACTTGGCCAGCGTCTTTGTCCCATTCAATTCGAATCGTTCGTTTATCGGGGGCTTGAAGTTCAACGGTTTTGCTATTGCAAATTATACGGGCATGGTTATCGGATAACCAATCCATACCAAGTACAATATCAAAACCAGCTAGACTCATGGGTAACAAACAAATAAGAAGAATATAACCAGCTAGAAGTATTTTTCCGTTTTCAAGGGCTTCGGAGATCTTAACGATTTCGCTACTAGCAGTCTCGACGTTTGGAGTTTTATATAATTTTGTTAATGGTTCGTTTAATAGACTACAAAAACTACAATCTATAAAACTTAAATTGGCACCCGAATCAAACAAAACTCTAGCATAGGTGTCGTTGACTAGAAACGTACCAGTTATGGTTTCCGCCACATCAGCGGCTCTTTTTGTGTCGAGTACAAAGAGTCGAGCGTTTCCTTTCTTGTTTTGGCCACTTCCACCCGCATCACCACCAGCAGGTTTATTCTTTGGGCACTCAAAACTTAAATGGCCCATTTCCTTGCAATTAAAGCAAGTCATCCTCTTTTTTCAACAATTGGCAGCATCATGTCCCGTACGATTACAGGACTCACAGACTTTAGGAGACGGGGTGAAATTGCATCGGCCCTTGTGGTATCTCTTACAAGTCTTGCATGGCGTAGAGTTGTTTCGGTTTATGCCCTTGCCTCTAAAGTTGGAACTTCCTCCAGTTTTTCCTTGAACAGCTGTTGGTGTCACCTCCTTGTCCTCTTCCTTATTGCGGACCATGCCGCCCATCAAACCGGCCAACTCCATAGCTGAGTCAGCGGTTTGAGGTAGGTGAGACCTCACCATGTCGCGGATTTCCCACGGTAGTCCCCAGATATATCGAGTTACTTTGCTGGATTCAGGGTTAACCAGCTGGGGAACTAAACAACAATACTCAAGGAACTTAGTATTGTATTAACGAAGATTTGTCCCCACGACCTTATGATTAAGAAATTTCGTTTGAACTTGGTCGGTTTCGTGCATCGGACAAAACTTCCCCTATCACCATGGCCTTAAACTCTTCCCACATCAGGCCGTACATCACATCTTTTCCCTTACTCATCAATAGCGCATTCCACTACTCGTGCGCTTCACCCTTGAACATTAGGGTAGAGTACTGGATTTTCTCTTCCTCGGAACACTTGCTTGTGATAACAAGAGTTTCCATCTCCTCGAGCCACCTCACGGTTGTGATAGCTCCCTTGTCACCATGGAACTCTTTCGGTCCATAGTACTTAAAATCTTTGAACGTACACCCACTAACTTTCATCCTTTTAAACTTTTGCCTAACACCTTCGTCGGCATTAGACCCATGATCGCTCTCTTCATCAAGGAATGGTTTAGGACGAGATTTAATGGATTTTGATGGATGAACGGAAGGGTTAATAGTTCGGGAATGTCTAGTTTGCCGAGATTGAGATCTAAACGCGGATCCTTCCCTAACCGCATCTTTAATCATCTTTTGGATTCTATTCATGTATTTCTCAGGAATTTCTTCCTCTCGCTTGTTCTCAGGGCCTTTCCCCTTATCTCTCATTTCTTTTTCTTTTCGAGCGTTTTCATTGTTGTTACTTTGTTCAGACATTTTCTTTCTTTTTCTTTTTAATTTGGTCTGAAATTTTAACAACAATACTTATATTAAAAAACACAAGTTTTATTTCATATATACATATCACAAACAGATATGTATATTATATATTACACACACATATATATATCGTTTCAACGATATATATATAATTTGTCCTATCATTACAAGAGAACGTTTCAAACGTTCTTTATTTATACACATATCATACAGGACTATTTTACACACAGTCTTCACTTGGCCACCATCTTCAATTCTTCAAGAACTTCTTCACAACCTTCGATATTTTGTTGCACTTTCGAAGGAGTGTTTCTCCAACTTTCTTCTTTTTCTTTTCTTCTTCATCTACCTTCTTCCTCCAATCGTCGGTTTCACGTAGAGCGCGGTCCAAATGCTCTTCATACTATTGAGGGACTACATTGGGGTATCCATACTGCGGAGGTGGGTCACGGTAACCCAGAGTCACCATCTCGTAATGATTCCTCGGCTCTGGATGCGGAACATAGTCCATATCGGATGAAAGGTAGAGGTAGGTCTTGGCAGCTTGGTTCTGCTCTCGGATCTCGTCGGCTTGCTCTTGAATTGATGGAATTTCTCCTTGGAATGGTGGGAAGCTTGACGAAACTTGATTCCTCAATTTTTCAAGATGCTGGACGTATGGATCCATAGTGCCATAGCTTGCGTTTTGGGAAGTGAGTGATCCTTCCATTGGGCTTGTCATTTCGTTGGTATCATCAGGATACTCTTCTTCCGGTTCCTCTTCCGATTCTTCCTCAAGGTCTTCCTCCTCATCAGGGTCCTCTTCTTCTGGTTCATCTTCCTCCATGGGTTGTGCGGTTTCATTTATTATTGAGGGCATCTGAAAAGTCTCAGCAGGCATCATAATCCTCATCTTGGGTCTACGGGACGTCCCTACACCGTTGTTTGGTTGGGAACTAGCTTCATTGAAGGTCGAACTTCCGGCATGCTATTCTTTCTGTTCGGAGAGATATTTCATCCACACGGAGGATGGTTGAGAGTTTGGTAAGTATCCGGCTGGATAACATTGTGGTATCTCTAAGGGTTGGTAAGTGGGAATCTCCGATGGTTGGTATGTCGGTACTTCAGAAGGTTGATACATCGATAGGGTTGGTGGATGGTAGCTTGTGTGACATCTGCCCCGATCTGACCCGACCCAGGTACCCGTTTCTCTGACCCGATCTCTTTCTTTTATGATTTAATATTTATTTATACTTATATTTTACTTTTAATAATAATAATATATTTTCCTTCCCGCCTCTTTCTCTCTCTTTCTTTCCGCCGTCCCGTCCCTCTTCTTCTCTCTTTCCGCCTTCTGTTCCCTCTTGTCGCTGTCCCGCCCTTAAGCCTTGTTTCCTTCTTTTTCTCCTCTTGTCCTTTGTTTCTTCCCGCCTAAGTTTGTCTGCGCAGCTCCACGCGCCAGACTCCTTACAAGGAAGCCTGCGTGAAGACCATCTGTTCCAGCGATACGCGAGACGAACTCTTCTCGCAGCGCGCTAAGAAATGTAATTCTTCTCGCAGCGCGCTAAGAACGGTAGTTCTTCCCGCGACGCGCTAAGGATTTGTAGTTCTTCTCGCAGCGCGCTAAGAATCGTAGTTCATCCCTCGACGCGCGAAGAATTATAGTTCTTCCCGCGGCGCGCTAAGAATTGTAATTCTTCTCGCAGCGCGCTAAGAACGGTTGTTCTTCCCGCGACGCGCTAAGGATTTGTAGTTCTTCTCGCAGCGCGCTAAGAATCGTAGTTCATCCCTCGACGCGCGAAGAATTATAGTTCTTCCCGCGGCGCGCTAGGAATTGTAGTTCCTCCCGCGGCGCGCTAAGAAATGTGATTCTTCCCGCGGCGCGCTAAGAAATGTGATTCTTCCCGCGGCGCGCTAAGAAATGTGATTCTTCCCGCGGCGCGCCTTAGCCTTCTCGCGCGCAGCTTTCTCGCGCTAGACTTATCTTTTTTTCTGTTTTATCCAGCCTGTTTGCTTTTGTGTTGTCTTATCTTCTGTGCTGTTGACCTGACCTATCTTATGTCTGAAAAGTTACTTTCGGCGCAGCATGCGCACCAACCCCATTGGTTGGCAGAAAAAGTGACTGACATTATCTTTTGAGATCTGCTTTTTCCATGCCTGACCAGTACCTTTATCTGACCCTCCCATGCCTGTTCCCTGTCAGCTTTCTCTTGTCCCCTGCAGCTGCCATATCTTTTGATATCTTTTGCTTTTGGAATCTTTTGCTTTTTGAGATCTTTTCCCCTTTTCTAGGGATTGTGTTCCCTAGGGTTTCTCTATAAATAATAATCTTATTTTTCCTAACACATCACACACAAACACTTAATTTAACCTCCTCCTTGCTCTCTCTGCCGCCTCCCTCTTTGCCTCCGTCTTCCTCCCTGTTCTGCCCTGCTTTTCCGGTAATATATATTATATATAATAATTTACTTATTAATTATGTTAACTTATAATCAAGACTTAAAACAGATCATTAAAACAATAATCTTATTTATAGGTTAACTTGTGCTTGTTTAAAGTTGGTTCTTGCTTTATCTTACACCGCATCGTTTATCAAGTGAGTAATCTCGTATCTAATCCCTTTTTGCTTTTAATGTTTTGGGATGTTCATGTGTTCATACAAACTTAGAGTCTTAAACTGTTTATGAACTTTAGTCGCGCAGTATCCCATGTGTTGAGGACGTAGACTTGGCTGTTTATTTGTATGTGTGGATCATTAACCGTCTTGTCGGTCTATTCCGCAGTTCTCATGGTACCATTAGATGAACACGGGAGAACTATCGTTTATGATTTTCTCTTTTGTTTACACTTGCACAGTCTTTCTTGTTTGTGAGCTCAATTGTAAGCACTGGCAGTCTATGAATCTTAGAGTTGGTCCCGATCGGATTACACCCTTGTTGAAAACCAAACATACACATGTTGCGCGCAGATTTATTGTTATCTATGTACTGTATTAAACTTGATTTCTCACCAACACGCAAGTGTTTGACGTTTTATTTTAACACATGTTCAGGTTTGCAGTAGCTGTTTTGGAGCTTGAGGACACGTAGGAAGTTTTCTTTATTTTGGACCTAGATTAAAATGTATCAAGACAAGTTATTGCTGTTCGAATATTATGATTTATAATATATTGATTTATGATGATTTATGTTATCTTATGTTTACTTTGCGCGTGCGCGAATGAATGTATTTATTAAATATTGACACCCAATAGTGTCACGAGTAATGAAACAATATGTGGCGCCCCGATGTATAATCCGCCTTTGGTCGGGGTGTTACAGCTTGAGTGTCTTGGTGGTTCAATTCCTTGCTTTGGTGGACTATCGGTGATGTATATAAAAATATACATCTTTTTAAGCATCAAATAATCTCTAAAACTGCAACTTCTATCGTATAATATAGTTAAAATAACTACTTATCATATTAAAATGTATTTTCAGGTGAATCCAAGCCTCAAACGAAGAAACGAATGAAAAAACAAAGAAAACCCAAAGAAAACAGCAAAACATGGGGCTGTGCTTCAGGAAACATGGGGCTGTGCTTTTGGAAACACGGGGCTGTGCTTTGGGAAACACGGGGCTGTGCTTTTGGAAAACACGGGGCTGTGCTTTTGGAAGCACGGGGCCGTGCTTCTGGTCACTTTTCAGAAAAGATAAAATAATCTACAAGAAAAGACAAAATAGTGAACAGCTGGACACGGGGGCGTGCTTTTGGAAGCACGGGGCCTTGCTTACCTCTCAGAAACGACAAAAATAATTAGCACATGTCAATAAAAAGCACGGGGGCGTGCCTCAGGAAGCACGGGGCCGTGCTTATCTTCCAGAAACGACAAAATAAATCTGGCACATGTCATAAAAATACACGGGGGAGTGCCCATCAAGCACGTGGCCGTGCCTCACACTCCAGAATGCCTATAAATAGTGGCTCATGTTGCACTCATTTGGTGTGCCTTGAAAAGATTTCTATCCGATTCTCTCTTATAAAAACACACACTAACCCTCACATAGATGGTTTAGTGAAGAATTTGAAGGCTTGGAGGTCATCACCATCAACCATCATCATCATCTATCATCACCATCATTAAGAAGGAAGATTCATCTACATTTGGTTAGATTGTTCTAAGTTTAATCATGTATTTGTTATCATCATTCATCTTAATGTTTATCATCATGCTCATTATGAGCTAAACTCCATTTACCATCTAAAATCTATGAAGAAGCTTTGTTTTACTTGATAATTATACAAAACATGTGGTGTGGTCTAGTAAAGTACATGGTTATATTACAATTATCTTTTGATGAAAAATGTTTCACCATCTTAAATCACTAATTCAAAGTTGGTGGTTGTCATTCCATTAGCAATCGTTTATGATCGATTCATGTTCTTGAAAGATAGAAATATTTTGATACATTATCGAAACATGGATCCTTATATTGTACTTAGAAATGATGAGATATAAGTTATGATGTATTTTTCTAAGTCATGGTAATCCGAAAATGGCTTTGCTTAGGATATCATGCTAGTTAAATAAGTCACATGTTAACAGAGTGTGTAATTATAACCTACATAAATCAACCAAGGAGAGGTTGTGTGAGTTAACTACAACCACTCTAAGTCTTGGTAATCCGAAAATGGCTTTGCTTAGGATATCATGCTAGTTAAAGAAGTCATATGTTAACAGAATGTGTAATTATAACCTACATAAATCAACCAAGGGGAGGTTGTGTGAGTTAACTACAACCACCCGAAGTTGTTAGAATTGGTATTTGAGAAATCGAAGTCAATCCTACTCTTTCTACTTTACGAAACTACTTGCCAACTTAAATTGACATCATTGAGGTGGCATGACATTAGGAAATGATGGACTTTAAAATACGCATGTTACCTCCTTAGTGCCAAAGATGCTCACTTAAGGCTTAAGGAGCTATCTATCATATATTGCTACGACAAGCCTACCACATGTTTAAATATTAATTATCAATGCTAAAATGGAGTGGATTCTTGATCTTAGATGGTAACCTTCGTATAATTGAACAACTCGTTTAGAATTTCTTATCTTGGTCACCTATATATTACATATATATAATTATTTATATTTTATAAAAAGTTCAAAAATTAACCTCAAAATGATTAAAAACTCCGATTGAAGTAAAACAACGATTTATTATTAGAAACTTTGTGTCCACGGATCGATACTTGGTTCTTACCAATACTATTCTACATATACGATAGGTACACTTGCCTATTTTGTGTGTGTTTAGTCTTTGTAGAAATCACTTTTATAAATTTAAAACACGATCTTGTGCAAAAGCTAAATATCCAATCTACCATCCTTTTATATTTTACAAGCCGCACGCGCAAGCACATCAATCGGGAACATCTATCGGATAGTGTCGACTTCCGGGGTAGTATACGGGTTTGGACAAGTCGTGTTCCACATCTTGATTGAAGTATGCTTCATAGTAACCATCGCTCATGTTGTCTTCGGGGTAGGGTTCGGCTATTCCGGCCTCCTTTGCCTTGCGTACAAATTCTTCGATATGAGCTTTGAACGACATATAATATTATGGGTGGTTTAGAATGTAGAGTGGGAAAGAAAGGTTACCAGCCTATCTTATCCCTAAAAAACATAAGCAATTATTTCCTAAACTTGGATCGAAGCTTGGGTATTGTTTTATGATACCCAATTCGCTAATATCGATAGCTATGATACCAACCTGTCACACCCCCATCTTAGGCCTAGGAGCGTGACCCAATAGTTGGTATCGTAATTGTAAATAAATCAGAGTTGCGTTAGTTTGCGGAACTATTATAAAACTTTAAAGATCAAAAGTGTAACATTTTATATATACATTCAAAAAGACGGGAATTGTAAAACACCCGTTTAGATTTAACAAAAGATTACTTGTTTATGTTTACAAACCACCATTTATGTTTATACAAAATAAAAATCCGAGCCATCGGATATATAAGCACTTCGTCACTCCAAGTGCTAAACTTGTTCACTTGCAAAATGTAAGAAAATACGTCAGCAACGGATGCTGGTGAACACGCTGACGCAAAATAACTTCTTTTACTTTATTACCCCTAGAGACTACGCCTGCCTCGACCCAACGTGGCTTAGGAATAACAAAGTCAAATAACACATTATAAACTAGAGCCTCTACTCTAGGTCACCTCAGCAAACACCGCAGCGATTGACTTAGTTAAGTACTCGTAAATACACACATAAGGTCGTACTCCCTGCAGGAGAGCGTCCTACGACCAAGGGTGGTGCGATCATGCCCATACATCGCATAGTACCACCTATGTAAGGATCCAGACATACGTATACCACAGCCTGAGGGCTAGGTTTATACCCATAGTTATAACGGTTTTAGGAACACATAGTTCCTTGTAAACAATTTCACATAGCAAGTTTGACTCATTTGAAAACAAGTTTAAAAGTTTGGGGCGTATTCACCTTGTCTCTTTAGGATCGGCTTCACTCACCGTCCAAGGGTCTTTCCCTTTCTTTATCTCGCACCTATAGTACGAGTATAAATATTTGTTAGTCGGATACACGATCCGGCTTAAGACCTTTAGTCTTATATCTCAATCCTCGATTGAACCTTTAGTTCAATTCTTTATTTACTTAAAAACCTCTTGTTTAAAAGTAAATTATAAACCTTTAGTTTATATTAAAAATCCGACGTTTCTTCTTCTCCAAGAAACGTAATCTTTTCTTTTATTATTTAAGAATACTCTTTATTCATTAAATAATATTTTCATAACAAAGAATATATACATATATACTTACACACACATATATATGTTATCACACATTCAACATTCAATCTTTCATTCATTTCTTTGTTATGTTTTCTCCTCTTTTCTTTTATCGAGGTATCGAGTATAACCTCGACTTAAGGCTTAAGCCTTGAATATAATATTAGATTATATTGAATTCGATACGCCTAACCTTAAGTGGCGTACCGAAATCCTAGGGACTTGAGCAGCACTCCGACGCCACTTTACTTCTTGATCGTCAAACGATTACGCCAAACTTCCGTACCCGTCGATCGTCAAACGAGGCACGAATATCGATGTATTCTAGAGAGAGAGAGTAGAGAGATGTGAGAGCAGGTTTTGGTTGTGAGAAATGAACATCCATGGCTGCTATTTATAGGCGTTTTCTGGGCTCCCATCACGGTACGCGATGGGTCCATGGGCTGACCTATCGCGTACCGCGATATAGGTCAGCTGAGTCACCCATATAGGCCTGCCACGTGTTGAAACGTGGCAGTCGCCGCTCCACGTGGCGACACGTGGTGGCGGTGTTCACGTGGTAGCACATGGTGCCACTGTGTGCCACGTGTCACACGTTGTCAGACATCCCATCGCGGTACGCGATGGGTGTCTCTTCTGACTCATCGCGTAGCGAGATGGGTCAGGAAAACCAATTTTTTATTTTTAACCCTCTAGTTTGGATTTTGGCAATTTAGTCCCTAGACTTTGAAAATTTGATACTTTGAACTCGAAATTTTCACGGTGTTACAAAAGCTTACCAATAGAAAGTTATAAAGTTTTGTAACGTTTGTTAACTACTACAAAACACTAATGCCTATTATGTGTATCCTATTGGTAATTTTATGATATTAGCAAAAATGTTTGTAATTGTTTATATTGTCATTTTTTTATCATTTTTGTTTTATTATTACTCTATGTACTACATGTGTTTTTGTTTTGTTTTTTTTAATTAAATATTTTTCACTAACCCGTGTATCACACGTGTTCTAACCTAGTACATAATATAAACCCACACACAACAACAAAATATATGAGGTTAGCCATGTATATGAACCTAACAAGCAAGACATGACTGTGTCCATTGTTTTAATTTTGACCGAATAAATGATCAAACGCAAACAATTAAACAAAGTTTTCGTGTTTGTTAGTTAAAAATGAACGTGTTCATGTTCATTTATATTTGATTTTTAAAAGTATAAATAAGCAGTCCACAAACCTAAAATATTGAACATAAGCTTTACTTAATCTTATTTATTTTTTTAGAACAACGAATTTTTTGTATTTAAACCATCACACTTTTCAAATTGGAGAGCCTCGTTGCCTCACTCTGGTCAAACTATGTTTTCTTAACCAGGCTCATGCTGGCTTCAGAATTTGGCTTGGGCGTTCTCGCGAGAAACCATACTGCGGGCCGCCACTTGATAGTTGTTGTGCCGCTACAATAGTAGAACTCTTTTGCATAACACATGGTGAGACGAAAACCATGATGAATTCGAGGTTCAAATTGACAACCTAACAAACCTTAGCTCAAAACTTAGGTCTCCATTGAGAATTACCTAAGCCTTTCTAACCATATACACATCTTGATTATGTAAAACTAACTTTTATTTTTAATAAACCTTTTTTGAATAGCGTTTGGATACACCATCAATACCTGAAAGAGACTTCCTAAAACAAAATGTCAACCGTCTATAAAAAAATTCTCTCTTTCTCTCTCACACACACATCCACGTAGATTACAAACTCATTACAAACTTATATTGGAGATACCTTTGAAGTATGTGTTTTTATCTAATATTTATTATATAATATAAAAGAGAAGTATGGTGCCGCTAGCCAACTGGCGGCACCAAACTTGTCCATACCCTTTTGATTTTCTTTTTAAGTACTGGTAACATAACGAACGTAACGAGATCCGACCTAACGTCAGTTTTTGTTTACGTAACGGAAACAGACTGGATTCGTGTAAACTCACTACATCAACGTCCGAGCCTGACAATGCTAGGGTTTTGATGCCATTTGTTTGTTTTTTGTTTTAGTTCCGATAACGAAAACCGGCCGGCCAATTTTCTTTTTTATTTGTGTTCCAGTACCGTAACGAACGAGAAGGAAACCGACCAAATTCGCGTAAAGTCACCGCCTTTTGTTTTAGTTCCAATACCACCACCCATATTTTACTGATTTGCCCGGCGCAACGTGCCGAGTAATATCCTAGTTAAATATATATATGGGAGGGTTCAGTGAGAAACTCAAAAAAATAAAAATAAAATAGAGAACTAGAGAATTATGACTTTTACATGTAAAAAAATAATATAAAGCTCGATTTCTTATGTAAAAAATTAGTTTTAGGATAAATTTTTTTATGGAGTGTTTGCTTATAAATACATGTAGAATACATTCTAATAAAAAAAATTAATTTGTAAAATAAATATATTTTTCTACCTTTTTTAGCTAATGTTTTTTTTATAATTTTTTTATATAAAAATGACTTTTACATGTGTTTATATGTAAAGCTTTAAAAAAATTATGTAAAAATGTGTTTTTACATGTAAATGTAAAAATAATCTTTTTTTTACATGTAAAAAACATGATTCTCAAGTTCTCCATTTTTTTATGGTTCACTTTTAAACCTGCCACTAATATATAAACTATAAGGCCGAAGGTTGTGGTTCATTGAAGAACCTTTTCTCTAATGACCTTATTTGAACACCAACCCCTCATCCTCATTTCACTATTGAAATTGGGGGAATGGCCATTGTCAAGCGCCTAATTTCAAAGGAGGAGCGGGTATGAGCCAATCAAATTTTTTTGTTTTCTATTTGTTCTTTTTTAATTCTTTATATTATAAAATAATGGAATGATGAAAAATGAGAGGAACGATCCATACCCGTAATTGAAAAGTGAGAAAAAATGAAAAGACAAAATTGACGTAGCACAAAAGTGATTAATGAGAGGGAATGATTCAAATGAACAATACTCACCCACACGTAACGCAGAAGTGATAAATGTGTTTTAATTCATACTTGTATCACTTATTTTATACTCGTATGAAATAATATTTATCTTGTTTTAATTCTCTTAACTTATGTTTGTTCGGTTGGGACAAAATTTGTGATTTCTCTTTCTTTCTTTCTTTCTTTTTTTTAACTTTTTTTTTATTTTGACTATTTTCCAAACATGACATATTTCAAATTGAGTGTTTTAATTTTGAAAGGAGATTCCCTTTTAAAAGTTTAAATTACACAACTACCCTGGATTAAAAAAATGTTTTAACCTTTAAATCTAGTTAAAAAAAAGAAAAAGAAAAACTCTTGAATTAGATTAACAAGTTGTTAAATGAATCTAATGTGACATTTACAAAAAAGAAAGCCATTACTTTCATTTTAATGACAAAAGATTTATTAGGTTATCTATAAACACTCATGGTTTTAGCCTACCTTCATCTTATATGTATTGTTTATCAATAATGAAAAAAAATTCTTTTTTGTAAAGTTTTGTTGTAACTCGATAAAATGTCTCAATGAGTTAATCGGTTTTTTTGGGTTTACGGAGGGGAGAGCAGCTGGCGGTTGCTCTTCTTTCTCCTCTTAGTTCGGGTTTTTACTCACAAAACTCAGCTCGAGTTTGTTTGTTGGCCTTTTTGTCGTGAGGGGTTATGACAAGGGCTCGGATTGTCAAAGGAGCCCCATCGGGGGAGGTGGGCACGGGAGGTGGACATGGTTGTCGGTTCGACATCATTTCTCGTGGTGGATTAATTGATGAGGGTGCTATGTCTAAGACCCTAGAAAATAGTGTGGGTTCGGTGGGTGTTTGGCCATGTCCTTTTAGGGGGTTACATTGTTTCTCGGATGGACGGGCGGGGTCAAGCGGGATCTCTCGGTTAATGGCGCATATCAAACGACTTCATTTGTCATCGGATGAGCGGAAAGGGACCCTACGGGACTCCATTTCCACGGATTGTGATTTATTTATTTCGGTTGGGGAGGCTTTTAAGGCCTCGGACCAGTGGCTATGTGGGGTGTGTATGCGTCCAAATGCTCTTAAACGGACGTGTCATCATGCTGATGGAGTCACCAAGTACAACGAGGGTGTGGGAGCTGTGGAGGAGTTTATTGTGGGGATTGATAAACCACATGTTATGAGGGATGTTGCTCCCTTGGGAGGGATAGTGGTGGATGAGGTTCTCCTTGACCGCGTCTTCTCTCTTCCTATCACAACTGTTAAGAGCATCCCTCATAGTTGTCGTATGGCATTTGCTCAAGCGTTAACTGCGGCTTTGGGTAAGGTGGTTGCTATGCCAGACTCTGTTGAGGCATGGGTGAAACTTTTCTTGTTACCGCGGTGCACGCTGCGTGTTTTCAGACCTTCTAAACGTCAGGAGCGCAGGTCCGGTAATAGAAAGTCTTTGCAATGTCAGAGTATCCAACAAGCACTAGCAAGTTGGGGTGCTAAGGATGGTTTTGATGCGCTTATTTTATCCCTTTTTTCCACACCTATAGGGGTGAACTCGATTCATGGGGAGCCTCTCGCTAAGCACGATGATGTTGCGGTATGCGCCAATGTGAAACAATGTTTACGAAAAGTGGCGTACGGGCATTTTACTGCTGCCATTAAAGTATTATGCTCTTTAGGGTTGCACCTTTCGGCAATGACACTTTGAAAGCGTTAGTGGCTAAGCATTCCAATTTGCCCCCGCCGGTTATGCCTGCTTCATTGCTTTCTGAGCCTCCTCTTGTTGTTGATGAGGATTGTGTGCTTGGATGCATTAAATCCTTCCCTAAAGGGACGTCATGCGGACGAGATGGATTGAGGGCACAACAGATTTTGGATGCATTTTGTGGGGAGGGGTCGCCGATCGCTGTTGGGTTACTAAAGGCTACTACTACGATGGTTAATTTATGTTTGGGGGGAGATGCCCAATGGTTTTGGCAGAGTTCATTGCGTCGGCTCCTCTCACACCGTTTCTCAAACCGGACAACGGGATTAGACCCATTGCCGTAGGTGCCATTTGGAGAAGATTGATCTCTAAGGTGGCTATGAGGGGTGTTGGGAAATACATTACTAAATACCTGTGCGACTTTCAGTTTGGGGTGGGAGTCCCTAGTGGTGCAGAGGCCGTTCTTCATAGCGCGAACAAGTTTTTAAGTAAGTTCCATTCTGATGGGTCATTGGCTATGCTTACTATTGATTTTTGTAATGCCTTCAACTTGGTGGATAGGACTGCCCTTCTGAATGAGGTTCGGGCCCGATGTCCATCTATTTCCTTATGGGTGAACTTTTTATATGGGCAACCGGCCAGGCTATATGTGGGGGATGACCACATTTGGTCCACCACTGGGTTCAGCAGGGGGACCCTTTGGGACCTCTTCTTTTCGCCTTAGTTCTGCACCCACTTATTCATCTAGTCCAGAGTTCCTGTAAGCTTCTCTTTCATGTTTGGTACCTAGATGATGGTACAATTATTGGGGACTCTAAAGAGGTTTCCAAAGCTTTAGATATTATCAGGTCAGAGGGTCCCCACCTGGGCCTTGAAATTAATATTAAGAAAACCGAAGTATTTTGCCCGTCGTGCAATGGGTTTAAGGTGCAGGAGGGGGTGTTTCCCTATGAGATTGGAAGACCGGTGCTAGGTGTGAAACTCCTCGGGGGAGCCGTTAGCCGGGATGTCGGGTTCATCAGTGAACTTGCTATGAAAAGGGTTTCGCGAGCTGTGGAGTTGATGAGCTATCTCCCGCATTTGCGGGACCCTCAATGCGAGCTCCTTTTGCTCCGCTCATGTATGGGAGTTGGAAAGTTGTTGTTTGGTCTCAGAACATGCCAACCTGTGTATGTAGGGGAAGCAGTTTCTGTGTTTGACAATAGCCTTCGGGGGGCGATTGAGGACATCGTGGTTTGTGGTGGTCCCTTCTTTGGATATTTTCAATGGAGGTTGGCATCAATTCCGACTCGTTTTGGAGGTTTGGGTTTATGTTCAGCTTCAGACGTTTCTACTTATGCGTTTGTGGCCTCGAGGGCGCAATCTTGGGAATTACAAGACCACATTCTTCGAGGTTGTGGTATTGATGGGTTTGACTCCGATTATGGGAGTGCGATAGATCGGTTGCACATTTCACTTCCCGATTTTGACATTAGCGGTTTCTCTAATAAAGACACCGCCCCCCCTAAAGCCCAACATGCTTTGGCGAGTGCCCTTTATAGTGGAATCATCAAGAGTTTGGAAATGAAGTTTGATTTATCCCCTCGACAGAAAGCGGTGTTTGAGTGTCTTCGGGCTCCTCGGGCTCAAGATTTCTTAAGTGTTCTCCCTATTGAAGGATTGGGCCAACATATGTCGGCTTTGGAGTACCGGGCCATCCTGAAGTATCGGTTAATGATCCCTTTGTTTCCGGTAGATGAGCCGTGCCCGGTTTGCCGTAAGGTTTGTTTGGATTCTTTTGGCGAGCATGCGGTTCACTGCAAATAGTTGCCTGGGTTTAAGTACAGGCATGATTTGGTGAGGGATGTTCTATGCGATGTTCTTAAACGAGCCGGAATTTCGGCTAAAAAGGAAGCCCCCGTAAACTTTCTTACGGATCCTCAAGAAGGAAGATCTACATTACGACCGACCGATATACTTGTTTTTGGGTGGGTAGGGGGAAAACACACTTGTGTCGACCTCACAGGAGTGTCCCCTCTTGTTGGGATTAGGGACACTGGATTTGTAACAAGCCAGGCAGCATTGAAGGCGGCATCGGGCAAGGTTGCTAAACACGAGAGAGCTTGTTTGGAGAATCAACACGTGTTTATCCCCTTCGCCTTTGACACTTTTGGTTTCTTAGCTCCAGATGCCGTGGACCTTTTGAATAGGGTTCAGAAAGTTGTGTATAGTAACGTATCAGCCCATAAAAATCAAAACTTCGTTTTTAGTCGGATTGGATTTGCTATCCAAAAGGGGGTTGCGGCTCAGCTTGTTGCCCGCTTACCTGCCACTTCATTGTAAATCGTTTGGATGTTTCTATAAAATATAAAAGGAGCGTTATAAAGCAAAAAAAAAAAAAATAAAAAAATAAAAAATCTAACCTTAATTCTAATAAAAGAGCTCTATAAATATGTAGTATTGTTTTTCTCTTTTTTTTGTTACATGTGACTTTGATTTATAGAACTTGTAAATAAACAACTACATATAAATCATGTTTGAGATGAGTTTGAAAACTACTTATTAGTTAAGGAAAATTGTTGGTGCATAGATGTCAGTAGTTCATATGTATAAAGTCTGTAATCGAGTCTGTAATATTGTTTATGTAATTGTTTGTTTAGAAGCGAAGTTGTTGACAAGTTCGCTTAGGCGAACTTGTTAATCAAGCGAAGTTGTTGACAAGTTCGCCTAGGCGAACTTGTTCAACGAGCGAAGTTATTGACAACTTCGCCTGAGGCGAAGTTGTCGTGTATTTATATTGATAGTTTACAGGCTGTTTAAGGTTAATCGTTGAATTGTTTAATCAGTTGTTAGTGAGTTCAGTTTACGTGAGTCTATTGACGTGAGTCTGTAAGTAACACGGTTCGGGTTATCAATATAACGTGAGTTTTGTTCGTATCGTGTGTACGTGTGTTTGTGTGATTATATTCTACGTCCGTAACGATCTACACAGGGATTCCGCACCTGTGTATATCGGGATATCTCGTGTGATCCGTCCAGGGAACCTACAAAAATGTTGATAAGTTAAGGCTGTTATAAACAGTTTTTTAACTTTTAAAAAAACCTAAAATAAAAAGAATTTAATAACCAAATACCGTATAACTTATTCGCTTGGCTCAAAAAAGCCAATAACCAAACATGTCATCTTACTCATTTCAAAGACACTTTTAAAGTTTAAATGATATTATATTCTTTTCGTAAGTTAACTTATTATTTACTCAATATAAATTGTAGATCTTTTTCTTACAATAAGGGTCATGTTATGCATACACCAGCCCCCTGGTGTGGGAATAATTCTATACGGCTTGTATAGGGCCTATACGAGTCGTATAGCCCTAACTTATTGACATGCGTACGAACGTGTCAGTGTGACAGCTTTTCGCAGTCTATACGAGCCGTATAGACCCTATACGAGTTGTATAGATTTTCCAGCTTGTATAGCCTACATAACTCGTCTGACCTATACGAGCCGTATAGGGTCTATACGACTCGTATATATAGTATGTCAGCATGTATTTTGACCAGAGATTTTTAATTACTTTTCTAGTCTATACGACTCGTATAGGTGGTATACGACCCGGATAGACCATGTATCAGATTTTCTTTCTTAAATCATGTAAGATTTGTGTGTTGCTTTGTAAGATAATACCAAAAGTTGTAACAAACTCGGAGGTTATTTTTAATATTTTGTAATTTTAAAATTGAAAAAAAAAACTATACGAGTCAAATAGACCCTATACGAGTCATATAGCCATATACGAGCCGTATAGAGGCTATACGATACGAAAGAATAAAACCTGACACTTCTGCTTGAAAATGATTTTACTATGCACATGTACAAGCCGTATAGAGCTTATACAACTCGTATATGCTACACTGGTGTATGAATAACCAACATAATGTATGTATAACCCAAGCCTACAATAATATATCTTCGGGTAATGATTCACATGTATATATTGATTTGAACGGCTTTTTATTTATTTTTTGTTACTCATGATAAACCCTTTTTATTTATTAGAGACATCATAATGGCATTTACTATAAGAGTCAACGCTCAATGTTCACTTCCATGGGACCACCTCCGGCACAATGAGACAGAACACTAAATTCTTCAAGGTTAGTAATTAACTCTATGTCTCTATAGATGGGAATTTGCCATTACATGATTAATTACAATAGTACTTCGTGGGCTTTATCGCCCTAAACACAGCGCCATAGCTATATTGATGATGCGAGCGATGGGTGGGTGGGTGGGTGGGGTATTGTTACAATCTTCACAAATTGTGAGCCCAAATTTAAAAGGATATGACTTTAAACTATAATAAGACTTTAAGATTAAAATTACCATTATCTACGTGATAATAAAGTGACATATTAACTTAAGCTTTAAAGCACATCCATAATAAGACTAAAAGGTATGGATACCATTTTGCATGCTACTTTATAATGTCACGTGAGCGCTACATCATACCTCACTTCTCTCTACTATCTTTCACAATACCATTGAAATAGTTACCAATTCACCAATATACCACTTCTCTTTTTTTCAAATAAAATAATAGTATTTATAAAACTTAAACTAATTTAACATATCTAAAATTAAAAATGCGTGGATAAAAAACGAAACGATTGAACTCAACTCTCGTCACATACAATACATTCCCTTCTTTTTAGGTTTTTAATAATATTGATATAACTAAAAGAAAATATAAAATCATATATTATGTATAAAAAGAAATTTATGTTTAAATAATAATAATAATAATAATAATAACAACAAAAAGTAATACTAGATTTTAATAATATAACTATAAACAAACACCCTATCTCTTATCCATTTCTCCAAACACCCTTGTCTTCTTCATCTCTCCCCCAAATATATTACCTGTACAGCATTCATCTCCAAACACCCATGCCTCTCTATCTGATAATATGTGTTAAAGAAAAAACAAATAAACTAAATAAAAGCTTTAAGGGAGGAAGATAGCGGCATTTCTATCGGCGATTTCACCACCAAAACTTCACCGCGGGCGGCGCCGATTTGACTGGGGCGGTGCTCACCGCCGGCACCGACAGCCACGTAGGCTCCTTCAACGGCATCCACACCTTACAGCCTAACACATAGAAGTACAATAATAAGGCGGACCAATTAGACCACCCGCTAGAATAAAAAGTAAAAAAATAATAACACGCCACATGGGCATTTAAGAGTTTCATATTTTACATCCGAAAACATATTTTTATGGTGTAATAAAATATGATATGATGATAGGATGGCATGGAAATAAATGATTGGATTATATGTATTTAATCTCTTTTTTTAGAAAAGCCAATGGTTCAAGCTTGCTAGACCACCAGCTGTCACCTTGTTAGGGCACCCTGCTCTCTCGCATAAACCACAACTCGCGATCTTATATATGTATTCAACTCAAGCGATCGTACATTTTTTTCCTAAATTTGTAACTCATATATCTAGGGGTGACAAAACGAACCAAATTAGTTTTTTTGGTCAATATGGATAATTTTTAAATTGAAATGAGTTAGAATAGATCAAAAGAATTTTGCAAGACGATCAAGATGGGTTGAGAAAATGCTAGTGACGTTTGTTTATAGGTTAGAATGAGTTTGTTTATGGGTTAGAGTGGACTAAAACAAGCTCCATCCAATTTTATTTCGAACAAACCATGAAACCGAATTGAAACCGAGAAATCGAAACCCAAATCATTTGAAACCGAACATATATCGAAACCAACCGAAATGAAAAATAAAGCGAAACCGAACAAAAAAACCGAAAAAATCGAACATGAAACAATACAAAACCGGGTTTTTTAATTAATGAGAACGACAGAGGAAACATTTTAGTTATTTTACATTTTTTGTATTTATATTTTGAGTTATTTATTTTTTTTGAATTTTTTAAAGGTTTTTGAAACTATTTGTATTTTAACCTTTACATGTGTCAAGATGGGTTAACTTTCCCCATCTTGACCCATACTCATTCTAACCATCTATTATAAAAATTTATCATGACTTATATCCATTCTAACGCATCACCCAAATTCAATCCAACCTATTTATATTGACACCTCTACATATATCATATAAATATTTGGTGCATAATAAAAACAAAGCTTATACATAGACCAAAATGGATTTGTTAACTTGATTTTATTTCAATTATCTAAGGGTTCAAATCTCATTTGGATGAGTCACAACTCACAACTATATGGTTTGAACAATCAACTATGTACTTTGATAATTAGGAGCATTATAAAAAAGTAGTTAGATAAAAGAAAAATAGAAAAAGCAAAGAGACCACAAGGATAACTACATTTCATTATCTATCCAATCTCTGTCTCTAAAATTTAAATTATTTGGTTTATTTTTCCTTTCCATTTCTGCCTTACGCTCTGTTACTCAATTCAATAAATAAGAAAAAAAAAAAGGAAAAGAATTTTTTTTTCTTTTCTCTTTTACCTTTTCTTTCTTTTTTCTCATTTCTTTCTAATTAAATTAGAAAGAAAACAATTCATTCCAATTTACTCTTTTTTTTTCTTTCATTTGTTTTCTTTTCTTTCATTTAACAAAACTCAAGAACATAATTTTCTCTCATCTCCTTTCTTTTCCTTCTTTTAAAGAAACCTATGGAACACAATAATTTTTTCTTTCCCCTCATTTCATTTCCATCAATAAGTTAACTCGGGAAACAGCGTAAGTGTCCATCAATCTCTAACTTCAAAATTCGAAGATTGAGGTAGAGATTCACTTAAATATACATGTTGGTTTGTAGCGAAGCATTAATAAAAAAAATGATTTAAATAATCACAACTATGACTTATTGGCAAATAATAGTCCAAACTTTACTCTTTGCTGGTAGCAGTCCCAACTAAAGGTGTATTTGTTTTTGCCAACGGTCCGCTACTAACGAAGTTAACTATCTATTAGTCTGATGCTTACGTGACACGCCTAGTTGTCAATAAACATTTGTGTGGCAGCATTGCGTGGCAATAATCATCTGCTTAATTCATTTTAAGAAAATTTGTTTTAAATAATCTTAACTATACCCTATTAGCAAATAACAGTACCAACTAAATGTGTATTTTTTCCAATGGTACGCTAGACATACCACGTAAGTAACAAGCTAACAGAGTTAACTATCCATTAGTCGCGGATAGTTGGAGAAAAATACACCTTATTAGTTTGAATTGCCACCAACCAAGTATGAATTTAAGATTGTTATTTGCCAACGTGACATAAGTAAGATTATTTAAAGTTAATTTTTCTATAAAAAAAGGTTAGAGAGAGAAATGTGAAAGAATAAAATGTGAAATTAAAGGTTTTTATAAAATGACATAAGTTTAAAAAAATGGACGTAAATGCTCTAAGATCCACATATGACAAAATGACAAACACAATAAGTTAATAACATATAGATAGCAATTCATTGTTGCTACCATATGAAGAATGATACTGACCGTGGAAAATCTGTCGCAAGCTACACAATGATAGTAATTATTATCTTTAATAATGAACCAGAAGCTAGTTCGTGTTTATCACTTTATTGTTTTACACTTTTACAGAAATGAAAAAAGCGTGCTTTCTCATGGGAGTGATTTGCTAAATATCTGGTTTGATATATGATACTAAATTCCAAATATATGAGGTGGCCTATTCTTGTAACTCTTTCGAATCCGATACAATTATATACATGTGGCATGTTGATAATATAAATTTAAAAAAATGTCATTTTTGTCTTTAAGGTTTGATAATTTTTACGACTTTCGTTCAGAAAGTTATTTTTTTTTGCAACCGGACCATTCAGGTTTCTCAGTGATCACCAATTTTGTCAAAGTCACTAACTCTGCTAGTTGTTGGTATTGTAACCTATTTGTTTATTATTATTATTATTATTAAATGAGGGGTATTTTGATCCCAACCGCTAGCCATCAACACACCACCTCCGATCATCGTGGCAAAGTCCAACTCTGTCCACTCCAATTTGTCATCACCCTCATAACCTCGGTTTGTCCCCCCTTATCCCTCACCACGGACCACCATCCCGCTGCACACCACATCTTCATCTTCTCCGGCTTCTCGTCTTACCGTCGGCCACCACACCACCAACCCGACTTTCCGACCAACGGGAACCACCGTTTCGCACTTCTGTTGTCAATATCTCCGATCGTCTGAAACCTCCTGCCATCATCTCCAATCGTTTTCTCAGGGCCGACTCCGAGAAAGCAAAAAACGTTTTGGGCATAAGGCGAAATTTTTTTTAGGCATAAGTAAAATGAGTATTTTGTTAGGTTTAATCAATTTAATTTTAATATGAGTTTACTTGGTTATAATTTGGGTTATGTAAAAATCATTTGTATAAAAGTAGGATTTAATATGTCTTAAATAAGACTTTAACACATAACTTTTTGGTTGAAAATAATAACCCTTTGCTACTAGACCAAGCTATTGATTATGCAATTTGAATTTAAACATTAAATTTACATATTGTATTTAATAAAAGTACATATATATATTTTTTTTAAAAAAAATTTCGGGTCTAGCAGGGTGTCGGGCTTGTGGCCGTCGACAACCCTGCCACCCCTAAGGGTCAGCCATGCGTTTTCCTCAACGTCTTTGACAGAGACCGTCCACCACACCAGCAACCCTTCCGTTTTTCCGAAGAGTAGAGAGATGATGATAAAAACCCAGTTATGAAGAAAACCCTTTAATTTTTCTGGTAAAAGAGAGTGATGTGATTAAATTAGATTGGATTGGAGGTTTGTTGGATGACCGGCAGGAATTAGGGTTAGGTGATGGACTGATGGGTTGAGGATTAACATGTGTTTTGATTTGGGACTTTGTTTATTTTATGACTATTTAAATTATTTTGTGACACTCACTCTTATCAAATAATTAGTTTGGTAAGTTTCTATAATAAAAATAATAATTAATATTAATCATAAAAATAATAATAAAAAAGTTAACAACTAGGTTAAACTACCAAAATATCCCTTATTTAACGATAAAAATAACGGAGTTAGTAATTTGGACGACATTGATAACAATTGGGAAACCTTAATGACTCACTTGCAAAAATAAAATCTTTGGACAAAAATGAACAAATCTTGGTGACGAAATTGACACTTTACTCTAAATTTAAGACATAATTACAGATTTTGTCCTTTATTTTTGCACTAAATTTCAGTGGTTGTCATTTATCTTCAAAATTGATATGTTTTGTACTTTACGTTTGATGTATATAAATATATACATCTTTTCAGCATTAAATAATCTCTAAAAACAGCATCAAATAACATAGCTCAGAAGACTACTTATCATAATAAAATGTAATTTCAGGTAAACCCAAGCCTCAAACGAAGAAACAAGCAAAAAGACGAAGAAAAATAGAAGAAAACACAAGAAAAACAAGAAACACGCACGCCCCCATGCTTCTGAACACAATAAAAGATAAAAATACACAAGAAAAGACAAACACTGAAGACAAAAGCATGGGGCCGTGCCTTCTCAACCACGGGGCCGTGGTCACTTTCAGATAAGAAAAAATGAAATTAGCACATGTCAAAAAAAAGCACGGGGTCGTGCCTCAGAAGCACGCCCCCGTGGTGGTTCATCATGTACGATCTGACAACATGCAACTGGACACGGGGCCGTGCCACATGAAGCACGGGGCCGTGCCCCTCTCTTCAGACAACTTATAAATAGAGGCTTAAGTTGCACTCACTTGGTGTGCTTGAAGGATATCTCTAAACGGGGTTCTCTTATAAAAACACCCACATTACACTTATATTGAAGATCTTGGAGGTTATCATCATCATCCATCATCATCAACATCACCATAATCCATCATTATTAAGAAGGGAGGCTCATCCACATTTGGTTAGATTGTTCTAGTTTAATCATGTGTTTGTTATCATCATCTCTTTGTATGTTCATAACAATGCTCATTATGAGATAAACTCCATTTACCATCTATAATCTATGAAGAAGCTTTGTTTTACTTGATGATTATGTGAAACATGTGGTTTAGTCTGGTATAGTACATGGTTATTTTGCAATTATCCATTGATGAAGAAATGTTTTATCACTTTAATTCAATACATCAAGGTTGATGATTTATAATCATTCATGGTAATTCATGTTCTTGGAAACTAGTAATGGTAAAAAGAATACTTTGATACTTTATTCAAGATAAAACATGGATCCTTATGTTGTACTTAGAAATGATGAGATATAAGCTATGATCTATTTCTCTGGTTTTGATAATTCTGAAATAACATTGTTAACATGATTGCTTAGGTTACCATACTAGTTAAAGAAATCATATGTTAATGGAATGTGTAATTATAATCTAATTAAATCAACCAAGGGGAGATTGTGTGAGTTAACTACAACCACTCGAAGTTGTTAGGATTGGTATTTGAGAAATCGAAGTCAATCCTAATCGTTCTACTATATCAAACTGCTTGTCTACTTAAATTGACATTCTCGTGGTAGCATAACATTAGGAAAGGACGGACTTTAAAATGTGCATGTTACTTTCTTTTATGTCATAGAATATGTTCACTTAGAAACTAGGAACTATTCTATCATATATTATTAGGAAAAGTTTATCACATGTTTATTTAATAATCATCAAAGAATAATAGAGTGGATTCTTGATATTAGATGGTAAACCTTCATATAATTGAATTACTCACTTAGAATTTCTCTTCTTGTCACATATATATTATATATTACTATTTTATTAAATGTTTTAAAAATCAACCTCAAAATGATTAAACCTTCCGATTAAAGTAAGACAAAGATTCATTATTAGAAACATTTGTGTCCACGAATCGATACTTGGTTTTTACCAATACTATTCTACATATACGATAGGTACACTTGCCTATTTTTTGTGTGTTTAGTCTTAGTAGAAATCACTTTTATAAATTTAAAACACGATCTTACGCAAAAGCTAAAACCCCAGTCAGTTATCATTTTACTAAGCACGCACATCACACATCAAGTCTTTGGCGCCGTTGCCGGGGACACGGTGCGTTTCTAAGAACAATCCAAGTTTTAATTTAATCATTGTTTATAATTGTACAAAATTTTTAACTTTTAATTAATTTTATTTTTACTAACTATTAAACTATATATTTTTAAGGCTAGCCTAACCTTCACCTCTATTTGCCTAACCTCTACTTTAGCTTAATTAACTTATATATTAGTTTAGTTTTAAAATAGCTTAGCCTAACTTTTAGTTTAACTTCAACTAACCTTTAGTTTAATATTAATATACATATATAAACGAACTAAAAACGCATCGAATAATTAAACGAGTAAACGAATCATAAACCGAAACCCGAACCCGGATCCGGTTACAACCATATACGAGTACGATGGAAATATAAAACACCACCATAGATCTAGTTTAGTTATTTATACCTCGGTTATCGAAACCGGGAAGAACACCGCGAGCTAACGAAAAAGAGACTAGACGGTGACACAGCAATAACCAACAGCAGCTTCGGCAGGTTAACGGCGGCGGCGGCGGCTGACAGCGGCGAAGATGGCGGCTGGGCAGCGGACGGAGACGGCGGAACACGGAAGCAAGGCAGAGAGTAGAAACAGCACCCAACAATATCAAAGTGGTCACCGGAATCCTTGTTGCCGGAAAACCGAGCTCACCGGAATCACGGAAAGGGTCGCCGAAAAAACGAGTGTGGCTTGCGGTGAGGTGTTTAACGAAAACAGTGGCTTGTAAGGAGCGGAGGTGGTGTTTGTGGTGACCAAAGGACAGTGGGTGGTAGCTTGCGGCTGACGGCGGATTTCCGGTGGCCGGAAAAGCGGCGCCGGAAATTAGATGGTGGCTAGGGTTATGTATATTGTTTAAGGTTATTAGGTTTTATTATCAATAATTTAGGGTTTAATCAAACTTAAACCCAATGGGCTTTGAGCCCATTGATCAACAAAAAGCCTTGACCACCATTCTTACATGTTAATTAATAGTGTCGGCCCAGTTAACGTTTAAGTGGGTTTATATTTCGTTACCCTCAGTGTAACTCATACCGGGTCATACTCGGGTCGGTCCGCATTGACTTGACCCGAACCGACCATTAAATCCAACAGTCTCCCACTTGGACGGATTTGGGTCAAGTATCACAACGCTAACAACTAAAGGCGTTCTAGCTACACATAGATGTCCCCAACCAAATATGACATTTTTAAATCCATAACCAAAATATCTTGGAATACCTTATTGCAAGATAATGAATTTATAGTAATCGTTGTCATCTATCCTTTCTGTATAAGACATCAATTGAACAATGAGACATAGATCAAATCAATCTCATACAGTGTTCAATTATTGTAGTTCTCGATATAGAGTCAAAGTGGTCCAATCAAACACACAGTAAGTTTGGGTGAGGCCTCACACTTTACAAGTTTGAATCAGCGGGGGCGCCAATATGTTTAACTGTTACATTTCAATGTAAGAGTACAGAATCTCGTCTTGACTACATACAACTCCCACTGAACTTTAGAACATTCCCAATCAATGCCTTCATGGCTGGCAGTTACGCAACAGCGGATAACATGATCAAAGAAAATTCCTCGGTAAACGAAAGTTCCAACATGTATCTCAGGTATAAGGATACTAAATGAGCATACTATTATCTAAACATCTTATGATCAAGATCCATGAAGATGATTTGATGCGAGTTACATCCAACGTCATTCACAATGAGCTCTGTGAGTTTGGAAGTCAACTGCTTGAGTCCAAAGTCAGAATAGTCTTAATTCAGAATTGTTCCCACGAGTCTGACCGACTACGGATAATTAAGAATGCAATATTCACGGATTAAACGTATTAAAATGAACACAGTTGTATTATTCAATTTTTGAATTTAACCATTAAATCAAAAGTGAACAGAGAAGTACAACTGATTAAACGTTCATACATCCAAATACTAAATCAAAATAAATCACTAGCAAGTCTAAGCCCAATAGCATCTCTATGCTGATCATGCTTGTCCTGAGTCATCGGCTTAGTGAACGAGTCAGCTAGTTTTTTTTATTTGTGTCTACTTTGCTTATGATGTCACCTCGTTCCAGTATTTCTCCTACATAGTGGAACTAAAAATGTGCTTGGCCATGTGATGATATTTGGGCTCTTTGGCTTGAGCAATAGCACCTTTGTTATCACATATTACGTCGATCCTTTTCCTAAACGTGGAACCAGATCGAGGTTGGCTATGAATTTCTTCATCCAAGCAGATTATGAGCGAGAAACATCTCGGTCATTCTGGAAGTTAGCGTCAGTGTAATATCTTACAGTGAGCTCCTCTTTCACTCCTCCAAACACGCATACGAGATGTCCGGTCCAGTGCATAATATAGCGTACATGACAGAGCCAATCGCTGAAGCATATGGAACTGCTTGCATGTGCTTTGTCTCAATGTCCGTTGCCGGAGATTGCGATTTGCTAAAACGGTTCCTTTAGCAATGGAACAGCTCATATCTTGGAGTTGTCCATTGAGAAGTGTGCCATGACTTTGCATATGTATGTACTTTAACTTAGCCCTAGAGGCCGCTTAGATCTATCTCGGTAGATCTTGATTCCCAGAATATAAGCAGCTTCACCAAGATCTTTTATTGCAAAACAAGATTCCGACCAGTGCTTAACTTCCTTAAGCATAGGAATGCTGTTTCCAATGATCAGTATATCATCCACATACAGGATGAGGAATGATATAGTGCTCCCACTAGCCTTTCTGTAAACACAAGGCTCATCTTCATTTTTGATAAAACCAAACTCTTTGATTTTCTTATCAAAATGTAGATTTCAGCTGCGAGATGCTTGTTTGAAAATCCACTCGCTCCCTATTGCCCGACCTTCGGGGGGTAGCTCAATCAAGTTCCATACTTGATTTTCATGAATAAATTGTATCTCGGCGTTCATGGCATCTTGCCATTTCTCAGATTCTGGATCCAAGATTGCAAATTTGTAGTTAGTAGGTTCGTCGACAGACTCGGCTACTAATAAGACTTCAGGACCATCTAGATGCAATAAGTATCTAGAGTTTGGTACGAGAGTCCTACTACTCTGCGAATGCTCGTGCTCACATATGATGTATTAGCAACAATAACTTGTTGATCAGACGCTCCAACTTCCTCAGGGGTTGATTGTGGTTCTTGAGTTTCTTCAAGATCGACAATGTTATCTCCAGTTCCTCGATCGAGAAATTCTTTCTCGAGGAAGTGGCCTTTCCTCTTGATAGAAATCATATTTGTATCAGGATGAAAGAAGTAATAACCGCTTTGGTTGTAGTATTTGACGAATGCGGGAGGCGGTCATAAGGGAGAAAATACAAAAGGAATGAGGCAAGTTAGTTCTACACATCATCGTTCAACCATGTTTAGCAAAGTTCGATTCCTTTTCTCGCTCATGCCATTATGTTGGGTTTGTGCCGGGTGGAGTGAGCTGTGAAACAATTCCACGCTCTTTTAGATGAGTGATGAACTCTGAGCTGAGATACTCTCCACCTCGATCTGATCGAAGTATCTTAATGGTTTTACCAAGTTGGTTTTCCACTTCGTTTTGAAACTCTTTGAACATTTTAAAAGTTTCATGCTTGTGTTTCATAAGATACACATAAGCATATCGACTATAATCGTCGATAAAAGAAACTAAGTATCTTTCATGGTTTCTAGACATGGTTCTGAAAGAACCACACACATCATTATGTATGAGTCCTAACTGATCACTCGCTCGTTCACTTCTATGAGTGAAGGAGTCCTTGGCGAGTTTGCCAGCTAAGCAAGACTCACAATTGTCAAAAGAGTCTGGTCCTGTGGATTCAAGAATCCCTTCGGATTTGAGTCTTTTAACTCTTGACTAGCTTATGTGGCCAAGTCGTCAATGCCATAGAAAAGTATCTTTGATGCCAGATCTGATACGTTTTGAAAGATTATATACGTTATTGTTAGTTTGAACATCAATCTCATAAATACCATTTCGAGGTTTAGCCTCAAAATAAAAGATATCATTCAAGTAAGAAGAAATAGCCATGCCATTAAAAACATACTTAAAACCTTGTTCAAACAACAACGAAACTGAAACGTTGTTTCTGGTCAAACAAGTAGCATACAAAAAATTATTCAAATGAAAAACTAGGTCAGATGGACAAGTAAAAATGAAAAACTCCAGTTGCCAGAACTGATATTCTCTTCTCATCTAATACGATGAGTTCCATGCTGCCTTTATTCAATTTCCTCCACTTCTCAGGCTCCTGCAAGACATTAACGATGTGGAAACCACATCCGGTATCAAATACCCATGTGTTGCTAGAGACAGTGAAAAGTTCAATAACGTATATGGAAATACCTCGAGAAGATCCTTCACCACTTGCTCTCTTCATCTTGATCTCAACAAGGTATTCGGGACAGTTTCGCATCCAGTGTCCCATTTGGTTGCATCGGTAGCACTGGCTCTCCTCAAGGGGTGGCGGTGGTATCTTTGGAACCTCTTTGTTAGCATTGGTGGCACGAGGGGCAGCAATGGTAACATTCTTCTTGCATTTACCCTTATAACCCCGGTTCTTGGGATTAGGCTTCTTGACACCAGCAGATCGGATCATCAGAACTTGATTGGTCCTTGAAGGAATGTTCATCTCAGCCGTCTTGAGCATGTTGTGAAGCTCCGGCACTGTCTTCACCCAGCCATTCGTGTTGAAATTCATTACGAAGTGGTCGTAAGAGCTGGGGAGAAAGTTGAGAATGAAATCCGCTGCCATCTCATCGGGCAGGGGATAATCAAGCTTCTTGAGCTGATCGATGTGCCCCTTCATCTTTAGGATATGCACACTGACGGGAGACTCTTCTGCCATCTTGAAACTAATGAGTTGTTTCATGGTGTCGAAACGTTCTTGACGGGCTTGTTTCTGGAACATGCCCTTGAGTTGCTCAAGCATCTCATAGGCACCAAAGTCTTCTAAGCCTTTAGCAAGCTCAAAAGTCATGGTGGCTAGCATAATGCAGGAGACATCAGCCGATGTCACACCCCAAAACACGTCCTAGGAGCATGACACATATGTTGGTACCATAATTGTAAATGATTCAGAGTTGCGTTAGTTTGCGGAAGACTTATAAAACTTTAAGGATCGAAATATAATATTTACATATATTCAAAAGACGGGATTATAAAATACCCGTTTAAGTTGTTACAAAAGTATTTCTTGTTTCATAATTACAAACCACCATTTAATTATATTAAGTTTACAAAATGAATCCGAGCCATCGGATATATCAGTAGCACTTCGACACTCCAAGCGCTAAACTTGTTCACCTGCAAAATGTAAATAAAATACGTCAGCAACGAATGCTGGTGAACACGCTGACACAAAAAATAATTTCTTTTACTTTATTACCCCTCGAGACTACGCCTGCCTCGGCCAATCGTGGCTTAGGAATAACAAAGTTAAATAATACATTATAAACTCGAGCCTCTACTCTAGGTCACCCCAGCAAACACCGCAACGTTCGACTTAGTTAAGTACCCGTAAATATACACAACGGTCGTACTCCCTGCAGGAGAGCGTCCTACGACCAAGGGTGGTGCGATGTGCCCATTCATCGCGTAGTACCACCTATGTAAGGATCCAGACACACGTATACCACAGCCTGAGGGCTAGGTTTATACTCTTATTTATAACGGTTTTAGAAACACATAGTTCCTTGTAAACAATTTCATATAACATGTTTGACTTATTTGAAAACAAGTTTATAAAAGTTTGGGGGCGTATTCACCTTGTCGCTTTGGGATCGGCTTCACTCACCGTCCGAGGGTCTTTACCTTATTTATCTCGCACCTATAGTACGAGTATAAACATTTGTTAGTTGGATACACGATCCGGCTTAAGACCTTTAGTCTTATTTTATATCTCAACCTAGATGAACCTTTAGTTCATTTTCTTTTTTTACTTGATAACCTTTAGTTTAAAAGTAATTTATAAATCTTTAGTTTATATAGAAACCCGACGTTTCTTCTTCTCCAAGAAACGTAATCATTTTCTTTTATTATTTAAGAATACTCATTATTCATTAAATAATATTTTTCATAACAAAGAGCATACATATATACTCACACACACATATACGTATCAATATTCAATATATTATCTTTCATTTATTTCATTGTTATGTTTTTCTTTTCTTTTATCAAGGTATCGAGTATATCCTTGACTTAAGGTTTAAGCCTTGAATATAATATTATATTATATTGATCTGTCGTTACGCCTAACCTTATTGGCATATTGGAAACCCTAGGAACTTGAGCAGCACTCCAACGCCGCTTTACTTCTCGATCAAATCTTTTCTCGACACGTAAATCGATGAACGCCAATCTTTAACACACGTTGGAACGTACTTCAAGAACAAACACCATCTTGGTCAAATATGAGTGGAGGGTGGCACGTACTTTGAGGAAACGTTGGTACATAAACGAGGGCCCAGGACACGCTTATCGAGGCAAATCGTTTATATGATTGGGATATTCTAGTAAGATGTTAGAGAGAGACTTGAGAACTGAATTTGGATTGTGAAGAATGAAATCCCGGAGGTTGCTATTTATAGACAAAATTTTGGGATCCATCGCGGTACGCGACCGCCTTCAAGGCACCCGTCGCGTACCGCGACGTAGCCTTGGTGAGTCAGACAGTAGGTCTGCCATGTGTCACCACGTGGCAGACGGCGTGCCACGTGTTGACACGTGGCGAACGACGTGCCACGTGTGGCCATGTGTCGGGACACGCGGTGACTGGTGTGCCACGTGTGGACACGTGGCTGGCCACGTGTCTCGTTGTCAGACAACCCATCGCGATACGCGACGGGTCTCTCTTCTGATCCATCGCGTAGCGCGGTGAGTCAGAGAAACAGAATTTTCAAATTTAACCCTCGAGTTTGGAATTTGGCAATTTTAGTCCCTAAACTTTGGAAAGTTGTAGGTTCCTGGACGGATCGTACACTGGATGTCTCTAACAACGCAGGTGCGGAATCCTTGCGTAGGTAGATACGAGTGTAGAGTATGTAGAGATCGAACACACAAGCAATAAAACAACCACGTTATATTGATAACAAAACACGTGACCCGAGGTCACTGTTACAGACTATGACACGTAACTCGGTTACTGAAAACTGAAACGAAAACCCTAAACGAACAACTACGTAAACTGTTCTGTTGAACAGTATATAAACACGACAACTTCGCCATAGGCGAAGTTGTCAATAACTTCGCTGATTCAACAAGTTCGCCATAGCGAACTTGTTGACAACTTCGCGTTTTACATAAATAATCATAATCAAAACATAATTACATTACAGACTCGATTACAAATGCTAGACTATGAACTACTGACACACATGTACCAACAGACTCCCCCTTGGCAGTAGCTTCATATCTTGATCTTCAAATCTTGAGTCTTGTAATCTTGCATCTCTACGCATGCGCCCCTTCTCTAACACATACCGAGACCACCCGTTGATATTTCCTAGCTTGATCCTTCCAAGCAGGAATGTAGAAGATCTTCTTCTCGTTGAGCACTTTCAGATCAGCCTTCGATAGATTAACAAGATGCATCGGGTCGCAAACCCGAAGTACTTCTTGTTCATCCTCATCTTCCATTACCGCCTCAGCTGTCTCGCAATCTACGTACCACCATTTTAGATCTTTGAGAACGTCCTTGGGCATGAACTTCATCGGTACTTCTTTAAGACACCGGATCGGTTTGTATTTCATAACCATCCAAGGTTTTCCATCAACTCTCAGATCTCTATCCTTGTCTTCGACAAGTTTTCCTTTTTGTGGTTTCAGTAGCTCAAACTTTTTCTCTTTAACGCACTCTTTCCACACGATCTTCGCAATGATTCTAGCCATGTTGTCTTCGCTTCTGTTTACCAATCCCAATCTGGCTAAATCTTTTACTTCACATTCTGGCAGTGTGTTTAGAGATCTCAACTTTCTCTGGAAGTACTGAATGCCATCGTACCTCTTGATCACGAAGAGCCGCAGCTGCTCGTCGTATAACCAGCAGATAATACCTTTCTTGGCTTCCGCGTATCCCTTAATATTGTAACTTTTTCTGAACATCTTAGGGACCGCCGGCTTCTTCGTCTTTACGAACCAGTGGGCACAACCCTCCTTCCATTTCGGTTGTTCCTCCCACTCAGCATCTTCCTCCACAATCTCATCACTCAAACCTGGTCTGTCAACCTCCGGAATCTCGTGTTCCACGGAGTCATCCACCATCTCACCTTCTTCTAACATGTTTTCAACCGTAATCTGTTCTCCAATCCTCTCAATCTCATCCACTGGCAGCACATCATCTTCCATCATAAACTCATCATCCTCCTCATCCAACTCTTTCAATGCATCTATCACGTCTTCAACATCAGCATCATCATCAACTGCTACAACATCGTCACCAGCTGCATTTGTAGACTCCCCCTCAGTTGTGGAAGCCCCAAGAGCCTGAGAGGTTCTTGGCAGCTCACCACCTGCACCTTCCGGTGCATTGGGATCATCGTCATGATCTTCTCTCCTTTTCGTCCTCAACTCATCACCCCTACACGTCTTCTCCCCCTGAGATGCCAAGAATGCCTTGAAGGCATCTATTATTTTACCGTGTTCAACCAGGAGGGCTGCTTGTAGTCGATTGGATTCCACTAGGCTCTGAATGGTCTTTGTCTGATCAGCAACAATCTGCTCTAGTGATGTAATCCTCTCGGAATCTGAAGTAGGCGTTGGAGTTGGCGGAACATCAGCAGCAGAAGTGACCGCAGGTGGTACACTTGGTAACCCTGCAGTAGAAGTGATGGTCGACTCCACAAATCGTGCAACTACCACCGGTGGATTAAGCGGTTGGGGTGGTAGGGACACAATTGCTGGGGCCGACGTCTCGACCGCTGTAACCTGTGCTGTAGTAGGAATAAGAGACATACCAGACAAGGCAGGTGGAGCAAAACGTACCAGCCTTGAAGATTCTCCAGCTCCCGAACCCCTACCTCTCTGTTCTCTTCTTGAACGTCTGAGCACTATCTGCACTGCCTCCTCTTCATCAACTTCGTCCTCATCCTCGTCTACCGTTCTCGGCCTCTTTCCTGTAATTCTCTCCCGAGACACCATAAGTCGTCTCGCTTCGGCAAACGTTTCGTCTAGATCGGAGTCAGCTACCGAAGTAACTGCTCTAGTAACATCCACAAACTGAGGACCCGAGACATCCATATCAAACACACCATGTACGCCAAAGGCAGCATTAAGATCAACATCTTCAGCAGTAGACACAGCAGTAGATACAGTAGCTGGCACAGCAGCAGAGGCAACAGTAGATACAACAGGCGCAGCTGATACAGCATGTGGTGCTGCCGCCTGATGTGGTTGCGGGTCTCTGAACTCGTCCCCTCCTGCAGGAACATACCCCGGATTGATGAGATATCCGAATAAGGGAGTATGCCTGGGACGCAGCTCAGGCTTGCTACGAGTGCTCGAGGTGCGGCACTGAGCAAAGATACGTTTCGTCACGCATTCGACGTATCTTATTGGGCGTCTCTGTGGTAGCGACGGAGCGACATGATTTAAAATCATCTGTAAGAAACGAGGATACATAGTGAATCGCTCGCGCGCCACAGCCCTTCGCTGACGATCGATCTCGTAGAATATTAGCTGACTGAATGAATATCGGCGGTTGTAAGTCAGCGCTATCATGGCCGACTGCATCGTCGCGCCCATCCCGTCTGTTCCTGCTTTCCTGCCGGACATGCATACAATTAAAACATGCATCAGGAAGCGCCCCTGATCTAGCAGAAACCCTTTCCTCCTCTGCGAGTCCCCCAGCGGACCCGAATAACCCATCCTCAAATAAGCTCCATCCCGGAAAGGAGCTACGAACTCCGTTGGGTCATCTCTAGTTTCTTCACCGAACTGCAGAGCCAACCGTATGTCTTCTGAGGAAAACTGTATGTTGTGACCATTTACGGTTGCTCGCATCACCGGAGGCTCAGGTCTGCAATCATAGTACACTGTCTGCCAAAAGTCTTCAATGTTAGGCAGAGAAATGGGCAGTGTATTAGTGAGCGCGTGAAAGACCCTTGATCGTAGGAGAAACGTGATAATCTCCCTGTAGTCTTCTACGCCTCGTGCGTCTGGATCCAACGTGATGTACTGGTTATGGGCTGGAAAGAATTGTCGTTGCTCATCACCATCATCACCACCAGCACCACCAATAGCAGCCATATCTGCACCAAACAAAACAAGTTAGATAGTGTGTAAGCAGCTCACAAGTTCGCTAAGTCCCACGAGCGAAGTTGTGATTAAACCTATACAGGCGAACTTATAGGTGAGGCGAAGTTGGGGACAACTTCGCTTCAACTGTAAGTTCGTCAAAAAACTGTTAAGTAAGATGGTATAGGCGAAGTTGATGATAACTTCGCCGAATCACAACATCGCCACAGGCGAACTTGAGTTCAAGGCGAAGTTACGGATAACTTCGCCACAGGCGAACTTAAGCTTCAAGGCGAAGTTACGGATAACTTCGCCACAGGCGAAATTAATCTCCTGGCGAAGTTGTGGATAACTTCGCCTAAACCTTAACTTCGCCTGAATCTGAAACGGCGACTGTTCAGATTCAAGGTTAAGATCCGATGTTTTCGGACCGATTTGACGATCCATCAGAGATTAACAACATAGATTAATGATATTGAGACGTAAAGGACGTCCATGAACACGTAACACAAAGTTGAAAAACATGGTTTTGAAGGTTCGACGACCCGAGGTCTCGAACCGGGTAAAACTATACCGAACGAGTAAGTATGTGAATGATATTGACCACACATACCGTCAATGAGCACAAGAAACTGAAATCAAGGATCGAAAACGGAATGAAAACAAGATTGCCGGATATAATGGTTTAGATTATGTTCGCCGGAAATAATTGAAAATAAGGTACTGTTACTGTTTCAAAGTCCTTATATAGGGCTGAGTTGGTTCAGGCGAAGTTACACTTAACTTCGCCTAGGCGAAGTTAAGCACAACTTCGCCATATTCAACAACTTCGCCCGTAATTTCAAAATCAGCCCTTTAAGTTTGAATAACCTTGCACTTAACATTTGAAATTTCCAAAAAAAAGAGTTAAACAAAAATGATCATGTCCAAGTAACCAGTTTTACAATAACACAACTACAAAAAATAGAAAAACTTATAAAAATTTAAACGAAATAAGGGATCAAATTTCAGTCTAGTCAGGGACCACTACGTTTTAGAAAAGATCCCAACAGGAATCATACTAACTATGTGACTGTCACTTGGATCCGTGTTTAGCTGTATTATGACATAGAGAAACAGGTTGTAAGCATGTAAATAACTTAAATGGTTTTCATTGTTTCTGTGATACGGATTAAGGTTCAGTTAAGCTCAAAATTTTAAGTGGGCACCAACTCAGAGATAATGATGTCTTCTATCTATTCTCAAAGCGTATTTGGCTATACCCAAGTCACCCCGAGTTGACTTCGACCCATAGTGTCTGATTAACTTGTATATTCTCGTTGTCTGCTTCCCGTTCTCTTCTTACTCCAGACTTGAGAAGTCTTGATTGTTACTATGTCTCATAAGTACTAAAAATATACATGTTTTTTTTTTTTTTTTTTTTTTTTTTTTTTTTTTTTTTTTAACCAAACATTTTTATTGACTTCGGAGTATTAAACTACTGCAAGTCCCGAATCTGGATCACTGCAGTGTCTTGAAATGCTTTCTTCACGGGAATCAGAACACTCACGGGCTCGTGTATGACTGGGTAGTCGCTTTTCTGCCTATCATTCGGAAAGATATGTGTGAAGACATTCAAAACTCTTAAGGAGTTTCCACATAAATTCGAGTAGTTTAAGTTAGTATCACATACACTTTTACACACCATAAAAATTACCATGACATACAATGACTGTTCTAAAGCCTTTTAAGCCTAATAACTTCACTAGTTAAGCACACACAATCAGTATATATATCATTTTCCAAGGTTGGATCAATTTTCTGGTAAACACAGCAAAGAACTTCTTACGAAGTATTAGACTTGAAAAGTAATTTCATTTCCCTATAAAATTTTGATTTCAATCGCCCCGATCACGTCAAAGTCGTCAGGTAAACGGCAATCCTGAAGATCCAATGGATCAACTGGACCGACCACATACAAGTATGTGTCCTTCTTACTAAGAATGACCGACTAATTTTCAGCAACTGAAAGAACACACGTCATAACTGCCCCGGTCACTTTCAGTCTT
Organism: Bidens hawaiensis; assembly: GCF_021521415.1. Classification (NCBI taxonomy): domain Eukaryota; kingdom Viridiplantae; phylum Streptophyta; class Magnoliopsida; order Asterales; family Asteraceae; genus Bidens; species Bidens hawaiensis. The sequence goes on from NW_027493099.1 coordinate 214,004, forward strand.
CCGGTTAATGGCTATCCTCATTCTCTAAGTCGAAACGAGGACCAAAACATATCCGAGGATATGTCCATCAAACTGAGGTAACCGACTAATTTTAAGCAATAATGACAAATTTTTTTTTTTTTTTTTTTTTTTTAAATAAACACAAAGGCATGGTTACTCGGGATTGATCATCCCGTTCAGCTCAATTAGGTTTTGAAATCTGGATTTATCAAACGCTTTTGTAAACAAGTCAGCAAAATTTTCAAGTGTATCAACTTTTTCGATCTTGATCAGTTTCTTCTCAGCACAATCCCGTATGAAGTGATGACGAATGTCAATATGCTTAGTTTTACTGTGCTTCACGGGATTGTTAATTACTGAGATGGCGGCAGTGTTATCAATTAAAATAGGAGTGAGTAAGAAATTCAGACCATAGTCGCGCAATTGTTGCTGAATCCACAAAACCTGAGAGCAGCAGTTGGATGCTGCCATGTATTCAGCTTCGCATGTTGAAATTGCAACTGATGTCTGTTTCTTGCACTGCCAGGAAACTAATCTTCCTCCAAGAAACTGACAGCCTCCTGTTGTTGACTTCCGACTCTGATTGCATCCACCATAATCAGAATCTGTATAAGCCACCAGTTCAACGTCTCCTCCCTTTGGGTACCACAACCCTAGCTTCGGCTTGCCCTTGAGATACCGTAGTATCCTCTTTGCACCTTTCAAATGAGATTCTTTCGGATTTGCCTGAAAACGTGCACAAAGACAAACAACAAACATTATATCAGGCCTAGAAGCAGTTAAATACATTAATGAACCTATTATCGCCCGATACAGAGTTGGGTCCACATCTGCGTCACCATCTGATTCAGCACCCAATTTGTGATTGACGCAGATTGGAGTATCATATGGAGAACTGTCCTCCATCTTGAATCTTTTCAGCACATCATGAACGTACTTCGTTTGATGAATGAACATCCCATCCTTCTTCTGATCAACCTGCAATCCTAGAAAGAAAGTTAGTTCACCCATAGCACTCATCTCGAATCGTTTCTTCATGACAGCTTCAAAATCCTGACACATGGATACTCTTGATGCAGCAAAAATGATATCATCCACGTAGACTTGAACCAGTAGGAAGTCACATCCTTCTCTCTTCACAAACAACGTACTGTCAATCAATCCCCTTTCAAAACCATTTTCCAGCAAGTAGTCCGATAACGTTGAATACCAGGCACGAGGTGCCTGATGTAACCCATATAACGCCTTGCTCAACCTGTATACGTGATCAGGAAAGTCTGGGTCAGGAAAACCCGGAGGTTGCTCAACATACACAACCTCATCAACTTTCCCGTTTAGAAACGCGCTCTTCACATCCAACTGAAATACCTTCATCTTTTTAAATGCAGCAAACGCCAAAAACAATCGAATCGCTTCTAACCGGGCAACAGGAGCGAACACCTCATTGTAATCAATACCCTCTTGCTGATTAAAACCTTTAACAACCAGCCTCGCCTTATTTCTTACGCTAATTCCCTTATCATCTCTCTTACACTTGAACACCCATTTTGTGCCTATAGCATGCACATTTCTTGGTTTTTCAACCAAGGTCCAAACTTCCATTTTCTCGAACTGAGACAACTCTTCTTGCATGGCCTCGACCCACGAGCTGTCCTTTAAAGCCATTTGATAATTCTTTGGTTCAATTTGGCTTATAAAGCAGGAGTACAAACATTCATTCATTATACCCGTTTCTTTTATGCTTGTATAAACACAGGTGTGCTCATTCAAGCTACTTCTGGTTTGTACACTGGAGGACACATCACCTATAACGTTCTCCAATGGGTGATCTTTGTGAATTCTCGTGGTCGGAACAGCACCGACATGTAAATTGTCTTCCAAGTTTGAAGAGATCTCATCTATGGTTGTTTCTGGCTGAGAGTGAAAAGGATTAATAAATTCATCTTCAGTTGAGGCCGCAGGGGTATCGATCGTGTTTGATGTGGAAGGTTGAGATTTCTCAAAAATATGATGTTGCAATATATTCTCTTCCTCATCAAGTATCATCTTCGTCACAGCTCTTTCGTCTTCTTCAGAAATTTCCAAATCAGGTACGTTAAATGACTTAAAAAGTTTAACATAGTCGAAAAGCTCAGCAGGTCCATTGCTTGGTTTTGGCGGTTGGTAACTAGTAATGTCGGTGTTACAAACCACCTCCACCTTGCAAGTCGACGTATTGAAGACCCGTCTGTTGGGAGTCCCAACAACATAACCGACAAGGATTCCCTCATCAGCTACTTCACCAAATTTCGAATTAGTCTTCAAAATCGAACAAGGAGACCCAAATGGTTCAAGACCGCACAAGTTGGGCTTCCTTCCGTGCATAAGCTCGTAACAAGTTTTTCCAAGTTTCTTAACTGTTAACACCCTATTTAGAACATAGCAGGCTGTAGCAACTGCTTCAGCCCAGAACATCACAGGAAGCTTCGAGTCTGCCAGCATAGTTCTGGCTCCTTCAATTAACGTTCGGTTCTTCCTTTCAGCCACTCCATTCTGTTGCGGAGTATACGGAGCGCTGTATTGATGTTCAATTCCCTTCTGAAGACAGAAAATTTCCATTTCAAAGTTCTTGAACTCTGTCCCATTGTCACTTCTGATGAATTTAACTGATTTACTCATGACGTTCTCAACTTTTGTAATTAGATTCTTCACCATTTGAGCCGTCTCGTCTTTCGTTTTCAGAAAATATACCCACGAGTATCGCGAGTAGTCATCAGTGATCACCAAGCAGTAAGAGGTACCTCCTAGACTTTGTACATTCACGGGACCGAAGAGATCCATATGAAGTAGTTCTAGAGTACCGGCAATTGAGTTAATCTTCTTGGTGAGATGGGATTTCTTGTGTTGCTTTCCCTTCTTGCATGCTATACATTTGTCTTCAAAGTTAAAATTTTTTAAGGGAACACCCATCACAAGCCCATTCTTGACAATGAAGTTCATCTTCCGAAGATGAATATGTCCCATTCTCCTGTGCCACAATTCTGATTCTGATTCGCTTGCTTTTGTCATTAAACAAGATTCTCCGGTGGCCATTTCAGTAGACCTCATGTCCATCACATATGTATTCGTTTCACGTGGAGCTTTCATTACTATCCATTCGTCTGGTATCTGAAAACCAGGCTTCAATACTATTGCTTCATTCTTCGTGAAATGGACAGTGTAATCTTTATCACAAATCTGCGACACACTCAGCAGATTGTGTTTTAATTCCTCCACAAAATTTACATTCTCAAGTGTCATTCTCCCATTCGACACAGTTCCTCTACCGGTAATCCTACCACCGCTCTCACCAGCAAAACTAACTCTTGCTCCCTGAACAGGTTTTAAGTCTTGCAACAAGTGTTTGTTGCCCGTCATGTGCCGGGAACAGCCGCTATCAACAATCCAAAGATTGTTGGCAGCCCTGTTCAACTGTTCCTGCACAATAAAACAAAGAGTTAGAATCTTGGGACCCAAGACCAATTGGTCTTGGATCGATACGTCCCGTACCCTGGCTTTCTCAAGTTAGCATCAGGATAATTTCTGTAAGTCCTGTTAGGGAATCTCCCTGCAGATTGAGTGTAATGCCTTCCAAACCTTTGAGAATTGAAAGTGTTATATCTTGAGGTTTGGTTGTAAAACTGAGGTTGGTTTTTATGAAAACTTGAATTCGTTACATTTTGGCATTTTTTAAAGTTTTCATTTTTAGCAGTAACAAAATGACGCTTATACTCAGTTTTATTTGGCTTCACACCTCTGAATCTCGGCTCCAGAGGGCAATCTGCAACTAAATGCCCTAATTTGTTACATCTAAAGCAACACCGACTCTCCAATTTCTTGTCAAATGTTGGTTTGGATGTAGAGGTAGTGTTACCAGCCGTTCGTCTCACATAAGGTGGGACGTACGGATTGAGTGGAGAACTCTTTTTAGAAACTTTATTTGTATCTCCATCGGTGGGTAACCCTACCTTCTCTTTTGTCTGATCAGATTCGGACAACTTATCCGAATCTGATGAGACAGGACTCGAAACAGAAATATTCACATTAGAAGCTTTCGAACTTGTTTCTCCACAGCTAACACTTGGTTTTACACTTGTAATCTTGATTGGAGTTGTCTGAGGAACTTCGAAATCAACAGATTTCTGAACACTTGGATTATAAGTATAGTTGTGGTTAAAGGGTGGTGGAACTTCATTATATCCGATTCCTACCCTCTTTGCAGAGGTACCTGGATCACTCACGAGGTGATCAAGGATGGCTGAGGAATTCCGGAACTGCTCAAGTTTGCGGTTCAGTTCCACCACCTTCACTAGGTGGTCAGCAATCTGTTTATCTCGATCAGCAATCAATTTCGTTTTTTCCTCTAAAACTTCATAACTAAGATCAATTATTTCAATTTTCTCAGCAAGTTTAATTTTTAAGCTTTGAACGTCTTTTTCACAAGCTTTTATTTTAATTTTATAACTCGTTTCTCTTGCTTTCGTAAAATGGTGATCTTCTTTAATAGTTTTAAAGTCAGCATCTAAATGGACATACTGATCAGTTATCGTTTTAAGTTGCTCAGACAAATTCTCACAACTAGTACAAATATCCTTAGTACTTACCTCGGAGCGATTATCCTTGTCATCTGCCATGAAAGCTGTTTCTTCTTCAGTAGCTTTCTCAATTCCTTCAACCTTCTCACATTCTTTAACTTCAGCCTTAGCCATGTTCGCTTGCTCACCAGAACCACTTGAATGTGAGTTCCAGTTGTACTCACCTGCTTCTCTGGTCAACATGGCGTTAATCTCTCTGTTAACTCCAGAGTGTTGTGTAGGTCGACCTTGTCCTCGTTCAACCCTCTCATTTCTGCATTCCTTGGCAAAGTGCCCGTACTGTTGACAGTTATAGCACCTTACCTTGGATTTGTCGAACCCGGGCCTACCCCCAACAAACTTTCTCCCAGTTTTGTTCATAAACCGTTTTACACGCCTCACAATCATTTCCATTTGCCATTGCAAATCCATCTCCTCCAGATCATCAGCATCGATCTGGTCGTAATCCTCATCAAGAGCAGCAGGGTCCACAATCTTTCCCTGGATGTAGTTTTCGTAGGAAGCAATAAATGATGCATAGACTGCAAACTGCTCTTCAGCAGATTTTACACTCATAGGCATCTTGGAATAATTATTGCTTGAGGCATTTGCAGAAAAACTACTTGAGGATGCTTGAGGCTTTGAAGTACTTGATCCTCCAGCAACGAAACAGACATCACCATTCGAGTTTACAGAAACGTTTCCTTCATGAGAAGAGTCAGAACCTGACTCCCCTTTTGAGTAATAAGCAGCAGATTCAGGCCTCGAACTTGAGCCTGATTTAACCTTTGCACCATACATACCAGGGTCTTGTATCTGATCTGTTGGTGTTTCTTTTCGAACCATATTAAGCTCATAAGTTCTGAGCTTGTTTACTGCTGTTTCAAGATCACAATTTGGAAAGTCTCTGTCTTCCCTCATAAGAACGGTGTACATTTCCCACTTCGGTGGGAGAGCATCGAGAAGCTTTTCAACGATCTCTTCTTCTCGGTAAGCAATTGAATAATTGCTGAGCTCTGTCATTAGATGATAGTATCTGGTGATAATATCATCCAGTGATTCATTCTTCAAAAATTTGAAGACGGAGAACTGGGTTTTTAAGAGTTTGATCTTTGATGCACGGATACCCACATTCCCCTCGAATCTATTTTCAAGAGCATCCCAAAGCTCTCTCGCAGAAGTGTACTTTCGGAACGTATGGAGAACCTCTTGAGGAAGTGCCATTGTTATCGCAGCATGGGCCTTGCTTTCGGCCTCGTACATTTTCTTCTCTTCGTCCTCCATTTTGCTGTACTTCTTAACCACATCGCGACCTTCGTATTGCGCAGTTGGAGGGATATATCCATCCTGGATGCACACCCACATTTTGGCATCCTGGTATTTGATGTATTGGATGAATCTGTCCTTCCATGCCACGAAGTCAGTTCATTTCATCAGCCTCGGGGCCTTAGTGGCAGACCCCGCTTCTACTTCCATCTTGACCAAATCGGAGATGTTAATTGACGACATCCTTGCGAAAACCTGAAAAAACCTGAAAATACAAAAAAAATATTAAAACAGCTCAGTAGGCGAAGTTAAGAATAACTTCGCTTGAAAGTTAACTTCGCTGAAAAGAGAACTTCGCTGGGTCTTAAATTCGCTTGACTTGGCGAAGTTAAAAATAACTTCGCTTAGAATGAGCGAACTTAGGAGGTAAGCGAACTTGGGTGGAAAGCGAAGTTGCGGATAACTTCGCTAAGGCGAACTTATGAGGTAAGCGAAGTTGTGGTTAACTTCGCTAAACCTTATATCTTCGCCGAAAACCCTAATTCCAGTGACGGCAACTTCGCCTGAAGAATGGTAACTTCGCCCGAAGAACGGTAACTTCGCCCGATGAACAAGGAAACTGTTCAGATCTGTTTTTGTCAATCCAGCAGTTTCCGATCAATGCAATGGCTTGAAAATGATTGTCAAGCACGAGCAAAACACAATCCCAACAAAAACACGTCCCGCGAATAGGTCAAACGAGACGTTTTCTACACCCGCGTGAAATCCCGAACCTCACAATCGAGCCGATGGCTCTGATACCAATTGTAGGTTCCTGGACGGATCGTACACGGGATGTCTCTAACAACGCAGGTGCGGAATCCCTGCGTAGGTAGATACGAGTGTAGAGTATGTAGAGATCGAACACACAAGCAATAAAACAACCACGTTATATTGATAACAAAACACGTGACCCGAGGTCAATGTTACAGACTATGACACGTAACTCGGTTACTGAAAACTGAAACGAAAACCCTAAACGAACAACTACGTAAACTGTTCTGTTGAACAGTATATAAACACGACACCTTCGCCATAGGCGAAGTTGTCAATAACTTCGCTGATTCAACAAGTTCGCCATAGCGAACTTGTTGACAACTTCGCGTTTTACATAAATAATCATAATCAAAACATAATTACATTACAGACTCGATTACAAATGCTAGACTATGAACTACTGACACACATGTACCAACAAAAGTTGACAATTTTGGCTCAAAATTTCCGTAATGTTACATCCTCCGCATCTTGAAATAAATCTCGTCCTCGAGATTGCTTTACAAGAACAAATGAGGGTATTTCTTTTTCATTTCTGATTCGAGTTCCCAAGTATATTCGGGCCCTCTACGCGAGTCCCATTTAACTTTCACAATTTTCAAAGTTCTTCTTTTTAATTTCTTTGTTTTCGAATATTCTATTTGTATTGGTCTTTCAACAAATTTCAAATTTTCGTTTATTTCAACGTATTTTAATGGCATAGTCAAAGATTCATCGGTTAAACACTTACGCAAATTCGAAACATGGAATACATCATGTATCCCTTGCATTTCCTCGGGCAGTCACGATCGGTATGCAACAGTGCCGATTCGTTCAAGTACCTCGAAAGGTCCAACGAATCGAGGACTTAACTTTCCTTTCTTACCGAAGCGAACTACGCCTTTCCAAGGCGAGACTTTTAATAAAACTTTGTCACTGACGTTAAACTCTAATGGCTTACGACGGACATCGGCATAACTCTTTTGGCGATCTCGTGCCGTCTTAAGTCGTTCTCGGATTTGGAGAATCTTATCGGTGGTTTCTTGGACTATCTCGGGTCCAGATAAATTGATTGACTCCGGTCTCAGACCAACACACAGGCGTTCTGCACTTTCGTCCATATAACGCCTCGAATGGTGCGCTTGAATACTTGTGTGATAACTATTATTATACGAAAATTCTATTAGGGGTAAGTGGTCATCCCAACTTCCACCTAAATCAATCACACAAGCCCGAAGCATGTCTTCCAACGTTTGAATAGTCCTTTCGCTCTACCCATCAGTTTGCGGATGATAGGCAGTGCTAAGGTTAAGTTTCGTACCAACAGCTTGTTGGAAGCTTTTCCAAAAGTGAGACGTAAAACGACTGTCTCGATCAGAGATTATAGACAACGGTACTCCATGCAAAGTAACGATGTTGTTCACATAAATACGCGCTAGTCTATCCATTGAGTATGACTCATTGATGGGTATAAAATATGCGGATTTCGTCAATCGATCCACAATTACCCATATAGCATTGTGTTGTCTAGTCGTCTTTGGGAGTTTGGTAATGAAATCCATAGTGATTAACACACACTTCCATACGGGAAGTTCGGGTTGCTGAAGCAGTCCCGAAGGCTTTTGATGTTCAGCCTTGACTTGTAAACAAGTTAAACATTTCGCAACATGCGAAGCGACATCCTTTTTCATTCCATTCCACCAGTTGTTTTCTTTGAGGTTGTGATACATTTTGTCACTTCCGGGATGCATCATATACTTAGATTTGTGAGCTTCGTTCAAGATTTTCTCACGCAAACCTCCAACGATTGGTACCCAAATTCTATTACTGAGTCTACGGATACCATCGTCACCTTTGACTAATGAGTCAATGGTGCCGTTGCGTTTTTCATCGGCGATTTGGTTTTCATTGATCGCTTGAGCTTGAGCAGATTTGATTTGTTCGAAAAGATCGACTTGAAGTTCTAGACGTAATGCTCGAACTCTTTTGGGTTTCTCATGTTCTTTGCGACTTAAGGCATCGGCCACGACGTTGGCTTTGCCTTCATGGTAAACAATCTCGCAATCATAGTCATTGAGCGTTTCCATCCATCGCCGCTGGCGCATGTTAAGCGCTTTTTGATCAAAGATGTGTTTCAAGCTCTTATGATCAGTGTACACGGTAAATCTTACTCCATAGAGATAGTGCCTCCATATCTTAAGTGCAAAGATTATGGCGCCTAACTCTAGATCGTGAGTCGTATAATTCTTTTCGTGTACTTTGAGTTGACGAGAGGCGTAGGCGATTACTTTCTTGCGTTGCATTAGTACGCATCCCAAACCGGAATGAGACGCGTCACTAAATACTACAAAATCCTCAGTACCTTCTGGCAAAGCCAGTGTAGATGCTTGAGAGAGCTTTTGTTTAAGTATATCGAACGCCTCTTGTTGCTTTGTTCCCCATTCATATTTGATGTTTTTTCGAGTTAAGGAAGTTAGGGGAACAGCGATTCTAGAAAAGTTCTCGATAAACCTACGGTAATAGCCGGCCAAACCTAAGAAACTTCGGATCTCGGTTGGCGACTTTGGGACCTCCTACTTAGAGATAGCTTCAATCTTAGCGGGATCCACTTGAATACCGTTGACGTTGATGATGTGACCAAGAAATTGTACCTTGTGTAACCAAAATTCGCATTTTGAGAACTTGGCGTATAACTTCTTGGTTCTAAGAATTTCAAGCAACGTTCGAAGGTGGATTTCATGATCGCCTTTGACTTAGAATAAATAAGTATGTCGTCGATGAATATGATAACAATTTATCCAAGTAAGGCTTGCAAATACGATTCATCATGTCCATGAACGCAGCTGGGGCATTTGTAAGTCCAAACGGCATGACCGTGAACTCATAATGTCCATACCTTGTTCGAAACGTGGTCTTTGGAATATCTTCATATTGGACTTTGAGTTGGTGATAGCCAGAACGAAGATCGATTTTAGAAAAGAAGCTAGCACCTTGAAGTTGGTCAAAAAGATCATCTATTCGAGCGAATGGATAACGATTTTTGGTTGTGACTTTGTTTAACGCACAATAATCGATACACATACGCATAGATCCGTCCTTCTTTTTGACGAATAGAATTGGCGCTCCCCAAGGTGACGAACTCGGTCGAATGAAACCTTTCTCCAAGAGCACATAGAGTTGTTTCTTTAACTCCTTCATCTCAGTTGGCGCTAAGCGATACGGAGCTTTGGCGATCGGAGCAGTACCAGGAATAAGATCTATTCTAAACTCTACTTCACGATCGGGAGGGATTCCGGGGAGTTCATCAGGAAAGACGTCAGAAAAATCGGAAACAATAGGAACATCCTTAATTTCTTTTGGCTTTGACTCTTCAGTGACATAGGCCATGAATGCGAGGCATCCTTGATTCAAACATTTGTTATCTCTAATCATGGAGATTATACTAACTTGGCCAGCGTCTTTATCCCCTTCAATTCGAATCGTTCGTTGATCAGGGGCTTGAAGTTCAACAGTTTTGCTATTGCAAATGATACGGGCATGGTTATCGGATAACCAATCCATAGCAAGTACAATATCAAAACCAGCCAGACTCATGGGCAACAAACAAATAGGTAGAATATAACCAGCTAAGAGAATTTTTCCGTTTTCAAGGGCTTCGGAGATCTTAACGATTTCGCCACTAGTAGTCTCGACGCTTAGAGTTTTATTTAACTTTGTTAGAGGTTCGTTTAATAGACTACAAAAACTATAATCTATAAAACTCAAATTGGCACCAGAATCAAATAAAACTCTAGCATAGGTGTCGTTGACTAGAAACGTACCGGTAATGGTTTCCGGCATGTCAGCGGCCTTCTTTGTGTCGAGTACGAAGACTTGAGCGTTTCCTTTCTTATCCTTGCCACTTCCACCCACACCACCAACAGCAGGTTCGTTCTTTGGGTACTCAAAACTCAGATGGCCCATCTCCTTGCAATTGTGGCAAGTCATTTTCTTTTTCCAGCAATCAGCAGCCGCATGACCCATACGGTTGCATGATTCACACACCTTCGGAGGCGGGGTGAAGTTGCATCGACCCTTGTGATACCTCCTACAAGTCTTGCATGGCGTAGCACTTGTATTGAATCGACTTTGGTTTGTGCTCTTGCCCTTGTAGTTGGCGCCTCCACTTGTTCTCCCTTGAACAGTTGTTGATGAAACCTTCTTGTCCTCTTCTTTGTTGTTGACCATGCCGCCCATCAAATAACCAGCCAACTCCATTGCAGAGTTAGCGGTTTATGGTAAGTGTGATCTTACCATGTCGCGGATTTCCCGTGGTAGTCCCCAAATGTATCGGGTGACCTTGCTGGATTCAGGATTTACCAGCTGAGGAACTAAATGACAATACTCAAGGAATTTAGTATTGTACTCACGAAGATTTGTCCCCACGACCTGATGATTGAGAAATTTCGTTTGGATCTGGTCGGTTTCATGCATGGGACAAAACTTTCCCATCACCATTGCCTTAAACTCATCCCAGGTCAGGCCATACATCACATCCCTTCCTTTGCTCATCAACAACGCATTCCACCACTCGTGCGCCTCTCCTTTAAACATCAGGGCGGAATATTGAATTTTCTCCTCGTTGGAGCATTTGCTTGTAATCACAATTGTTTCCATTTTCTTAAGCCACCTCACGGTTGTGATGGCTCCTTTGTCACCATGGAATTCTTTCGGTCCATAGTATTTGAAATCTTTGAATGAACAACCGCCGATTTTGAGTTTCTTGAACTCTCGACTAACGCCTCCATCAGCGTTTGACTCATGAACACTACCCTCGTCATGAGAGAGTTTTGGACGGGATTTTACAGATTTTGAAGGGTGAACGGATTGAGAATGTTTGGTTTGTCTGGATTGAGAATGTCGAGATTGAGATCTAAAATCAGACTCTTCCCTAACCGCTTTCTTAATCATATTTTGAATTTGGTTTAGATATTTATCGGGAATGAGTTCTTCTTTTTCTTTCTCGGGGCCTTTCCCCTTGTCTTTTATTTCTTTCTCTTTTCGAGCATTCTCGTTATTACTTTGTTCAGACATTTTCTCTCAATATGTCTTTTAACTGAAATTTAGCCAATTTCTTTATAAAATACACATCTTTATTTCACATTCATATAATTATATCCTAAAAGATATATATATATATATATATATATATATATATAGAGAGAGAGAGAGAGAGAGAGATCATCCTATCATTATTTCAAGAACGTTATAACATTCTTATTACAACATATATCATACAAAGTTATTTTACACATAACATCCTTCTTCACCATCTTCAGTCCTTCAAGAACTTCTTCACAACCTTCGTTATTTTGCTGCACTTACGAAGGAGTGTTTGTCCCACCTTCTTCTTTTACTTTCCTTCCTCGTCTACCTTCTTCCTCCAATCGTCGGTTTCGTGCAGAACACGATCCAAATGTTCTTCATACGATTGCGGGACTACGTTGGGGTATCCATACTGTGCAGGTGGGTCGCGGTAACCCAATGTCACCATCTCGTAGTGATTCCTCGGTTCTGGATACGGAACGTAAGTCATGTCGGATGCAAGGTAGAGATACGTTTTGGCAGCACGGTTTTGTTCTCGGATCTCATCAGCTTGTTCCTCTTCCGTTGGAATTATACCTTGGAATGGTGGGAAGCTTGACGAAACTTGATTCTTGAGTTTCTCAAGGTATTGAACATATGGATCCATAGAACCGTAGCTTGGATTTTGGGAAGTGAGTGATCCATCCATTGATATCTCGTTAAGATTATCGGGATGCTCTTCTCCCGGTTCCAATTCTTCCTCAGGATACTCCTCTTCTTCGGGGTCCTCCTCTTTCTCTTCAGGTTCTTCCTCTTCTTCAGGTTCTTCTTCTTCCAGTCCATCTTCCTCCATGGGTTGTGTGGTTTCATTGTTTATTGGGGGCATCTGGAAAATTTCAGAGGGCATCATTACCCTCATCTTAGGTTTGCGGGACGGTCCTTCACCGTTGTTTGGTTGGGAATTAACTTCATTGAAGGTGGAGCTTCCGGTATGCCATTGTTGTTGTTCAGAGAGATATTTCATCCACTCGGAGGATGGGTGAGAGTTTGGTAGGTATCCGATTGGATAGTATTGTGGTATCTCCGAGGGTTGGTAAGTGGGGATCTCTGTTGGATGGTACGTCGGTATTTCGGAGGGATTATACATCGGTATTGTTGATGGATGGTAACTTGAGTGTCTTGGTGGCTCAAGTCCTTGTTTTGGTGGACTATTGGGAACGTCTATTGGGTAGTGCTTGCTTCCGGGATAATATACGGGTTTGGTCAAGTCATGTTCTACATCTTGGTTAAAGTACGCCTCATAATATCCATCACTCATGTTGTCCTCAGGGTAAGGTTCGGCGATTCCAACCTCCTTTGCCTTGCGCACAAAGTCTTCTATATGAGCTTTGAATGACATCTAATATTATGGGTGGTTTAGAATGTAAAGAGGGAAAGAAAGGTTACTAGCCTATCTTATCCCTATAACAACAATTATTTCCTATACTTGGATCGAAGCTTGGGTATTGTTTTATGATACCCAATTCGCTAAGATCGATGGCTCTGATACCAACACTTGTCACACCCCAAAACACGGCCTAGGAGCATGACACATATGTTGGTACCATAATTGTAAATGATTCAGAGTTGCGTTAGTTTGCGGAAGACTTATAAAACTTTAAGGATCGAAATATAATATTTACATATATTCAAAAGACGGGATTATAAAATACCCGTTTAAGTTGTTAGATAGATTACCACTTTTAGGGGAGGGAGGGAGAAGATAGAGAGAGAAAACTTCTTCAGATGGTAGTCGGAAAGAATGAAGCCATCAAATCGTTGGAAGCGAGGGAACACTTGGCAGAGAAGACAGATACATGTAAAGTATACATCTACGTGTAAGCCAAACGAAGGATTGCAAAACACAATGCACACTTACAACTTTTAAAGCAATAGTCACAACCTTTAAAGCATCATGTATAACTTCTAAAGCACATTTTGTTAAAGCAAAGTTGAAAATTAATAGATATATAACCTCTTAAAGTGACAAAGTTTGGTTATATATAGCAAGATCATTGAATTTGGGACCACAATTAATAATGTCATGTTATGTTTATTTTAGAGAGAACAGGCCATACAAATTTCACGAAATGATGACAATTTTAAATCATAAATCCTTTCATGGAGGCGGAAGAAGGTATCACATGAGGAAGCTGTATTAATTTATTTTCTTTTTAAATGTATAGGAAATTCCTTTTGATTTTTTATTAGATTTAAATAAACGTACTTCACATATGTTAAAACTTGCGGGAAAACCGGAAAAGGTTTGGTTACACGTAGAGGAATTAATCGTTAAACAGTAAGGTAATGAGGTATACACTAACCCATCTTAATTCCATATAAGTTTCACATTACTTATTTTTTTCTTTTTCAATCCATGTCATCTAAAGGAAATGGTTTAACTCATTTAACTTCATCTCCCTCCTATTAATATTTAATTTAAAATCAAACATTTAGTTTAATTACAAAAATAAATAATAACAAATCAATTAATAATTAATACATATTTAATGCATATTGTTCTTTTAACTCGTTAAAAACATAATTCATGGGTCATTTTAACACACTTAACACAAGTGAGGAGTGGTTTAATTCATCTTTAAAGTACCATGTCATGTTAACCAATGTAGGGGTTAGGTTATACCCCATGGCCTAATGAAATAGAAGAAAAAAACTCTAATCTCTATTTCCGGTTGTGATTATGGTATGGTTAGCCGATCATGAGGATGATTAAATAATTAAGCATAAAAATGATCTATTTTTCTTTTGAAATGTTGATGATGACTTAATCCTATAAACAAACCGAACGAACACTAACAATGACATGTCCGTGATCATTAACTTTAAACGCACAAGAACACTTAGTCGTACAAGTATTTTGTTTATACTCGTTTATTTAAAAAATGAACATGTTAGTCTATGTTCGTTCGTTTAAAATCTAAATGATCATACAATTTTTGAACATATATAAGAGAGCACAATTGAACAAAAATAAACGAACATGAATGAACACAGATAAACAGACACAAACGAACATAAATGAATATAAACAAATAAACATAAATGAATTAACATAAATAAACGAACAAAACATGTGTTTATGAAAAACATTTGTTCATGAATTTTTTTAATAACTGAACGAATATAAACAAAATTCTCTCCGAATAATTCACAAACAGTTCACTGAATGTTATTTCTTGTCTAATGAAATAACGCATTGTAGCAATTATCAATTAATATATATTAAAAGTAAATTTTAGAACATGTAAAACATCAGTAGGTTCCATGCTATATAATCATCATGCTCAACCCCTTATCTTCTGAAAAAGACTGAGGAATAAAGTGGAAACCTAGATGCACCGATGGTTCCGTCATCATCACCTCGTTCACTGAGCCAAGCCCTGCTAACGACGGCCTATCCCAAGGGGTGCAACCAGGGGCGGCCCAACAGTAGTGTTGGGTAAAGCTAGGGCTTGAGGCCCGCCAAAAAATAAGGTCTCCGTTTAATAATTTTAGGTATTTTTATATTTACAGAATTGATATTACAGATATGTACATAGATGGAAATATATTGTTGTTGCATGTTGGTTTAGTGGTCTAGTTCCATGTTATCCCCTTTCTGAATTTTATTCCAGCTATGATCGATACTCCGTTAGGTATTGTTTCTTGAATTTTATTCCACCCATGATCGATTCTTCGTTAGGTATTGTTTCTTTACTTTTGTTGTTTCATAGTCAATTTTTTTAATTATTTTGTGTCTAATTATTCATAGACAATCTCTTGGTAAATTTTAAAAATAAAAATGCGAGCTCTATAATTCTTCTCTCTAGCTCATGTTAAGGGCCCAAACTTTTTCTTCGCTCTAGGCCCAAAAATTGTTGGGCCGGCACTGGGTGCAACTCAATAACCCGATAGCTATTGTACCTACACGATAAGGGTGCATACGAGGAAAAACGATATCTTCTTATAACGTCGACGAATGACCAAACTCCCTGTTCTTTAAAAATTTAGACTTTGATCCCAAACCCTTCGAACATGCACTATGGCTGGCATTGTCTTCCCTATGCAAGGCATCACTAAAATGGACGTGCATAACTATCTCTTCCTCATGTAATTCTTATTCTATCCTCGTAAGTTAACCTACAAGGAGTGAACATTATTCCATTGCGTTCAAATAGTATTATAAAAATAATACATACAACCATTGATATTGGGATCATTTTTTTTTGTTCTCATTTTTGTAGGATAACCATTGTCAAGTCATTAAAAACTAAATAACCTACATCATACAATAAGTAGTGCATTGCATCCATCGTAAATAGCGTAAGTAGGGTAGTATCAATGATAAGCATGTGACATGTGTTAGACGCTTCATTTTATTGTAAATAGTAAAACACAAAGATTTAATTGAGTGTTAACTTAATTTGAAATTAAATCAAGAAACATGATACGAGACAAGAAACAATCAATTACATTCATATTTAGATTTTAGAACCGCATATAATTCAACTTGATTAGCCAAATTAGTCGACTATATAGACATGGCATTGTTTAACAAGATAAAATTGGTTAAAAATCATGACACTATGAATGATTATCAATGACTGTTAATTCAATGATTAACTAAAATCTCTCTTTAAATTCTTTAATTTCTACCCTACAAACAAACGTACCCAAGGCTCATTTCACTACTATAAGGCTAAGCCCAAGCAGTGATAACTTTCTGCTTCAACTGATGGCCCAAGGCCCATTTAATTAGTTTAAGCTCAAACAGTTTTAGTTTGCCCATTTAACGTTCAGCTCACTTGTTTTTACATTTCAATGGCCAACTTAACGTTCAGTTCACTTTGATTCATGTAAGCCCAAGCAATTTAATTTGTTCAAACTATTTTCAGCTCAACTTTTGTCTTCCTGTTGTAAGATCCCACAACCAATTACAACAAATCCATCCTTTTCTTAATGAATTTTATTGCATGACTCCACGAAATTTGAACCAAGTTTGTGTATACAGAACATCACCAATCAATATCATTATGTTTATAAATGGCTTCTCACGCTTTCTAGAATTATAGCTTGTCAATTCGTTATCTAATGTACCATACGTCTCTCGTATCCGTGCAAATTTTAAAACCAATCTCACACCTAAATACCTGTCCCAGTTATTTTGGGATTCAGTTTTGTCTGTCGGTTCAATTTCATTTACCACCCCCTATACGTCTACATCTTATGCCATTAGATTTGAAACAATTACTTTTATTAATTGTTATTTGTTAAGATATATGAGCAATGAGTAACACCCAATATATTAGTTTACCTACAATGCTTTTTATTAGGGGTGAAAGGAAAACAAAATAAATGTACCGTAGCCTTAAAAAAACAGATGGCTCGGTTTGCTATTTTTGATAGTGAAGAGGTAGGTCCCAGCAGAGCCCAGTTGGACCCGCAGGACTCACCTTGAAGAGAGACGTCTGTGCAGAAACCAACTGGATCCGCAGGACCCACCATGCTCAGAGACGTGACGTCCTTACGCGCAGTACGCGAGCTGTTCCCGCAGGAAATGCCTCCCAATGGTGAAGTACTCCGCCTGTTCCCGCAGCTGCGGATACAAGCCATCAGGGAAGGCCACCTGCGCAGCAAGGCTACACGCACAAGGCACTTAGCTCTCAATAATTCAGTAGTCACCTGAAGGAATGAGCAAAGCCGGGAACAATCCCGCACAAAGGCGGGAGGGGGAATACTCCCGCCCAAATGAGCCAGTCCGTACGATACTGGAGGATCTTTTGTACTGTACCTGACGAGGTATGGGCAAAAGATCTGACCAGAGATACGACAGCTCATTGACAACAGTATGGCGAGCAGCATGCTCTTGTACTGTAGGTCACTATTAGCCGCTGCCTACTCACCAACTCCTGTCATACCACGTGCATAGCCTGCAGTTGGTGGAAAAGGAATAGTACACAGCAGGCCTGGTCACTGTCGGCCGCTGCCTACCCACCAACTACCAGCATGGCACGTGCGTAGGCCACAGTTGGTAGAACATGAATACTATTCAGCCGACTACACCTTCTTGGAAACCTACATTCGGCTATAAATACAACAAATGGTATGATCATATCATCTTATTTGGTATCTTATATCTTATACCTGATATCTGCTCTAGCAATCTCTTAATATACACTTACATTCAAGAGCAATCTAGTCTGATTCTCACGCCGGAGGGTGGTCACAAGGAGGTACCCCCCCCTCTCAGTGACGAGCTCACGGTGTCTGTTTTGCAGGTTATCAGAAGAACCATCTTTGCCGGGTCTAACCCCTCGTGGGAAACATCTATTTAACCCCCAGATTATCCGTAATCTGCCCGGGGTCGATTAGTGTTTCTTCATTGGCGCCATCCGTGCATAAAAGCTAGAACTTCATTTCTTTTCAGTTTTTTCAAACTTCTGGAAAGATGGTTAAAGAAACTCCGGTAACCACAACCCCATCTACTGGGGGGAATACCGGCGACTACACAGTTTTTACGAACAATACCCCAGTTAGCCAAGCTGGGGCAAGTGCAGTAAATAATCTCTCACTAGGATTCACCGATACCCAGTTAGAGAGACAAAGAACGAGGCTCCCCCGCCAAACACTCGATGAAGTTAAAGCGTGGGCGGAAGCACGTCAAAAAGAATTCCAAGCTGAGTTGGATGAACGCTTACGTTCACTCCAACAGCCTGAGGAATTCGGAGAGTACTTGGACGATGATTCGGAGGAATCCGATAGTGACGCAAACCCTCGTCATAGGGCGAAAGGGAAGCGTAAGGAAACGGACTCCCAACCGAGAAGGCGTTTTGGAGAAACCTTCAAACCAAAAAACGCGGGTGGAAACCCACGTGACTTCTCCAAAACATTTACACCAACTGCTGCAAAGGCGGGAACGTCCAAATTTGCAAGGGACATTGCGGAAGCAATCGTCCCGAAAAGTGCCAAACAGATGTCCAACATCGGCACTTACGATGGTATATCTGATCCAGACGATCATTTGAACAGGTTCATAGCGGGGGCAACCGTCAGTAGTTGGACGGAACCTACGTGGTGTTACATGTTCCAAATGACGCTTGTTGGGGCAGCTAGAGCGTGGTTCGATCGTCTACCGGTCCACCACATCTACGATTGGGAAGACTTCCAGCAGAAGTTTAGCCAACACTTCAGCCAACAAAGAAAGTATACCGAGGAGCAATGGACAATCCTCAATTGCATTCGAGAAAAAGATGAATCTTTGCCAGACTTCATCACTCGCTTCAACTCAAAGAAGCTAAGTCTGGGTAATATCAGCGAAGATCTTGTTCGCGCTGCTTTCATCCAGGGCGCGAACGACCCAGAGCTCATCCGCACCTTAACGGGTAGAGATGGCATGCCATCCACATGGGATGCCATCATGACAGCAGCTAAACGCTTTGTGGAAACGGAAAAGCAAATGGGCAGAGATCTCCCCCAGAGCACAAACCTCTACACCCAGAAAACAAGAGAAGACAACATCCTTACCGCCCGACTAAACAAAAAGCGGAAGCTAGGCATTTGGCAGTCAAGGGTAAACTTTGACACCTCATCCGGCTTGCAACATCGGTTAGGCGGAAGGGATAACGTACAGTCGAACCAGAACTCCAGATGGACGCCACTCACCAAAAGCGTCACCGAGATATTCGCCACTGAGGAGCTCCCATGGCCAAAGGCTCCAATAATCCGACATCGTCACAATGCTGATCGGAGCAAATACTGTGACTTTCACAGGACAAAAGGCCACAACACTGAAGAATGCACAGACGTGAAGGACATCGTCGAAGCATTTGTCAGAGATGGGACGCTCGCGCACCTCGTGGCGTAACGAACGCTGAGCAGGCCGATGCGTGTAGAACCCCAGCTGGGGAAAACACGAATGAAATTGCAGCTTCAATGTTGGAAACTACATACTGCGTAAACAACGAGATCCCGAACCAGGTGCATATCGGCTCGATGGCACTCCCATCCCAACAACATGGAAGGGAGCTCAATTACACAGTTTGCATGTAGTTCAATTCCAAACTTGTAAAGAAAAGGCCCACAGCCACTTCTAATGGAAATGATTCTCCTTAGAACATTGATGCTGATAATCTTACATTTATACTTATGAACTTTCCACACTGATATGCCAGTCTTAACCGCATACATAAGTGGGAAAGAAGTCGTTACTTGTGGAAGGCGGCAAAACCCGCATAAACACAAAAAACGACAAACCTTCACGCAGGTCAGTCATAGGTAAAGTTTGGTGATCCCACTAAGTGAAAGTGCCGGTCCTAACCGCACAAATCATGATAAACTGAACCCATTGACAACCGCGCGTCGAACGGTTAATTTATTCAACACTGATGCCGGCTTTCACCGCATAAATAAGTATAAAGAAATTGTTAATTGTGGAAGGCGGCAAAACCCGCATAAACACAAAAAACGACAAACCTTCACGCAAGTCAGTCATAGGTAAAGTTTGGTGATCCCACTAAATGAAAGTGCCGGTCCTAACCGCATAAATCATGATAGAAGAAACCGAACTAACCTATTGACAACCACGCGTCGAACGGTTAACTTATTCAAAATACTTAGAAAATTTCTAACAGAACGATGAGGAAAACCTACACGCAGGTCAGATGTAGGTAAAGGTTAGCCATCCTACTAAGTGCAAGTGACGGTCGTACCCGCACAATCACGAACGAGGAAGCAAAACTTCAGCCTATTATCTACCACGTTCAAAGGTTAACTTATTCTAAACACTTAGAAAATTTCAAAGGAAAAGATGAGGAAAACTTCCACGCATGTCAGATATAGGTAAAGCTTAGCCATCCTACTAAGTGCAAGTGACGGTCTTATCCGCACAATCACGAAAGAGGACGCAAAACTTTAACTTATTATCTGCCACGTTGAAAAGTAAACTTATCTAAGTACTAAAGAAATTGCTAAGTTAAAACAAAATATGCGTGAAATAAACAAGGCAAGGAATTGGCAAATAATCTTTATTCCATCGAAATTCAAATATTACAGATTGCTGGGTACATACCCGCATACAAAAGAAGCTATACAAAAATAAAAATCTATAATGGTGGAAAGGGATCTTTAGGATCAAGCTTCAGGACCACTTCCACTTGGACCCGCACCATCAGTAGAACGTGGCGGTTCAAGGAAAGCTTTAAGGATAGCTAGCCCATCATCAGCAACAGCAACTTCGTTCACCTTCTCCACCACCGGATGCGGGAAGGCGGCATACTGATTCACTGCTTGGTCATATACAGCTTCAGTATCAACGTCATATAAAGGGAAGTTGGAAGGCGGGATGCCTTTCTCTACAAACCCTAGACCAAGCAGGAAGCCGGCCTTTTCCCCATCCTCATGAGAAGCGTTGAGGGCTGCTCTCATAGCATCGTCATAAGATGTATCCGTGAAGACCCGATGCGCAACCTACAAAAAGAAAAAATACAGTATCAAAACCTTTTCTATTTACAAAGAAAAGCGTAAAGATATAATGAAATTAAACATACCTGAGACAAGGCTTCTCGAAGAAGCCATTCCTTGGCAACCAGAGCCTCCTGGAGGGCGGCTTGAGCTTGGTTACGGGCGCGTTCGGCTTCACTTTTGTTGAGGTTGGCAAGCAACACTTCTTTAGCCGCAGCCTCTTCATCGCCCTTTAGCTTCCGCTCAGTATGGTCAAGCACCCCCCTCTGGTCCAAGATCTCTTGGAGCTTCTTGGCGTCTTCCATCGCCAAGGCATCATGAGCCTGTTGGAGCGCCTCTAGTTTGGCTTTAAGTTCCTCATTCTCGAGGCGTAGAGGCTCAGCAACAGCTTCAGCCTTGGTGGCCCTCTCAGTTGCGTTCCGTGCAGTTTCCTTAGCCAGCCGAAGCTGTTCGTTAACAGCTTGGGCAGCCTTGGAACGGGCCTCGAGCCGGGCCTGAACTTCAACCTCAAGGGCCTTGAAGGCCTTCTCCTTTTCCGCAGCCACCGCGGTAAGCCTCTTGTTCTCCTCCCGGACAGCCCGCGCCTGAGCTACTTCTTGAATACGAGCTGCTTTTAACTTGTCGTTTTCACGACAGAGCAGCTCGACGCGCGGCTGCATCCGGGCCAGGAGAATCCGAAGCTCGTTGGTTAGCCTACCCTCCTGGTAGCTAGCCATTGCTTCCCCCAACGCACCACTGGGAGCTGCGTGACGAGCCCACTCCACGCACTTCACAGGCGTGCGTAGGGTTGTTCCTCGGCGGATGTTCCATCGTGGAACATACACTTCATTGGAATCCGACACTGCAAAAAACAAAAAGCAGTTAGGAAAAGATGATATATATAAAAAAAAAGGCCAAAAGAACCCTACGCACCTGTAGGGTCGACAACAGGCCGATAGCCGCCAAACCCATCACCTGAACCCAAGGGAAATCCATCCAAGAGGTCAGGCAGATGGGAAGGAGGCAGAGGTTAGCGAGAAGCCCCAAGCATACCTGAAGAATCGGCCGTAGCTGCCGACGTCGGAGGAGGCATAGAGGCCGCCGCGGTAGAAACCAACAGAGGTGAACTCACCGGAGGTGAACTCACAACCGTGGTCGCCGCTGCGGAAGTACCCGCAGAAATAGTCACCGCCGGCTCAGTGAAAGATTCAGTAAATATGGCACTGACAGCCGGCGGAGATGTCATCACAGTTGGAACAGTTGGCTCAACTGGGTGAGCAACTGAACCAACTGAAGCAGGCGCAGCCGCCTGGGTCATCGCCTCAGGTAGGTTGACCAAGCCTACCATCATGGGTCCGGAGGTGCTCCTCCCCGCTCCACCCTGGAATGCGGTAGCATCCACGCCTGCACAAAGAAGATATAAGTATAATGGCGGAAAGATATGAAGTTAAAAAGTAAAGGAAGTTTGTACTTACGGGTTTTCTTGAGCCTAAAAGTGCGAACAGGCGGGGACGAACATGATGGAGCCGGCCTCTTCACGCCGCTCACCATCGTTGTCCTGGGCTGCTCGGAGGTGACGGTCGTCTCAGCCTCCGGAGCAGTGGTCTTAGCACCACCAGGGTTCCCCGCCACCTCCTCGCTTTCGGTCTCTGAATCAGACCGATGCACCGGATCGGCAGTGGAGGCAACCTTCGCCTTCCCCTTCCCGCCGGCAGCCTTCTTCTTCCGCACCAACGGAGGACCATCTGCGGATTCCTCATCAGAAGATGACAAGATTAGAGGAATTCCAGCAGAGGTTTCAGCATTGAGAGGTCGAGGGTTGAATAACGCCTTACCTGGCCGCGTGGTGCTCAGAATAGGGTGGCCTGGCGGGTAGACCTCCACAAACCGATCCCTCGTTTGCTCCAAGATGGGCAACTCGTTCTCATCGAGAGCACGAGTACCCATCCGAGCGGGACCATCACTCTCCCGCGGCTGCAGGAGAGACTGCAAGTCGTTCCCCTCTGAAATAAAAGAAACAATTAGAAGACAAACCTATATAAACAAATAAGACAAAGCATACCGTAAGAGACAGAGTTCAAACCGTATTCGAGGACGATGGGAACCTGTGACGCCTCCTTCCACACCCGGCTCATCCCAAGCATCACCATCCCAGACTCCGCAAAGCGGTACACCGGAGTCTGGATCCGGGAGATCTTGGCGAACCATTCCGCCTCCTGGTAGTTTGGGGCGTGAAGGGCGGGGAGTGCTATCCCATTCTTAAACGTCATCGCTATCGGGACGACGCGAGCGGAGATATAAAAAAACTCCCTCTTCCACGACCGAAGACTGCGCTCGGTTGCGCAGATCTTCAGCCCCTTGATCCGGTTGACCAAGGTGTACCACCCCTGGATGCACCTCCAAGAATAGAAGGTCATCAACCGGTCAACATGGGGCTCCACGCCCAGAATGAGGCACACCCACTCAAAGTGGCGGATCTTGGCGATCGCCATCGGGTGTACCTCCGTCAAATGCACCCCGTGCCTCTCTAAGACACGGTATACAAACTTCGTTAATGGGAACCTGAGATTCCCATAAACGAAGAATGCAGCGTACACCCCTATCTTGCCCTTGGGGGCATCGTACACCGTCTGGTGTGGCTCCGGAAACTCAGGCTCGAACGGCTCGAGCATGAACTTCCGGACGATGTACTGAAAAAGCTCAGTGGGAAGAACACACTGGCATTCGCCAGCAGTGCTCTTATCGTCTTTATCAGACGTAGACGTCGGCATCTCGACGTGCACGTCAGATTCCTCGGCAGCAGCTTCGAAATCGTGAGTAGAAGACATGGTTTGGAGGTAAAGGAATGATTTCAGGAGAATGCTTGGCATAAAGTATTCGCCGGAAATCGTTTACAAGAAGAGTGAAAGTGTGAATTACAAAGGACCCTCTTCCCCTTTATATACTCATCGCAATTAATGCGATGAATTTAATGCGGAAGAGAGAGAAATCACAGGTGCAATGAAACTATGACACGTGGCAAAATGCAAGCTGGTAACAGCTGTTGAAAGGACGCGTGCCATTAATTTCGCAGCCACGCGCCCGAAAAATCGCGCCCACGCGCCTGAAAAAGCGTCTGGAATGACCATGTACTGTCACGTCGCCATAACTTCCTGCACGCCTGACACAGTCAGAAGAAACCATCGGACGACGTTTCAACAGTTTGGACTGTTCTTATCCTTTCACCAACTCTTCGAATTTCAAAATTTCAAAAAGATTCAAAAGTAAGCGGGAAAATACCCCTTACCTTGGCAACCAAGAAACTATAAAGACAGGTGCGAGTACAGTGTTAAGGCAAAACCCTTCACATACTTAGCAACCGGCAGGGAGTTGAAGCCAAGAATACCTCGGCGACCAAGTAACTATAAGACGGGTGCGGGTACAGTGTTAAGGCAAAACCCTTCACATACTTAGCACCCGCAGGGAATTGACGCCAGGAATACATTGGAAGTAAAGTAACCGTAAGACGAGTGCGGGTACAGTGTCAAGGCAAAACCCTTCACATACCTAGAGCTCCGCAGGGAATTGAAACCAAGAAGGATCTTCTGGGCCATGCTTGCGGAAACGGGAATAACATCCCCGCATAGCGGGAACGTCGAGAACTATATTGTTTGAAGCTCCAAGATGGAATTGGTGGTTTTAACATAATTGATCACTATGTTCAAAACTACCAAAACCTCATGGAGAATCCACACAAGTGGGACTCAACGCTCCTGACTTGCGAGGAGGTTACAGACCTACCCTCATCATACCCAAAGATCAAGCAGGAAAGTCGGGAATTTCTGCAAGTGACATTAGGACTTCCGCGGGAAGAATCCCCATGGAAAACCTTAAAACTAAACCCTTTTCAAAAACCCATTGCTTAAGTCCAAAAGTTCACCTCACTTATTAAACATTCATGAGAAGAACATTGGACTGGGGGGACTTGAAGAGGTAGGTCCCAGCAGAGCCCAGTTGGACCCGCAGGACTCACCTTAAAGAGAGACGTCTGCGCAGAAACCAACTGGATCCGCAGGACCCACCATGCTCAGAGACGTGACGTCCTTACGCGCAGTACGCAAGCTGTTCCCGCAGGAAATGCCTCCCAATGGTGAAGTACTCCGCCTGTTCCCGCAGCTGCGGATACAAGCCATCAGGGAAGGCCACCCGCGCAGCAAGGCTACACGCACAAGGCACTTATCTCTCAATAATTCAGTAGTCACCTGAAGGAATGAGCAAAGCCGGGAACCATCCCGCACAAAGGCGGGAGGGGGAATACTCCCGCCCAAATGAGCCAGTCCGTACGATACTGGAGGATCTTTTGTACTGTACCTGACGAGGTATGGGCAAAAGATCTGACCAGAGATACGACAGCTCATTGACAACAGTATGGCGAGCAGCATGCTCTTGTACTGTAGGTCACTATTAGCCGCTGCCTACTCACCAACTCCTGTCATACCACGTGCATAACCTGCAGTTGGTGGAAAAGGAATAGTACACAGCAGGCCTGGTCACTGTCGGCCGCTGCCTACCCACCAACTACCAGCATGGCACGTGCGTAGGCCACAGTTGGTAGAACAGGAATACTATTCAGCCGGCTACACCTTCTTGGAAACCTACATTCGGCTATAAATACCCCAAATGGTATGATCATATCATCTTATCTGGTATCTTATATCTTATACCTGATATCTGCTCTAGCAATCTCTTAATATACACTTATATTCAAGAGCAATCTAGTCTTATTCTCACGCCGGAGGGTGGTCACAAGGAGGTACCCCCCCTTCTCTGTGACGAGCTCACGGTGTCTGTTTTGCAGGTTATCAGAAGAACCATCTTTGCCGGGTCTAACCCCTCGTGGGAAACATCTATTTAACACCCAGATTATCCGTAATCTGCCCGGGGTCGATTAGTGTTTCTTCAGATAGTATTTTTGTTTGGTTTCGGCTACATATAAACTGTTAGAGACCGAATCAAACCGTTATAAAATTAAACCGTTAGAAACCGAACCATTAGATAGTTGAACTAATCTACATATCATAGTAGATTAGTGGGTATTCCGGATTTCAGTATTTATTAACTTTTTAAAAAATCATTTACCTTTATTACAACTAGATACTAGATATATATTAGACTTTGGGTCAATCTATAACTTCTGAAATGAAGGTGTTACAATTATAAAATCAAAGATTTATACTAATGATCCTAATTTTACATAAACCAGTTACATTTTCCTTTCTAGTTTTCCTGTTTGACGAAGATCTATCTCACTCACATCCGGTGGTTAGGATGGCAAAGATAAACGTTTGGACATATGATTCACTACTTGACATTCAAAACCAAAGACTCGGCATGTTCAAAACAATTACTGTGTGTATATGTTGAGTCAAACAATTGACCTAAGGGGGAGATTGTTGAGTCAAAGATTTGACCAGAATGAAGTATATGGAAGATTGGAATCTTCTCAACCTCCTCAGAATTCACTAAGTATGGATCCGGGCACACCTTAGACATCCGAGCAAGGTTTTACTTAGCCGGGTATGATATTTTGTCTATCGGGCAAGGTTTACTTCAAGAAGTCTTCTTAAGTGTAGCAGGGTTTGCAAATTAGTGCATTGCCGGGAAAGGTACACTAGTTTATGTAAATCCGGGCAAGGTTCACTTTATCAAGCAAGTCTGTTCTTCAGAGCCAAGTATATTACTATTCCGAGGAAGGTTTGGTTAACCAAGTCCAAGAAGCCAAGTGATTGGAAGACCGGGCAAGGTATTCATTAATAAGTATGGTCCAAGTATGCTTGATGATCTAAAGGAATATCTCTAAGTAATATCGGGCAAGGTTCAGCTCAAGCAAGGAACAGTACTCCCGAGTACACTTTGCTAATAAGTTATTTTATAGCAAAGAGCTGAAATGGATCATTGAAGAACAAGGTTGCTCGTAAGGATTTGTCGGGCAAACTTTGACAAAGCCAAGAAGACTGAAGTCTACCCGGTGAGTATTTTACTTGGTAAAATACTCTTCAAGTAAAGTTTACCCGGAAACTGATTTCGAGTACACTTCTATGTTACCAAGTCCTGAAGGATGGCAGAGTACACAACGTACTCGGAAAATGAAGATTTATGAAAAGCCTACCCGGAAGACTTGTTTTACACTTAGTTTATTTTGAATATGTAATTTTGAATATGTATGATTGTATTTAGGGTTTCTAGAAGGAATGACAGCTGTCCTAGGTTGGCAGGCCTATAAATAGAATGTTT
The DNA here is from genome assembly GCF_021521415.1 of Bidens hawaiensis. Lineage (NCBI taxonomy): Eukaryota > Viridiplantae > Streptophyta > Magnoliopsida > Asterales > Asteraceae > Bidens > Bidens hawaiensis. The sequence goes on from NW_027493099.1 coordinate 241,471, forward strand.
AGGGCACGCCGCCAAGGGGGCTCAATAATGATAGACAAGACACATTTATTGAGATAGAATATATCGTGTGACGGCTGTCCTGTAACACCCCGACCAAAGGCGGATTATACATCGGGGCGCCACATATTGTTTCATTACTCGTGACACTATTGGGTGTCAATATTTAATAAATATATTCATTCACGCACGCGCAACGTAAACACAAGATAACATAAATCAACATAGATCAATATATTATAAGGCAAAATATTCGAACAACAATAACTTGTCTTGATACATTTTAATCTAGGTCCAAAAGTAAAAACGTCCTACGTGTCCACAAGCTCCAAAAACAGCTACAGCAAACCTGAACATGTGTTAAAATAAACGTCAAACACTTGCGTGTTGGTGAGAAATCAAGTTTAATAGATAATAATAGATAACAATAATCACTGCGCGCAACACGTGTATGTCTGGTGTTTAACAAGGGTGTAATCAGATTGTGATCAAGCCTAAATAGATCATAGTTCATAGTTCAATCCGTGCTCCCAAATGAGCACAAAAACAAGAAAACATCTGTGCAAGTGTAAACAAAGAAAACCGTAAACGATAGGTCTCCCGTGTTCATCTAATGGATCCATGAAAACTTCGGAATAGGCCGAACAAAGCGGTTAATGATACACACATACAAATAAACAGCCAAGTAAACGTCCTCAACACATGGGATACTGCGCGACTAAAGTTCATAAACAAGTTTAAGACTCTAAGTTTGTATGAACACATGAACATCCCAAAACATTAAAGATAAAAAGGGATTAGATACGAGATTACTCACTTGATAAACGGTGCGGTGTAAGATAAAGCAAGAACCAACTCTTAACAAGCAAAGTTATCCTATAATTAAAGATTATCGTTTTAATGATTTGTTTTAAGTCTTGATTGTAAGTTAGCATAATTAATAAGTAAATTATATTATATATTATATATTACCGGAAATCAGAGCAGAACAGGAGAGAAGACGAAGGCAGAGAGAGGAGACGGCTGAAGGACAACGGCAGAGAGCAAAGGAAGAGAAAGATAATAAGTGTTTGTGTGTGTAGTGTTAAGAAAATAGCATTATTATTTATAGGGAAACCCTAGGGAACACAATCCCTAGAAAAGAGGAAAAGATCTTCAACAGGATCAAGCAAAAGATAACAAAAGCAAAAAGGTTCCAAAAGCAAAAGACATCAAAAGATATGGCAGCTGCAGGGGACAAGAGAAAGCTGACAGGGAACAGTAAAAGCATGGGCGGGTTAGATAAAGGTACTGGTCAAAGCATGGAAAAGCAGATCTCAAAAGATAATGTCAGTCACTTTTTCTGTCAACCAATGGGGTTGGTGCGCATGCTGCGCCGAAAGTGGCTTTTCAGACATAAGACAGGTCAGGTCAACAGCACAGAAGATAAGACATCACAAAAGTAAACAGCTGGATTAAACAGAAGAAAAGACTCAAAGGGGGTTAGCGCGAGAAGGCAGACACAGAAGGCAAGAGTGCGCGAGCGCGAAGGCAGACAGAACCAACCTTAGCGCGCCGCGGAAAGAACTACAATTCTAAGAGCGCTGCGGGAAGAACTATATTTCTTAGTGCCTCGCGGGAAGAACTATATCCTTAGCGCGCTGCGGGGACAGTTCGCCTCGCGTATCGCAGTAACAGATGGTCTTCACGCAGGCTTCCTTGTAAGGAGTCTGGCGCGTGGAACTGCGCAGACAACCTTAGGCGGGGAGAAACAAAGGACAGGAGAGAGGGGTTCAAGGCTTAAGGGCGGGACGGCGACAAGAAAGAAAAGAGAAGGCGGGACGGCGGAAAGAAACAGAAGAAGAGGGACGGGACGGCGGAAAGGAAGAGAGAGAAAGAGGCGGGAAGGAAAATATATTTTAAATGTCAAGTTTTAAAAGAAAATAATTAAATTTTAAATCATAAAAAGAATCGGATCGGAAAACGGGTACCTGGGTCGGGTCGGATCGGGGCAGATGTCACAGTCTCCCCTACTTTAAGAAATTTCGTCCCGAAATTTATCTCGAAGTAGGCTGCGCATAGAACAGGTGCGGGTACTTGATCTTCATTTGATCTTCCCTTTCCCATGTAAACTCGGCTCCGCGCTTGGACTCCCAGCGAACTTTCACGATAGGGATGCGACTGCGCTTGGTTTGCTTAACCTCGCGATCCATAATCTCAACAGGCTTCTCAACGAAATGCATGGATTCATCAACTTGAACTTCATCAAGTGGAATGTGAAGGTTCTCGTTAGCTAAACATTTCTTGAGATTGGATACATGGAAAGTTGGATGCACATTGCTGAGCGCGGGCGGCAGGTCCAGTTTGTAGGCAACTTTTCCCACACGCGCGAGAATCTTGAATGGACCAACATAACGAGGAGCAAGCTTACCTTTCTTCCCAAAGCGGACAACACCCTTCCAGGGCGACACTTTGAGGAGAACAAGATCACCAACTTGAAATTCGAGAGGCTTCCGCCTACGATCTGCGTAACTCTTCTGTCGGCTTCTGGCAGTCAGCAGATGATCACGGATCTTGGCGATTTTATCGGTTGTCTCTTGAACTAGTTCGGGTCCTGTGATTTGAGCTTCACCCACTTTGCTCCAACAAATCGGAGAACGGCACTTTCGACCGTAAAGTGCTTCAAATGGGGCCATACCAATGCTGGAGTGATAGCTGTTATTATAAGAGAACTCGATCAAAGGCAGGTGCGAATCCCAATTACCTCCAAAATCAAGAACACAAGATCGTAGCATATCCTCAAGAGTTTGAATGGTTCGCTCAGACTGTCCGTCAGTCTGAGGATGATATGCAGTACTCATGTCCAAACGAGTTCCTAGCGCAGATTGGAGAGATTTCCAAAAGCGGGATATAAAACGGCCATCGCGATCGGATATGATGCTCAAAGGAGTACCATGGCGGCAGACAATTTCCTTGACATAAAGCTGCGCGAGTTGCTCAACACGGTAGTTTTCACGAATGGGCAGAAAGTGAGCAGACTTAGTCAATCGATCCACTATTACCCAAATGCTATCATGTTTGCTTGCTGTCAAAGGTAACTTGGTAATAAAGTCCATCGCTATACTTTCCCATTTCCACGTAGGAATTTCTGGTTGTTCGAGCGAACCAGATGGGCGTTGGTGTTCAGCTTTTACCTTAGAACAAGTCAGGCATTTAGCTACGAACACAGCAATATCCTTTTTCATGCCGGGCCACCAATAAGTAATGCGCAAATCCTTGTACATCTTATCAGCGCCGGGATGAATAGAATACCGAGATTCATGCGCTTCACTCAGGATATCAGCGCGAAGATTCTCATCAAAGGGAATCCAGATGCGATTGAGATAACAAAGAATTCCACTCAGATTAGGGACAAAGTGCGCTTCCGCGCCACACGCTAACTCGGCGCGAAGGTTACCATTACTGATGGATGCGCGCTGCGCGTCGCGAATGCGTGATTCCAGATTGCTCTGAATCGGCGCAAAGTGAAGCTGCGTGCGCGGCAAGATACAGTTAAGCTGGCAGGGTTTTCGACTGAGCGCATCGGCTACCACATTAGCCTTACCAGGATGATACGGGATCTCACAATCGTAATCGCTGATGAGTTCGTTCCATCGGCGTTGTCTCATGTTAAGTTCCTTTTGATCAAAAATATGCTGAAGGCTTTTATGGTCAGTGTAAAGGATACACTTAGTACCATAAAGGTAGTGTCTCCAGATCTTCAAGGCAAATACAACTGCGCCTAGTTCGAGATCGTGAGTTGTATAATTCTTTTCATGAACCTTGAGTTGCCTTGATGCGTAAGCGATAACCTTTCCTCGTTGCATAAGAACACAACCGAGACCTTGGTTGGATGCATCGCAATATACGACAAAATCATCATTACCCTCAGGTAGCGCAAGAACAGGAGCTTCACACAACAAACGCTTGAGCGTTAGAAAGGCTTCTTCTTGCTTCGAGCCCCAAATATACGGTTTGCCTTTGTGCGTTAAAGCTGTTAAAGGCAATGCGACCTTTGAGAAGTTCGAAATAAATCGCCGGTAGTAACCAGCTAAGCCCAAAAAGGAACGGATTTCGGTAGGAGTAGATGGCGTAATCCAGTTCTTGATTGCTTCAATCTTGGATGGGTCGACATGAATACCCATCTTGTTTACAACATGACCAAGAAACTGTACTTCATCAGACCAAAATTCACACTTGGAAAGCTTAGCATAGAGTTGCTCAGTTCGAAGCTTTTGCAATACCAACCGAAGATGTTGCTCATGCTCGGCCTTGGTCTTAGAATACACCAGAACATCATCGATAAACACGATCACAAATCGGTCCAAGAAAGGCCTACACACCCGATTCATTAGATCCATGAAAACGGCCGGTGCGTTGGTTAAACCGAAGGACATGACCAAGAATTCAAAATGACCATAACGAGTACGAAAAGCAGTCTTGGGAATATCTTCTTCGCGGATACGCAACTGGTGATAACCAGAACGGAGATCGATCTTGGAGAAACAAGAGGCACCTTGGAGTTGATCGAAGAGGTCGTCAATGCGCGGTAAGGGATACCGGTTCTTAATGGTGAGTTTGTTCAACTCGCGGTAATCAATACACATGCGAAACGTACCATCTTTCTTTTTAACGAACAACACCGGAGCACCCCAGGGCGAAGAGCTAGGGCGAATGAATCCTTTAGCGGTCAACTCTTGAAGTTGGCTTGCCAATTCTTGCATTTCGGCGGGTGCAAGACGATAAGGAGATTTGGCTACGGGGGAAGCACCAGGGACAAGATCAACGCGAAACTCGACTTCACGAGCGGGAGGGATACCAGGGAGATCATCGGGAAAAAATTCAGGGAAGTCACGCACAATAGGGATTTCGCAAAGTTTCTTCTTTCCTTCATCGGGTTTAACCACATGGGCTAAAAATGCAACACATTTCTTTCGCATAAGTCTTTGGGCTTCAGCGCAAGACATAAGCTTAAGACCGCGGGAGGGTTTATCGCCGTAGATATGAAGATCACCATTTTCTCGAGGATTGCGAATCAACTTCTTGGCGCAAATAACTTCAGCGCGGTTTTGCGAGAGCCAATCCATACCAATAATAACATCAAAACTTCCAAGGGGCATGGGGATGAGGTCGATTAGAAAATCGTTTTCGTTAAGGTTAAGCGTGCAATCCTTAATCACGGAGTTTATTAAAACAGTTTCACCATTAGCCAATTCAACTGAAAAGTTCTCACTTAAGTTAATGCGCGGTCGCGCAAGCTTCTGCTCAAAGGCGCGAGAGATAAAACTTCTATCGGCGCCAGTATCAAAAAGTATAGATGCATATTGTCCGTTAAGTAAAAATGTACCATTAACTACGTCATTATTCGCTTTCGCTTGGTGCGCGGTTATGTTAAAAGCTCGTCCACGCGTCACTTGGTTCGAGATTTGGTTAACCGGATTTGCTTGTGTAATTTGCACTTGTAGCCTCGGGCACGCGTTCCGGAAATGACTGGGATCACCGCAGTTAAAGCACGACCTGGGTCGTGGAGTATGGTAAGTTGGTTGAGGGTTTTGCGGGTAGGTTGGTGGTGTTTGCGCAGTTGGGTTGGCGGAAGGGACTCTACAGTACTCAGCAGAGTGACCAGTACGGCCACATCGGTTACATAGTCGACACGGGGCTTGAGGTGGGTGGTGAAGTCTACAGGTTGGGCAAAAGGGTTGGTTTCCTGTGTAGAGTTTCTTAGTTGGCGGGGCAGGGAGTGCTGGATTGGTTAAGGCATAGTTGTGGACTACAGGAGGTGTTGGGTAGGTTGACAGTGGGTTAGGCGCGTAAACTGGAGGTTGGTAGGTGGGTTGCTGGACTATGGGCGGGTTGGTAAGCGCGTAAACTTGTCTGCGCCTACGTTTGGGGTTGTTATGGTTTGAGGGTTCTGGTTTGGTTTCTGTTGGTTCAGGGGCAGTCTTGGTGGGTTTGGTCTTCTCAGCTCCCCGCAGGAACATGGTTCCTGCTCTGACATGGTTGTCGCTGAGCACAGCGGCCAACTCGATGGCGTCAGAGAGGGTTACTGGGTTCCTGGCCCATACAGAATCTTGAATTTCCATGGGGAGACCCCCAAGGAATTTCTCGATGGCTCGGCGGGAAGGGGTAACTAGATGCGGGACAAGCAGGCTTAGTTCATGGAAGCGCGTCGCGTACTCGCGCGCTTCGCCACTGTATTGCTTCAAGTTCCAAAATTCTTCCTCCAGGCGCTTAACTTCGTTGGGAGGGCAGAATTCTCGCGTCAAGAGATCCTTAAATTCCTCCCAGAGCATGCTGGAAGCAGCTTCTGCGCCACGCGCATGAGCTACTCCATTCCACCATGTAAGCGCCCTTGCTTCCAGGACACTGGAGGCATATAGGGTTCGTCGGTCTGGAGGGCATTGGGTGTGGAGGAAAGTGTTTTCAATCTTCTCGAGCCATTGGAGCATCACGGTGGCTCCTTCAAGTCCGGTGAATTTCGGAGGGTTACCCGCATTAAAGGACTTAATGTTGTATCCGGAGGTGTTGGTATTGTTTTGGCTCAAAGCTTGGGCTATTGCGGCGGCCATTTCCTGGGAACGTTGCTGTCTACGCCTGCGCGAGGCTTCTCTCCTTTGATAACGAGCTGATAGCGGAGGCATTCTATAAAAGTTTTAGTTTTGTTAATATCTTAGCGCAAAGTATAATCTTATAAAGCTTGGTTTCGCGGGGTTAGATACCATCAACAGTTAAAGTAAAACATGAATTTGAATGCAAACTTAACACAGGTAACAAATTCGAATCGAGAATCGACAATTCATGTATCACCATGACTTTCCGAATTCTCAATTTAAAATAACGAGTAAACGAGTATTGGAGATTGACGATTCATGTATCACCATGACTTTTCAATCCTCAATATAAAATATACAAGAAAATGAGTATTGGAGGTTGACAATTCATGTATCACCATGACTTTTCAAGTCTCCAACCTCAGAACATAATCGTAAATGGAATTTGAAAATCAACTATTCATGTATCACCATGACTTTTCGGATTTTCAATCCCCACAAACGAATATGCAAATAAATTGAAATTTAGCAAAAATCGAAATATCGCGAAATAAAACATAAAACCATACGCTGCGTCTGCGCAAGCATATTTATAAATAACGAGTAATTAACAATAAGCGCACAAACATGAGATTTCTCTCAGGCGCGAGAAGGGACTCTTAGGTATTCTAGGCCGTTACGTCTAACCACCTATCCTAAAGTCAACGAGCTCTGATACCAATCTGTAACACCCCGACCAAAGGCGGATTATACATCGGGGCGCCACATATTGTTTCATTACTCGTGACACTATTGGGTGTCAATATTTAATAAATATATTCATTCACGCACGCGCAACGTAAACACAAGATAACATAAATCAACATAGATCAATATATTATAAGGCAAAATATTCGAACAACAATAACTTGTCTTGATACATTTTAATCTAGGTCCAAAAGTAAAAACGTCCTACGTGTCCACAAGCTCCAAAAACAGCTACAGCAAACCTGAACATGTGTTAAAATAAACGTCAAACACTTGCGTGTTGGTGAGAAATCAAGTTTAATAGATAATAATAGATAACAATAATCACTGCGCGCAACACGTGTATGTCTGGTGTTTAACAAGGGTGTAATCAGATTGTGATCAAGCCTAAATAGATCATAGTTCATAGTTCAATCCGTGCTCCCAAATGAGCACAAAAACAAGAAAACATCTGTGCAAGTGTAAACAAAGAAAACCGTAAACGATAGGTCTCCCGTGTTCATCTAATGGATCCATGAAAACTTCGGAATAGGCCGAACAAAGCGGTTAATGATACACACATACAAATAAACAGCCAAGTAAACGTCCTCAACACATGGGATACTGCGCGACTAAAGTTCATAAACAAGTTTAAGACTCTAAGTTTGTATGAACACATGAACATCCCAAAACATTAAAGATAAAAAGGGATTAGGTACGAGATTACTCACTTGATAAACGGTGCGGTGTAAGATAAAGCAAGAACCAACTCTTAACAAGCAAAGTTATCCTATAATTAAAGATTATCGTTTTAATGATTTGTTTTAAGTCTTGATTGTAAGTTAGCATAATTAATAAGTAAATTATATTATATATTATATATTACCGGAAATCAGAGCAGAACAGGAGAGAAGACGAAGGCAGAGAGAGGAGACGGCTGAAGGACAACGGCAGAGAGCAAAGGAAGAGAAAGATAATAAGTGTTTGTGTGTGTAGTGTTAAGAAAATAGCATTATTATTTATAGGGAAACCCTAGGGAACACAATCCCTAGAAAAGAGGAAAAGATCTTCAACAGGATCAAGCAAAAGATAACAAAAGCAAAAAGGTTCCAAAAGCAAAAGACATCAAAAGATATGGCAGCTGCAGGGGACAAGAGAAAGCTGACAGGGAACAGTAAAAGCATGGGCGGGTTAGATAAAGGTACTGGTCAAAGCATGGAAAAGCAGATCTCAAAAGATAATGTCAGTCACTTTTTCTGTCAACCAATGAGGTTGGTGCGCATGCTGCGCCGAAAGTGGCTTTTCAGACATAAGACAGGTCAGGTCAACAGCACAGAAGATAAGACATCACAAAAGTAAACAGCTGGATTAAACAGAAGAAAAGACTCAAAGGGGGTTAGCGCGAGAAGGCAGACACAGAAGGCAAGAGTGCGCGAGCGCGAAGGCAGACAGAACCAACCTTAGCGCGCCGCGGAAAGAACTACAATTCTAAGCGCGCTGCGGGAAGAACTATATTTCTTAGCGCCTCGCGGGAAGAACTATATCCTTAGCGCGCTGCGGGGACAGTTCGCCTCGCGTATCGCAGTAACAGATGGTCTTCACGCAGGCTTTCTTGTAAGGAGTCTGGCGCGTGGAACTGCGCAGACAACCTTAGGCGGGAAGAAACAAAGGACAGGAGAGAGGGGTTCAAGGCTTAAGGGTGGGACGGCGACAAGAAAGAAAAGAGAAGGCGGGACGGCGGAAAGAAACAGAAGAAGAGGGACGGGACGGCGGAAAGGAAGAGAGAGAAAGAGGCGGGAAGGAAAATATATTTTAAATGTCAAGTTTTAAAAGAAAATAATTAAATTTTAAATCATAAAAAGAATCGGATCGGAAAACGGGTACCTGGGTCGGGTCGGATCGGGGCAGATGTCACATGTCCTAGGATTCCTAAAACCCTAAATCGATTATCCACTTTGTATGATGAAAATTATATAGATGGAAATTTTTTGAGTGAATCTTGTTTGTGTTATCTATCATTGAATACTTATTAAGCAACCGTATGTTTGTTATTGATTCCGCCTTTAACAAACGGATATCTTTCTAAATATAGCATCCCGTCATTAACTCTCTTGTCGGCACATTAATCTGTGTGAGTTATGACATGATTAAGTAAGATCCAGCTGAAATCGAGGGGCCTGACAGTATATATATGAACCATATTCCAGAAACACTTAAACTGGTCCGCAAATTAGTTCCATAAAGATAGTATTTGTGAACCGTATTACAAAAACATACAAGAAAACGTTGATCCATTTTCTTTGCTTTTTGTAGGGTTTCTTGTTATACAAGAAAATACACAAAAGTAAGCAACAAAATAAAGTACAAAAATGTTTACTCCATTGGCAATGCGTATTTGACCAACACACTAAAGTCTTTTTCGAAGTAACCATTAACCAATCATACATCCTTTGAAAGTTAGGCTATGGGGTATACTCTAACCTATACATAGGTTAAAGTGACATGGCACTTTAAAGATGGATTAAACCACTCCCCACTTGTGTTAAGTGTGTTAAAATGGTCCATGGGTTATGCTTTTAAAGGGTTAAAAAGAACAATATGCACTAATTATGTATTAATTACTAATTGATTTGTTATATTAATTATGTGTTAAATGGGGGTTAAACCATTTCCTTTGGATGACATAGAGTGAAAGAGAAAAAAATGAGTGATGTGGAACATATGTGGAGTTAAAATGGGTTAGAGTATACCCCATGGCCTTACAATATTAGAACATGAGTAGTCATAAAGCATGTGCCCCAGACATTATGCGTCACGTGACGTCCAGTCAGAGTTATGGTTTTTTTACAAAAACATGGTGTAGTCATAAAGCCCGTGCCCCACTCATTATGCACCACGTGACGTCCAATCACTATTAATTTTATTTGTTTTTTAAATAATAATTCTTTTAAATAATTAAATATAAAATAAAATTAAAATTAAAAAAACACATTAAACTCACAAATAAAAACTAATTAAAATAAAAAAATACATTAAATTAAAAAAAAAACATAAATAATAATAAGACTACTACATGTTGTCTTTTTCAAAAATTTTCTTTTGTCGCATTGCCTTTAGGGATTGTATTCTCGGGTTGTCTTCGGAGAACTCTTTTGTTAAGACCTCGATGTCGCTGTCCAATTCATTCCTTTTAAGTGCTTCGACGACGTCCAAATTTACTTGAAGACGTTGGGCTCCAAGTTCTTGTATACTTTTGAGTCGAATGTTCATTTCCTTAAAATGACTTTCCATTTCGGCATTCGAAGCCGTTGCTGACGACGACGCGGCTCCTTTAACTTTCTTCTTCTACCCCCCGGTAGAGGCATCTCGGCAATATCCGCATAAGGATTCCTGGATTCATTAACGCTTAGGATGAAGTTTCGAGCGTCAGAACGGAACGTGTCTGGATCAACAGAAGACGATGTTTTAGACTTTTTACGCGGACCGCCCCCGGCGTTGGCCTCCATAACCGGGCCCCATTTTGGGTGATACCTCAAGTATTCTTTCCAAATGCCAAAGTAACTAAAGCTCCCATTGACCTTATGTTGATACTCTGTCAACGCGTTTTCCATGATTTCCGCGTCCGAGACACCACGACTCCACGTTCGAACCATCCTAGAGTAAACCGTATGGAAACCCATGCATTTGGTGTTTATGTCGTTCCATTTCGACAATAAGGGATATTTTTCTCGACGCGAGTCCCCGCCAAATTCTTTGAACAACTCTTTAATCTTGTACCAAAATAGCTTCGTTTTTTGTTAGTTCACTAAAAAAAACATTACAAGCTCAATGTTTGTTCTAAGAAATTTAAAAAAATATATTTATTTTTTAAAAACTTACCGCACAGGGGATCTTCCGATATATCGCACCAAGCACGAGCACATAGTGCGCACGAGCACATAGTCTACGGTATGGTGTTCTTTTTAGCCCGAGCTTCGCCGGCGGGCCTCTTTGCGTGTTTTCTCGGACGTCCGCGTTGGCTCGAACAGCCGACGGTCTCCGAAGGGGTTCTGGCTCCGGGTTTGTTTGTGTCTCCGGCACGAACTCGTCGTCGGGTTGGGAACCCGAACCGGCAAAAATGTTTGTGGTTGGGTTTTGGAAACCGGGCGCCATATTTGGTATAGGGGCTCCGGAACCTAGATATGCCATGTATGCGGCCATTTGCGAATCAATGCATACGGGGATTGAGGGATGGGGACGATTGGCATAGATGCGGTAGATGGGTTCGGTTGTGGATTTTGGTTGCTTGGGTTGCCTTGACGGGCAAGTTGACCGAAACCGAGAACATTTTGGTTGTTGTTATAAACGGAAACATTTTGGTAGTATTGTAGTAGAAATAATTGTGTAAAAATATATTTGGTAGAGAAGTAGTAGAAAGGAATTTGTTAAAAAAATGAGGTACCGTCAAGCCCCTATATTTGGTATAGGGGCTCCGGAACCTAGATATGCCATGTATGCGGCCATTTGCGAATCAATGCATACGGGGATTGAGGGATGGGGACGATTGGCATAGATGCGGTAGATGGGTTCGGTTGTGGATTTTGGTTGCTTGGGTTGCCTTGACGGGCAAGTTGACCGAAACCGAGAACATTTTGGTTGTTGTTATAAACGGAAACATTTTGGTAGTATTGTAGTAGAAATAATTGTGTAAAAATATATTTGGTAGAGAAGTAGTAGAAAGGAATTTGTTAAAAAAATGAGGTTTAGGTTTGTTTTTATAGTATAAATTTAGTTAATAATTTTTTTTAAGGTTCAACGGCTCAATCCCAACGGTAACCCCATCCCCAACGTTTATATTTTTTGAATTCCGAGCCTTTTCGTGTGTTTTGTGTAGAACGTCCAAAAAAAAAACAAACCCAAAACGGCCGGGGGGTGCGGGGCGGTGTGCCCCCGGCGTTTTCAACCAAAACGCGGCCATGAATTGACCACTACGGATGGTCTTACTTTGATTAAATTTTATAATAACTCATAAATATTATGTCATCAACATACGAAACCTCAAACCAATGACCCTTTGGCTTCACCCTAACGAATGTTAATCTTCAAAAAGTGTTTCTTCAACAGTTGGTAAAATAGTCACATTACAATCAGACTTAAAATACCTAAATACTCATTTGAAGTTTATAAAGATATAATACTTAAAACAGTTTTTTTTAACGGCAATATTGTATATCTTGGCCTTACTTGAAGAGGTATGTACCCGCCTCAACACCGAGCAAGGCGGGTCAACCCACAAGATATAGACAAGAGGCTTGAAATCAAGACATTAAGAAGTCACAAAGCCAAAACCTATGCGCATGGCGCATATCACATATGCTCAGGCATCATATGCCCAGGCACCACACATGCTCAGGCATCATATGCCCAGGCACACATATGCTCGCGCATCACATATGCTCACGCATATCACATATGCGCGCGGCGCATCATCGCGCAGCGCATATCACATGCTCGTGCATATCACATCTGCGCATGAAACATCTGCGCGTGAGAATAAAGAGAAGACCTCGCGCATCCTCAGGATTGGCGCATATCACACATGCACATAATCAACCTCGTCCTTATCCAAATCAGGATTAGGGCAACCTTGATTGTGCACGTCAGACAACCTTCCAGAAGGTATCTTTTTAAGGAATAAGAATATGCTGATGTTGACAGCTGCCAAATGAAAGGTGGACAACTCAGCATAACCCATGTGCTACCACGTGATTATAACCAATGAGAAAGCACCAGGTGTCCCAGAGGACACGTGGCGCAGAGCAATTGGAGGAGGCCAACAAGGCTGAGCCCAATCAGTGGAAACCCTAGCACTATAAATACAGCATCAACTCCACAAGGAGAGACACTGAATCATTCACAGTTACAGCCAGTATCACATTCATTCACATTCAATCATATTCAATTACATTCAATCAGACAGTTACATCCAGTAACACAATCACACAGAGTATTCAGCTATTAAGCAATACTCTCCAGAATTCCTTACTCTGACATATTATTATCTTCTCCCACAAATACTTATTCTCACACCGGAGGGTTACCCCAAAGAGGACCCCTCTGTCCCTTTCTGAGGGGTAAGTTGACGGTGCTGTTCATTTTGTAGGTGGAAGAACCCAGATCCAAGGAAACTATCGGTGAAATAGTATAATCACACCCGAGGAAAGTAGATCGTCTACCAGTGAGTCGATCCACGCTTCTTCATTGGCGCCATCCACTGTTACAACGGCAATCAGATCTCATCAGATCTATATATAAAAAAAAATCACCATGGTTTCTGGCGTTCATAACGTTGATCAAGCTCTGGAGGATATTGAACGTGAGGATGTTAATGAGGGACAACAGTTTCTGAGGGCGCAGCGTGATTCTACGCGCGCCACCAGTAACCGTCCTTTCATCACAACTCCTCATGGCCAGACTGAAACTCCTCCAGACGATCTTACGTTACAAAATCTTGCCGGCGCGAAACAAAAAGGACCAATGGGTCCAGAAGAGGAAACAAATGATCCTAAAGAATGGCTCATAAACGAGCAGCGGCGTCTAATGGACAAGTACAATGAGATGGTCAAATAGAAAAAGCTAGCCGACTTAACACAAAGGCAAGCGTTTGATAAGCAAACTGTTCATGGAACAAAAAGGCCGCGCGCGCCGGAAGAAGGACATTCTGTTCACACTGCACACACTGAGTTTAGTGATGAAGAAGTGCACAGCATGAGGAAGACGCGAGACACTCATGCAGGAGGCTCACAGCTCCGCGCGCCTGTGAACATGGCGCCTGGAGCCAGAGCCGATCTGGATCTGCACATGCCGTACAGCCCACCAGTTAGAGGGCAAGTGGACGTAACCACACCGTACAGACCAGCCATCTTGGTGAAACATTCAAAGTTCACTGAGCGCATCGCGAAGGCTCCCATCCAGCACAAAACCAAGATGCCAAGTGGTTTGGGCAAATATGACGGCACAACAGATCCAGACGATTTCTTGCAAGGTTTTTACAACAAGGGAAACCTAGAGAGCTGGACGATGCCAACATGGTGTCACATGTTTGCTCGCTGCCTCACGGGCGCGGCGCGTGTATGGTTCGAGAGCTTGCCGACTGGGCAAATTGATGGGTTCGAGGAACTATTGGAAAAGTTCCAAGCCCACTTCGTACAGCAGCGCAGACACACGCACGACCCTGATGACATCATGCACTGCGTGCGCAGGAATGATGAAACGATTGAAGACTACATCACTCGTTTCAATAAGGAGTCTCTGGCAATCGGAGGTATAACTGAGCAACTCCTGCGCGTGGCCTTTATACAAGGCGCGCGCAGTGATCAACTCCGCCGAGCTCTTGTGAGCAGAGATGGCATGCCCACCACGTGGGCCAAGTTAATGGAAGCATCGCGAGTTTTCGAGAGAAATGAAAAACAAATTGCCCAAGATAAGGCAAGAGAAAGAGCGCATCAAGCTGAGTCACCGCGCAGCAAAGAAAAAAGGGGCAAACAGAACTCTGTATGGTCCAGGTTGCAACCAACCAGTTTTTCTCCCGCAGAAAAACAGGCGCAACCAAGCTCACCTCAGCCCCAAAAAGACATTCGTAATCGCGGGGAAGGTGATAAGAGGGAAGGCGGCAGAGATCCTAGCAGACCTCTGCCAAGAATATGGACTCCCCTCACTAAAACGCCTTCACAGGTGTTAAGCACTGAGAACGTCCAATTCAAAAGCCCCAAGCCACTACACTACAAGGGACCATCAGACAGTGGCAAGTACTGTGAATTTCACAAGTCCACAGGGCACAACACTGATGCATGCCACCACTTGAAGGATGCAATTGAAAAGGACGTGAAATCAGGCAAGCTGGCTCACCTGGTAAAAAACTCAAGACCAGAAAATGAACAACCAGAAGGAGCCTCTGCCAGCAAAAAGTACAAAAGAATCTATGTAGCCGAGGGAGGAAGGCAAGGGCAAACATCAAGAAAAAGAAGCGCGCAAATCCAAGGAGATTGGCGCGAGCAACAAGTAATCTTCCCAAGAATCAGGGGAGGCCCTTCAATTAGCAGTCCTCTGGTCATCACTACACACATTGCTCATTACAAAGTGTCAAAAGTCCTGGTGGACACTGGCAGCGAGTCAGACATCATGTATGAGCAATGTTTCAGGAAACTGGATCCGGCAGACCAAGCAAGGCTTGAAATTGTGAATGCACCAATCTCTGGTGTTTCAAATGAAATCATTCATCCCCTAGGTCAAATACAATTTGAGCTAACTATGGGGGATGAAAAACACAAGCGAGCCGAAGTTGTCAACTTCTTGGTCTTGCCCACCACTTCATGCCACAATATGATCTTGGGTAGGGAAACGATTGCCCAATTCAACGCCATACCGTCGCCAGCGCACGGCGCATTGGGGTTCCCAACACCAACAGGTGTAACTTTTGTATACCGAGATCATTTGTGCGCAGTAACAAGTACTCCGCGGGAGGGGAGAATGAAACTTCCAATGGCAGACAACGCGCCAGAGGAATGGATTCTCAACCAAAATTCCCAGAGCAGAAAATCACAATTGGCGCTACGATATCAGACGACACGAGGTTGAGAATGAAAAGGTTGCTCACAGCCTATATGTCGGTCTTCGCGTGGCAACACTCTGATATGACTGGGGTTCCGCGAGACCTGGCACAACATTCTCTCAACACGTTCAAGTCTATAGAGCCAATTGCTCAAAAGAAGAGAGTCATGGGGGATGAGAAGGCGAGGGCCATGAATGAGCAGGTTGAGGATCTATTGCGCGCAAACATCATCCGCCCGATACGATACCAGACATGGGTAGCCAATCCTGTGATGGTAAAGAAAAGTAACGGGTCGTGGAGGATGTGCATTGACTTCAAGGACCTCAACAAAGCGTGCCCAAAGGATTGTTACCCCCTCCCAAACATCGACGCAAAGGTGGACTCCGTGGCGCCATTCAAACTTAAATGTTTCCTGGATGCCTACAAGGGCTATCACCAGATTCAAATGGCACCACAAGATGAGGACAAGACCGCCTTCAGAACCGACAAGGGTGTTTTTTGTTACACAAAAATGCCCTTTGGTTTGAAGAATGCGGGCGCAACCTACCAAAGACTTATGGATGCCGTTTTCAACGAGCAAATTGGAAGAAACCTAGAAGTCTATGTGGATGATTTGGTGATCAAAAGCAGGGAGGAAAAACAGATGCTCAAAGACATCGAGGAAACCCTTGGGCGCCTGAAGGAAGTTAACATGAAGCTCAATCCGAGCAAATGCACTTTCGGCGTGCAAGAGGGAAAATTTCTGGGTGTAATGGTCACCAAGGATGGTTTTAAGGTGAACCCTGAGAAGGTGGAGGCCATCCTTGACATGCCTTCGCCATCCACCATGAAAGAAGTTCAGAAGCTGAATGGTAGATTGGTATCAATCAACAGGTTCCTAGCGAACCATGCAACCAAATCTACCCCATTTGTCAATACATTGAGAAACTGCTTAAAGAAAAGTCAGTTCAAATGGACTCCTGAGGCCGAGCAGGCTTTCAGTGAGATTAAAGAATGTTTGATAAATCTGCCCGCGCTCACAGCTCCTCTTCCTGGTGAAACTTTGACATTATACCTATCAGCAGGAGAGCGCGCCATCGGCGCAGTATTATTGGTGGATCGCAAGGGAATCCAAACGCCAATATACTATGTGAGTCGGGTGCTGACAGATCCTGAGACGCGCTACTCCATCATGGAAAAGTTAGTTTTATCACGAACACACGCGTCGCGCAAGCTTCATAGATATTTCAATGGTCATCCCATTGAAGTTCTGACTGGTTACAACATCCAGCAAGTCTTGCGGCGCCCCGCGCTCTCAGGAAGGCTGACAAAGTGGGCGCTGGAATTAGGAGAGCACACGATCTCCTATAAGCCCCGTCCAGCAATAAAGGGACAAGTCTTGGCTGATTTCATTGCAGAAGTCCCAGAAGGAAGAATTGAAGAGGCTCAGCGCGAGGAAGACCCTCCGCGAGCCAATGATGAAGAAAATGTTTGGAGATTGTTCACTGACGGAGCTTCAAACAATGAAGGTTCCGGCGCAGGTCTCAAACTGGTGGATCCAGAGAATCATGAATATACTTACGCCATCAGGTTGGACTTCAAGAGCACCAACAATGAGGCTGAGTATGAAGCCCTGCTGGCTGGGCTGCGCATCGCGCACAAATTCGGGGTTAAAAAGCTAGAGGCCCATGTTGATTCATACTTGGTAGCAGCACAGGTCAATGGCCTTTATGATGCCAAGGAGAACACCATGCCTCTATATCTAGAGCAGGCGAAAAAGCTCATCGAGCAATTTGACTGCTTCAGAATCATTCATATTCCGCGCAGTGAAAACAAATCTGCAGACGCGCTGAGTAAGATGGCATCAACCAGTTTTGATCACTTTGGCAAAGATGTCAGGGTAGAAGTAATGAGCAACCCGTCGGTGGTAGCGAAGTCTGTCCTGGTAACTCACACAACCCCTTCATCATGGATAACTCCAATAATGGAATTCTTGAAGGAGGGAAAGGTACCAGATGATCGCGCGCAAGCGAGGAAGATAAGACACAAGGCGCAGAACTATGAACTGCTTGACGGTACATTATATCGACGCTCTTATCTTGGGCCGCTCATGAAATGCCTAGATGCTGAGGAAGCAAGCTATGTGATCAGAGAGATACACGAAGGAATCTGTGGAATTCATGCTGGCCCGCGCATGGTGGTTGCCAAGGCAATGAGCGCAGGCTACTATTGGCCAGGCATGTACTTGGACGCTTTAAAAGAGATCCAAAAATGCAAAGCATGTCAGAGCTATGCGCCAAACACCATGCGGCCAAAGAACAATTTGATTCCAGTGACCTCCGCATGGCCTTTCCACAAATGGGCAATCGACATTGTGGGTCCCCTACCGCAAGCGCCTGGGCGAGTAAAATTTTTGGTAGTGGCAGTAGACTATTTCACAAAATGGGTTGAAGCAAGGCCACTAGCAAAAATCACAGCCGAAGTAATGAAGCAGTTTATCTGGAGCCACATCATATGCCGTTTTGGCTTGCCCATGGAAATTGTGAGCGATAATGGCAAGCAATTCACTGACAAGAAGATATCCAGCTGGCTCAAGGAATTGCGCATCAACCAAATTTTCACTTCAGTTTATCACCCTCAGGGGAATGGACAAGTGGAACGCGCGAACCAAAGCTTGTTAAATGGGCTGAAGAAAAGGTTGGAGGGAGAATCCCATTCTTGGGTCGAAGAGCTACCTAATGTCCTGTGGGCACACAGGACATTAAGCAAAACAAGCAATGGCGAATCCCCGTTCAGCCTAACCTATGGAACAGAGGCAATGATTCCAGCAGAAATTGGATGCCCATCCCATAGAGTGCTCATGATGAGCAAGATTGATAACGAGCGCGAAAGACGGTTGGATCTCAACTTACTTGAAGGGCGCAGAGAGGAGGGTATCATCAGTGAAGCCAAATACAAGAAAAAACTGGAAAAATATTACAACCAGCGCGTGGAAGAATGCCACTTCAAGAAAAATGATTTTGTCCTTCGAAACAATGAAGCAAGCCGCGCGATACCCCCGGGAAAAATGTCCCCCAATTGGGAGGGACCTTATCAAGTCTTAGAAGAATTGGGAAAAGGCGCATACGCCTTAAAAGATTTGAATGGAAAGAAGATCCCGCGCGCATGGAACGCGGCACAGCTTAGAAAATGTTTCATGTAAAAATATCAAGTTTGTAATCAAGGCTTTTTAAGCCATTATGAATAATGATACGCGCTATCTTCTCTTAATGTGGATTCTATTTTGCATACATGTTTCACACTTCCCTTTATTAGTTTTGAGCAATATGACAACATTGTATTGACATCAAAACGAAATAAAAACGAAGTAAAACATACATGCGCGAGCCTCAAGCTCAAACGCGTTAACGAGTCTTAACTCTAAAACGTCAGGGCCTTAGCCCAATTCTATCACCTTTTGCATACATGTTTCACACTTCCCTTTATTGATTTTGAGCAATATGATAACGTTGTATTGACATCAAAACGAAATAAAACGAAGTAAAACATACATGCGCGAGCTTCAAGCTCAAACGCGTTAAAGAGTCTTAACTCTAAAACGTCAGGGCCTTAGCCCAATAATATGAGCCTTAGCTCAGGGCCTTAGCCCAATAATGTGAGCCTTAGCTCAAATCACTCACAACATCCATCCTACATACTGCGCAGCCTGACCATAAAACACCTAAACACAACTAAGGCAAAGCAAACGCCAAAACATAGTTGTTAAGGTCTCAGGTTGGGGTCGCGCATGAAATTGTAGAGGATATCTGAGTAACACATTGACGCGTAAAGGCTAAAAAACTCATAATTCCATAAACGCGCGATAACGTCGCGCAAAAGAGGAATAATGAAAGCGCCAACACACGTGTCAACATAATTAAGATATGGCAAAATCACTTACAATATGACAAGGGTTAAGTATAATAAATTCTTTACAACCTTGTTCTTATTCCAACATGCAACCATATCTTCTATTCAACAAGCAAACATTCAATATAAAGAGATGAATGGGGAATGCGCAAGATGCGAAGAAGGGAAAAACAGAATTTCATTCCAAAGCATTGAAATTTACAAGTTTACAAGATGAGATACAAATTACAAAAAAAAAAAAAAAAAAACATGAAGGGCTTCTCAAGTCTCCACGTTGACATCAGCCTCTTCATCATCCTCATCACCGCCCTCAGCATCTGGCGCAGCCTGCTCCTCGTCATCTCCAAACTGACCATAGTCAAGTTCTTCATCTTGAATGGAGTCTTCTATCACAGTAGTGTCAGGAGCGGATCCTTTGGCCACGCCAGAGCCGCTAGCAACGCCAGCATTCCCCGCGCCATCAGCGCCGCCACCAGCCCCTTCGCACTCGTCAAGTAATTTCTTTAGCGCGCCGAGGTCGGGCGGGTCAGCAAGCGCGGATATCTGCAAATCAAAAGCAAAAATATGAGTACAAAAAGACTTAGAAAATAAGTCAAGGTAATCTCATTAAGGTTAAAATACCTGCGCAAGGATGGGAATGGGAGTATTCATATACTTCTCCCCCATCGCGGCCATCTCCGCGCAGGCAGCGTCGCTCTGATAAGGGTACTCGGATGGGTTCTTCTTCAACATGCCATATTCATAGCCATCCGTAAACCCTTCAGCTCGACCAACCAAGCGCGCGGCAGCGTTGCAGTCCATCACAAGGGCCTGAAACTCGTCTGAGTATTTCATCGCGAAAGCGCAACGAGTCATGCCCTGTGAGATTAGCCATTGGCGATCCTGCGCGAGGCCAGCAACAGACGTCTCGAGGGCAGGAACCTGAGAGTTTAATAACTCTACAGTTTCCTTGGTCTTTTTCAGCTCCTCTTTGTCGGACGCTGCTGCCGCCAAGATTTCTTCTTTTTCCGCCTGCGCAGCATCAAGTGCTTCCTGGCTAGACGCTGCCGTCGCCAAGGCTTCATCTTTATCGGCCTGCGCGGCCGCCAGCTCCTTCTTCAGGCGCGCAACCTCACTCTCCAGTGATGATTTTTCAGTGATAGACTGGACAAGAGCTTGGTCACGCGCCTCCGCCTCCAGCTCCAAGTCGCGGGCTCTGCGCGCGAACTTGGCCGCGTCCGCCTCCGCCGCCTGCAGCTTCTCCCGCGCCGCCTGAAGCTCATGCCCGCGCTTCACGAAGGCGCTGTTGGCACTGGCTCTGTTCTCACTGAGCTCGGCTTGGAGCTTTTCAGCTCTCTCGCGAGCATCAGAAAGATGCCAAGCAGACACCTTAGCCTCTTGCTTGGCTTCCGCAAGAGCATCACGTACTTTTACGTAATCAGAGCGAAGCTCTTGGGAGGCAGCAATGAAGGCCGACCCAGCAAACATATGATCATTGAGCAGGTCGTCGCGAGCGCGGTCCTCCTGGAACCTCCTTTCAGATGGAGGCACAACATGAGCCCAGAATTCCGCACACACCCCCATGGACTGAAATGTGCTGTCTTCAGTAATATTCCATCTCGGGCGGTAAGTGTGATCGGCTTCCTGCAAAAACAAAGAAATTATCTAAGTCATCAAAACTTTAAGATGGAAGTACGCGCAGCGAAGCAAAAAAGAAACTATACCTGCAGGGATGAAGCAGAAAAGTCAGCGCCAGCCCCACGAGAAGGCTCCGCCGCGAAACCTCGTGGCGCTGCAGGGCTAGCGCGGGCGCCATCGGAGTCTTCAACTGCAAACTCCTCATCCTCCTCTGAAATAGGCCTCTTCTCCTGCGACCTAGAATCAAAATCGGTCTCGCGAGGAGGGCTGTGCGCAGGAGGAGGTGAGGGAGGTCTCGACGCCGCTAGGTCGGCGCGCAAAACGGCCTCCTGCTCCTTAGTAATCCCGATGAGGGGAGATTCATCGCTTGCAGGAGCAGGAGCAGAGCCAACGGCGCTGGCACCGGCGCCAGGAGAACAGCCAGCAGCTTGTACGCCAGCTACAGCTTCTATGAAAAAATCAACAACAAGAAAAGGTTACTGACTTGATCTAAAGGAAAGTCAGAAAATAAGAGCGCAATACGTACCTTGGCGCAACTCCGTTCGCGAAGCAAACATCGCCATGAAGTCCATTCTACCCTTCTTTGAGGGTAAAACAGGGGACTTCGAAGCGACCTCCGGCGCAGCCTCGGCATCTTGTTGCGCTGTCGCCGGCTCTACAAACATTTGAGTGAGCAAAGATTCATTAGTAATTCTATCAGAATCGCGCTCACAGAATCATTAAGGATAAGCAAAGTATACCTGTCGAAGGCGCAATGCCACTTCCCTTTTCCGTAGCGCGAAGGGAGGAGGTAGCGCCACCATACCTCAAGTGGACAGGAGGTCTGCCCACTTTTTGAGGCAGGGAAGACAAGGAAACCTTGGTGGTAAACCCCTGGGTTTTCCCAAATCCCCCCGCCTGGGTAGGAGGATCCTGAACAACAGGGGCATCATCCTTCTTCTGTTTCTTACTGGCCTCTGCGCCAGTTTTCCCCTTAGCTTTACGCTTTAGTTGGGGCGGCTCCTCCTCCTCCTCCTCTTCCGCGAGCTCCAGCTCGTAGTTTTCGAGCGCATCTACAATACATGCAACAGAAGTGTTAGCAAAATTTGGTATTATAAAGGAAAATGCATAAGTACAAAGGCTTACCAGGCGCATCGCTGTCGAAGACAAATCCCAGATCAACAGGGATGAACATGTCATCAAAGCGATCAGGGAAGCCAACCTCCCCAGCGCCGAGCGCGACGGAGCCACCCTCCATATGCTCATCATATGCGGCGTGGATATACTCCTTGGTGGCTGCACAAAACAAGTCAAATTATATCAGCAAAGCGAATTATATTCGCGCAAAAGTAAAGCAATGAGATAAACTTACACAAGCCGTCGACTTGGATAACGGGCTCAGTCGCGCTGTCCGCCCACCTCTTGCTCATACCCACCCCCACCAGCGCCTCCTCGCAAATTTTCTTGGCGGAGGATGGTTCAGCAGTCAACTTTTTCACCCAGGCGCCAGTTGGGTTCTTGACGACACCCACATCCGCAGGCGCAAAAGAGATCGCGCGCATGGTCATACGGATGGGGATCACACCAGCCCTGATGTAAAAATACCTCTCAGACCAGTCATGAAGGCTCTTGAATGAAACAGTGGAGCACTTCACCTTCTGACTGCGAGGAATAAAAGAGAACCAAGAGTCTTGGATCTTGGGCTTGTAAAAAAATTGAAAGCGCCGAGGGGTGGGCTCCTCGCGCTGAGATTTGCACATGAACTCAAAATGAGTCATGCGCACAAGTCCAAACGGATGGACTTGGGATATATGAATCCCATAGAACCTAAGCACCGCACCTACAAACCTTGTCATCGGGGAAACGAAGGTTGCAGTGGGTGAAAAAATGACAGTACAAGGATATATAGCCGGCAGGCGGGTCCGCCGCCGTTTGCCCGGCCACAGGCAACATGCAGCCAAACACAGGGGGAAAACCCTGAGAGGCGATGAGGCTGTCAAGATCGGCCTGCCTCAATTTGCAGGGGATTTCATTCCACCTCTTCACCGCCTTGGTCCTCCCTACCTCCTCCGATGAGCCCTCAGCAGCCTTCTTCCCCTTGCCGGTCTTCTTCAATGTAGACATTACTAACGATTTTCTACGGCAATGGATGGGGGAGATTGTGTTGTCTGAGCTATCAGACATACAACTGTGACAACAAACAAACGATGCTTCTGAACAACAGAAATCTGGAAGCAGAAGGAAAGTAATAGAATGAAAGAAAGAAAAGCTCAGAAGAATAAACAAGAAGATGAAGGATAAAAAACTCTAAGGGCTGGCTTTTATAGGCCCAGGAGAGAGAAAAAATCCTTCTGATCGGACTTCACGCGCCCCCACTCGCAGGTGTAAGCCAAAGCGAGCGCGACACGTGTCCCTGACACTGTGTGAGGGGACACGAAAATAAACTTTACAGCTGCTGCCAGAGTTCAGGCGCCACCACTCGCAGGAACGGACCAAAGAGAGCGCGACACGTGTCCCTGACAGCATGTGAGGGGACACGAAAGGCAACTGTAGCACCTCGAGCACACGAAAGGCCTGACACGTCTCCATCACTGGCCCACGTCAGCAACAACCAACCACGTACAGGAACGATTCGTTTGCAACCAAAAGGATAGAATTTCGCGCAACGATGAATAATAAGAAGAAAAAGACAAAACCCCTATTAAAAGAGCAAACTATTTAGTCTAACATCTATCTTACCTCGCTCGCGCGAGACTAGACACACATTAGACTGGGGGGGCTTGAAGAGGTATGTACCCGCCTCAACACCGAGCGAGGCGGGTCAACCCACAAGATATAGACAAGAGGCTTGAAATCAAGACATTAAGAAGTCACAAAGTCAAAACCTATGCGCATGGCGCATATCACATATGCTCAGGCATCATATGCCCAGGCACCACACATGCTCAGGCATCATATGCCCAGGCACCACACATGCTCAGGCATCATATGCCCAGGCACACATATGCTCCGCATCACATATGCTCACGCATATCACATATGCGCGCGGCGCATCAGCGCGCGGCGCATATCACATGCTCGTGCATATCACATCTGCGCATGAAACATCTGCGCGTGAGAATAAAGAGAAGACCTCGCGCATCCTCAGGATTGGCGCATATCACACATGCACATAATCAACCTCGTCCTTATCCAAATCAGGATTAGGGCAACCTTGATTGTGCACGTCAGACAACCTTCCAGAAGGTATCTTTTTAAGGAATAAGAATATGCTGATGTTGACAGCTGCCAAATGAAAGGTGGACAACTCAGCATAACCCATGTGCTACCACGTGATTATACCCAATGAGAAAGCACCAGGTGTCCCAGAGGACACGTGGCACAGAGCAATTGGAGGAGGCCAACAAGGCTGAGCCCAATCAGTGGAAACCCTAGCACTATAAATACAGCATCAACTCCACAAGGAGAGACACTGAATCATTCACAGTTACAGCCAGTATCACATTCATTCACATTCAATCATATTCAATTACATTCAATCAGACAGTTACATCCAGTAACACAATCACACAGAGTATTCAGCTATTAAGCAATACTCTCCAGAATTCCTTACTCTGACATATTATTATCTTCTCCCACAAATACTTATTCTCACACCGGAGGGTTACCCCAAAGAGGACCCCTCTGTCCCTTTCTGAGGGGTAAGTTGACGGTGCTGTTCATTTTGTAGGTGGAAGAACCCAGATCCAAGGAAACCATCGGTGAAATAGTATAATCACACCCGAGGAAAGTAGATCGTCTACCAATGAGTCGATCCACGCTTCTTCATTACTTATTTTCAACACCTTTTCACGAAAATTCCTGTACATCACCGATTAATTGTTTATACTAAATCTTAACTGGGGTAGGAACTCTCAAGTGATTTTAGTCATTATTATATATTTGCTATGTTTTCAAACCTTTTGTGGATGATGACCAATATTAAGTAGCAGCCTCACAATGACAAATTGACAATGACATAAGAGTGCATTATACACTAGGAATATTGAAGACACTTGGCTGAATATTTTATCTTTCAGTTGATTTTATATAAACTTGTAAGCATTAACTTCATACTTTTTAAGATTTGAAATATCTTCAGTGTAGCGTAACCCAGTTCTTTTTTTTCTTTTTTCTCTACAATCATTATTATTATATTTAAATCTAGGTTGTCACTTGCCACGTGGCCGGTCTCTTCTTATCTTCACTAGTCCAACACATGTGCGAGCTTCTTGTTTATACAACTTCGGAATAAAAATGTATTTATCAATGCCCACAAAAAACTGCAACCATTTTTTGTTTAATTGTATGCGGAGATAATTTCATATATAATTCTCAAAAATTTGCGTAGTATCAACGGGTCGATCACTTAGTTAAAGGGTATAAGGTTTAGAGTTACGTATTCGGTAGTTTAAACTGTTTTATGCATATTATGGAAGAATATAATGCGATTAGTATAATATTGAAGAGGTAGGTCCCAGCAGAGCCCATTTGGTCCCGCAAGACTCACCTTAAACAGGGACGTCTGCGCAGAAACCAACTGGATCCGCAGGACCAACCATGCTCAGAGACGTGACGTCCTTACGCGCAGTACGCAAGCTGTTCCCGCAGGAAATGCCTCCCATGGTGAAGGACTCCGCCTGTTCCCGCAGCCTCGGATACAAGCCATGAGGGAAGGCCACCCGCGCAGCATGGCTACACGCACTAGGTACTTAGCTCTCGATCATTCAGTGTCACCTGAAGGAATGAGCAAAGCCGGGAGCAATCCCGCACAGAGGCGGGAGGGGGAATACTCCCGCCCAAATAAGCCAGTCTGTATACTGAAGGACCTTTTACTGTACCTGACGAGGTATGGGCGAAAGATCTGATCAGAGATACGACAGCTCACTGATACAGTATGGCGAGCAGCATGCTCCTGTACTGTATCACTATTAGCCGCTGCCTACTCACCAACTACTGTCATACCACGTGCGTAGCCGGCAGTTGGTGGAAAGGGAATAGTATACAGCAGGCCTATCAGCCGCTGCCTACCCACCAACTGCCAGCAGGGCACGTGCGTAGGCTACTGTTGATGAACAGGAACACTGTTGCAGCCGGCCATACCTCCTTGGAAACCTACCTTCGGCTATAAATACCCCAAATGGTATGATCATCTAAACACAACATATCTTACTACATTATCATCATATCATACCTGATATCTGCTCTAGCAATCTCTTAATATACTTTTATATTTAAAGAGCAATCTAGTCTGATTCTCACGCCGGAGGGTGGTCACAAGGAGGAACCCCCCCCCCTTCTCAGTGACGAGCTCACGGTGTCTGTTTTGCAGGTTATCAGAAGAACCATCTTCCAAGGGTCTAACCCCTCGTGGGAAACAGCTATCCAACCCCCAGGTTACCAGTAATCTGCCCGGGGTCCGGTTAGTGTTTCTTCATTGGCGCCATCCGTGCATAAAGCTAGAACTTTATTTTTCTCCAGTTTTTTCAAACTTCTACAAAGATGGTTAGAGAAATTCCGGTAACCACAACCCCTGCTACTAGGGGGAATACCGGCAACACAGTTTTTACGAACACTACCCCGGCTACCGAAGCCGGGGCAAGTGAAGTAAATTTTACGAACACTACCCCACTTACCAAAGCTGGGGCAAGTGCAGTAAATGATCGCCTACTGGGATCCACCGATACCCAGTTTGAGAAACGAAGACTCCCCCGCCAGACTCTCGATGAAGTTAAGGCATGGGCGGAGGCACGACAAAAGGAATTCCAGGCTGAGTTGGACGAACGCTTGCGTTCCGTGCAACAGGCCGACGAATTCGAATACTGGGAGGATGACTCGGAGGAATCCGACTCCGACGCGAACCCTCGCCATAGGGCAAAAGGGAAGCGTACGGAAACGGAATCCCAACCGAAAAGGCATTTTGGACAAGCCTCCAAACCAAAAAACACAGGTGGAAGTCCACGAGACTTCTCTAAAACGTTCAGACCAAACGTTGCAAACGCAGGAACGTCCAAATTTGCAAGGGACATTGCTGAAGCAATCGCCCCAAAGAGTGCCAAACAAATGCCCAACATAGGCACATATGACGGTATATCTGATCCAGACGATCATTTGAACAGGTTCATAGCAGGGGCAACCGTCAGCAATTGGACGGAACCCACGTGGTGTTACATGTTCCAAATGACGCTGGTTGGGGCTGCTAGAGCATGGTTCGATCGTCTACCGGTCAACCACATCTACGACTGGGCAGACTTCCAACAGAAGTTTAGCCAACACTTCAGCCAGCAACGGAAGTATACCGAGGAGCAATGGACAATCCTCAAATGCATACGAGAGGAAGACGAATCTCTGCCAAACTTCATCACTCGCTTCAACTCAAAGAAGCTAAGTTTGGGCAATATCAGCGAAGATCTTGTTCGCGCTGCCTTCATCCAGGGCGCACATGACCCAGAGCTCATCCGCACCCTAACGGGTAAAGATGGCATGCCATCCACATGGGATGGCATCATGACAGCAGCAAAACGCTACGCGGAAACAGAGAAGCAACTGGGTAGAGATCTCCCACAGAGCACAAACCTCTACACCCAGAGGACGAGAGAAGACAACGTCCTCACCGCCCGACTAAATAAAAAACGAAAGCTAGGCATTTGGCAGTCAAGGGTAAACTTTGACACCTCATCCGGCTTGCAACATCGGTTGGGCGGAAGGGATAATGTACAGTCGCACCGGAACTCCAGATGGACGCCACTCACCAAAAGCGTCACTGAGATATTCGCCACTGAAGAGCTCCCATGGCCAAAGCCTCCAATAATCCGACATCGTCACGATGCTGATCGGAGCAAATACTGTGACTTTCACAAGACAAAGGGCCACAACACTGAAGAATGCATAGATGTAAAAGATATGGTCGAAGCATTTGTCAGAGATGGGACGCTCGCGCACCTCGTGGCGTAATAAAGGCTGAGCAGGCGAGTGCGTATAGAACCCCAGCTGGGGAAAACACGAATCAATTCCAGCTTCAAAATCGAGACTACATGCTGCGTAAAGAACGAGATCCCGAACCAGGTGCGTATCGGCTCGATGGCACTCCCATCCCAAGATGGAAGGGAGCTCATTTACACAGTTTGCATGTAAATCAATTCCAATTTGTAAAGAAAAGGCCAAGAGCCACTTCTAATGGAAATGATTCTCTTTAAGAACATCGAAGCTGATGATTTTACATTTATACTTTTCTGAACACTAATATGCCGGTTTTCACCGCATAATTACGTGAAGTCATTGCATGGGAAGGCGGTCCTACCCGCACGAACCCAATAACGTGACAAACCTTCACGCAGGTCAGTTGAAGGGGAAAAAGTTCAGCACCCAAAAATGAAAGTGCCGGTCTATCCGCATGAATCATTAAGGAAACTGAATAATAACCTATCAACAACCGCGCGTCGAACGGTTAAACTATCCAACACTGGTGACGGCATTCACATTACGTGAAGTCGTTGCGTGGGAAGGCGGTCTTACCCGCACGAACCCAATAACGTGGCAAACCTTTACGCAGGTCAGTTGAAGGAGAAGAGTTCAATTATCCCATTAAATGAAAGTGCCGGTCTATCCGCATGAATCATGAAAGGAAAATGAACACTAACCTATCGACAACCGCGCGTCGAACGGTTCAGAACAAAATTCTTAAAAAGGATAAGGAAAACCTACACGCAGGTCAGATAAGGGTAAAGTTTTGCCATCCTACTAAGTGCAAGTGACGGTTCTACCCGCACAATCACGAAAGAGGAAGCAAAACTTCACACCTATTATCAACCACGTTCAAAGGTTAACTTATCCTCAATAGGTAAGAAAAACCTACACGCAGGTCAGATAAGGGTAAAGTTTTGCCATCCTACTAAGTGCAAGTGACGGTTCTACCCGCACAATCAGGAAAGAGGAAGCAAAACTTCACACCTATTATCAACCACGTTCAAAGGTTAACTTATCCTCAAAAGGTAAGAAAAACCTAAACGCAGGTCAGGTATGGGTAAAGTTTTGCCATCCTACTAAGTGCAAGTGACGGTTCTACCCGCACAATCACGAAAGAGGAAGCAAAACTTCACACCTATTATCAACCACGTTCAAAGGTTAACTTATCCTCAAAAGGTAAGAAAAACCTACACGCAGGTCAGATAAGGGTAAAGTTTTGCCATCCTACTAAGTGCAAGTGACGGTTCTACCCGCACAATCACGAAAGAGGAAGCAAGACTTCCTGTTATCAACCACGTTCAAAGGTTAACTTATCTTAATGCCTTAGAAATTTCGAAAAGGAAAACCTACACGCAGGTCAGATAAAAGTTAAAGTTTAGCCATCCTACCAAGTGCAAGTGACGGTTCTACCCGCACAATCACGAAGGAGGAAGCAAAACTTTAACCCACTATCAACCACGTTCAAAGGTTCTTATTCTAAACACTTGGAAAATTGCTAATTTAAACTAAGTATGCAAGTCATAAGTTTATAAAGCAAGGAACCCAAAGAAGGAAATAACAATCTTGTACGCAAAAAGATTAATATTTCAAGAATATATTACAAGAATGGCCGGGTAACTACCCGCCTAAAAGAAAAAAAAAAAACTATACAAGTCTATCTTAGCAATGGGAAGGGATCTTCAGGATCAAGCTTCAGGGCCGCTTCCACTTGGACCCGCTCCGTCAGAAGAACGGGGTGGTTCGAGGAACGCTTTGAGGACAGCTAACCCATCATCAGTAGCAGCTACTTCGTCCACCTTCTCCACCACTGGATGCGGGAAGGCGGCGTATTGGTTCAATGCTTGGTCATAAATGGCTTCGGTATCCACATTGAACAAAGGGAAGTTGGAAGGCGGGACGCCTTTCTCAACAAACCCTAGACCAAGCAAGAAGCCGGCCTTTTCCCCATCCTCATGAGAAGCGTTGAGGGCTGCGGTCATAGCATCATCGTAAGAGGTCTCTGAAAAGACCCGACGCACAACCTACAAAGAAAACACAAGTATTAGAACCTTTCCTTACAAAAGAAAAGCGTGAAGATAAATCTAAACATACCTGAGGCAACGCTTCTCGAAGAAGCCATTGGAGGGCAGCTTGAGCTTCGTTATGGGCGCGTTCGGCTTCGCTCTTGTTAAGGTTGGCAAGCAAAACTTCCTTTGCGGCAGCCTCTTCGACGCCCTTAAGCTTCCGCTGGGTCTGGTCAAGCACCCCCCTCTGGTCCAGGATTTCCTGGAGTTTCTTGGCATCTTCCATTGCCAAGGCATCATGAGCGCGTTGGAGAGCCTCTAATTTGGCCTTGAGCTCCTCATTCTCCACACGCAAAGGCTCAGCAACGGCTTCAGCCTTGGCAGCCCTCTCGGTTGCGTTTCGCGCAGTCTCCCTGGCCAGCCGAAGCTGTTCATTCACAGCTTGGGCAGCCTTGGAGCGGGCCTCGAGTCGCGCTTGAACTTCAACCTCGAGGGCCTTGAAGGCCTTCTCCTTGTCGGCGGCAGCTGCCGCCAGCTGTTGGTTCTCCTCCCGAAGAGCACGCGCCTCAGATATGTCCTTGGCGTGAGCTGCTTTCAACTTGTCGTTTTCACGACAAAGCAGCTCGACGCGCGGCTGCATCCGAACCTGGAGAACCCGAAGCTCATTAGTTAGCCTACCCTCCTGGTAGCTAACCATGGCTTCCCCCAACGCACCCGGAGGAGCAGCGTGGCGAGCCCAGTCCACGCACTCCACAGGTGTGCGAAGGGTTGTTCCTCGGCGTATGTTCCATCGAGGAACATACACTTCATTGGAATCCGACACTGCAAAAGAAACAAAAGCAGTAAGGAAAAGATGATACAAAACATAAGGGAAAAAGAAAGGAACCCTACGCACCTGTAGGGTCAATGACAGGCCGATAGCCGCCAAACCCATCACCTGAACCTAAAGGAAATCCATCCAACAGGTCATGCAGACGGGAAGGTGGCAAAGATCGGCGGGAAGCCCTGCGCGTACCTGATGGTCCGGCCATCGGTGCCGGTGGCGCGGGCATGGTGGCAGCCGTCGTGGTCGCCGTTGTGGTCGCCGCCGTGGTCGCCGCCTTGTAAGCAGCAGCAGTAACCGCCGGCTCTGTGAAGGATGCTGTAAAAATCGCACTCACAGCCGGCGGTGACGTCATCACTGCCGGAACAGTTGGCTCAAAGGAATGAGCAACTGGACCAGCGGATGCAGGCGCAGGCGCCTGGGTCGACGCCTCAGGAAGGCTGACCGAGCCTACCGTCATTGGCGGGGAGATACTCCCCTGCGGTTCACCCCGGAATGCGTCAACACCCACGCCTGCACAAAGAAGAAAGTGTTAAATTTATAGTGATAAATCTGCAAAGACATTATGATTGTACTTACGGGTTTTCTTGACCCTGAACGTACGGACGGGCGGGGAGGAACCCGATGGAGCCGGCCTCTTGGTACCGGTCACCGTCGTCTTCGTTGGTTCTCCGGAGGTAACGGTCGTAGCCTCCGGAGCAGTGGTCTTCTCACCACCGGGCTTCCCCGCCACCTCTTCACTATCTGACTCCGAGTCAGAGAGAACCACTGGATCAGCTGTGGAGGCCTTCTCCTTCCCCTTCACGCCGGCAGCAGCCTTCTTCTTCCGCACAAGGGGAGGACCATCTGCGGATTCCTCAGAAGACAGGATGTAAGGATTTCCAGCAACGGGTACAGCATTGAGGGGTTCAGGATAGAATATCTCCTTACCTGGCCGCCGGTGGCTCAGGATCTCTTGGCCCGGCGGATAGACCTCCACAAACCTATCCGCCGTTTGCTCCAGGATGGGCAACTCATTGTCGTCCAGAGCACGAGTGCCCACCCGCACGGGACTGTCAGCTTCCCGCGGGAACAGGAGCGACTCCAAATTATTCCCCTCTGAAAGAAAAAGAAACAGTTAGAAAATTAACTAATATCAGCAAGAAAGACAAGACATACCATAAGGAATAGAGTTCAAACCGTATTCAAGAAGGATGGGAAACCGGGACGCATCCTTCCATACCCGGCTCATCCCCAGCAGCACCATCCCGGACTCCGCAAACCGGTAAACCGGAGATTGGACCCGGGATATCTTCGCGAACCATTCCGCCTCCTGGTAGCTGGAAGCGTGAAGGCTCGGAAGCGCTTGACCCTTCTTGAACTTCATAGCAATGGGGATGGCGCGGGCAGAGATGTAGAAGAACTCCCGCTTCCACGATCGGAGACTGCGCTCGGTCACGCAGATCTTCAAACCCTTAATACGGGTTGTCAGGGTGTACCACCCCTGGACGCACCTCCAAGTATAGAAGGTCATCAGGCGGTCCACGTAGGGCTCAATACCCAGAATCCGACACACCCACTCGAAGTTCCGGACCTTGGCAATCGCCATCGGATGCACCTCGGTCAGGTGCACCCCGTGCCTCTCCAGGACACGGTACACAAACTTTGTCAATGGGAACCTAAGGTTCCCATAAACAAAGAATGCAGCATATACCCCGATCTTGCCACTGGGGGCATCGTACACAGTCTGGTGGGATTCAGGAAACTCAGGCTCGAGAGACTCGAGCATGAACTTCCTGACGATGTACTGGTACTGATCGACAGGTAGAGCACACTGGCACTCGCCAGCAGTACTCCTATCGTCGGCTACAGCTTCAGCATCATGAGAAGACATTTTTGCAGAAAGAAGAGTGATTTCGGGAAAATGCTTGCCTGAAAAAGGGGAGTATTTGCCGGAAATCACTAAGAAGAAGAAGAAGAGAGGCGAAAGTGTGGATTACAAAGAGGCCTCTCCCCCTTTATATACTAATCGCAATTAATGCGGTGAATTTAATGCGGAGGAGAGAGAAATCGAAGGTGCAATGAAACTATGACACGTGGCAAAAAGCAGGCTGGCAACAGCTGTTGACAGGACGTGTGCCAGTAATTTCGCGGCCACGCGCCCGAAAAATCGTGCCCACGTGCTAGGAAAAGCGTCTGGAATGACCATGTTCTGTCACGTCACCATAACTTCCTGCACGTCCTGACACAGTCAGAAGAAACCGTCGCACGACGTTTCAGAGGTTTGGACTGTTCTTATCTTTTCACCAACTCTTCGAATTTCAAAATTCAAAAATTTGAAAATATTAAAAAGTAAGCGGGAAAATACCCCTTACTCCTTGGCAAACAAGTAACCATAAGCCGGGTGCGGGTACAGTGTAAAGGCAAAACCCTTCACATACCTAGCACCCGCAGGGAATTGAAGCCAAATAAACCTTGGCAAACAAGTAACCGTAAGACGGATGCGGGTACAGTGTAAAGGCAAAACCCTTCACATACCTAGCACCCGCAGGGAATTGAAGCCAAGAAAATATTGGCGAACAAGTAACCGTAAGACGGCCGCGGGTACAGTGTTAAGGGAAAACCCTTCACATACCTAGCACCCGCAGGGAATTGAAGCCAAGTATTCCTCGGCAACCAAGTAACTATAAGACGGGTGCGGGTACAGTGTAAAGGCAAAACCCTTCACATACCTAGCACCCGCAGGGAATTGACGCCAGGAATACCTTGGAAGTAAAGTAACCGTAAGACGAGCGCAGGTACAGTGTCAAGGCAAAACCCTTCACATACCTAGCGCTCCGCTGGGAATTGAAACCAAGAAGGATCTTCTGGGCAATGCTTGCGGAAACAGAAATAACATCCCCGCATAGCGGGAACGTCGAGAACTACGTTGTTTGAAGCTCCAGGATGGAATTGGTGGTCTTAACATAATTGATCACTATGTTCAAAACTACCAAAACCTCATGGAAAATCCATACAACTGGGACTCAATGCTCCTGACTTGCGAGGAGGTTACAGACCTACCCGCATCATACCCAAAGACCAAGCAGGAAACTCGGGCATTTCTGCAAGTGACAAGGACTTCCGCGGAAAGAATCCCCATGGAAAACCTTACAAAACCCTTTTCAAAACCCTTTGCTCAAGTCCAAAAGTTCACCTCACTTTATTAAACACGCATGAGAAGAACATTGGACTGGGGGGACTTGAAGAGGTAGGTCCCAGCAGAGCCCATTTGGTCCCGCAAGACTCACCTTAAACAGGGACGTCTGCGCAGAAACCAACTGGATCCGCAGGACCAACCATGCTCAGAGACGTGACGTCCTTACGCGCAGTACGCAAGCTGTTCCCGCAGGAAATGCCTCCCATGGTGAAGGACTCCGCCTGTTCCCGCAGCCTCGGATACAAGCCATGAGGGAAGGCCACCCGCGCAGCATGGCTACACGCACTAGGTACTTAGCTCTCGATCATTCAGTGTCACCTGAAGGAATGAGCAAAGCCGGGAGCAATCCCGCACAGAGGCGGGAGGGGGAATACTCCCGCCCAAATAAGCCAGTCTGTATACTGAAGGACCTTTTACTGTACCTGACGAGGTATGGGCGAAAGATCTGATCAGAGATACGACAGCTCACTGATACAGTATGGCGAGCAGCATGCTCCTGTACTGTATCACTATTAGCCGCTGCCTACTCACCAACTACTGTCATACCACGTGCGTAGCCGGCAGTTGGTGGAAAGGGAATAGTATACAGCAGGCCTATCAGCCGCTGCCTACCCACCAACTGCCAGCAGGGCACGTGCGTAGGCTACTGTTGATGAACAGGAACACTGTTGCAGCCGGCCATACCTCCTTGGAAACCTACCTTCGGCTATAAATACCCCAAATGGTATGATCATATAAACACAACATATCTTACTACATTATCATCATATTATACCTGATATCTGCTCTAGCAATCTCTTAATATACTTTTATATTTAAAGAGCAATCTAGTCTGATTCTCACGCCGGAGGGTGGTCACAAGGAGGAACCCCCCCCCTTCTCAGTGACGAGCTCACGGTGTCTGTTTTGCAGGTTATCAGAAGAACCATCTTCCAAGGGTCTAACCCCTCGTGGGAAACAGCTATCCAACCCCCAGGTTACCAGTAATCTGCCCGGGGTCCGGTTAGTGTTTCTTCAAATATGTTTATTAATATTATAATTTAGCTATTTATTGGTATTACATTATCAAAACGTTAGATAAGATTGCATCTTTCTATATGACGATGGAAAATATTAACTGTTATAAAAAAGGACTTTATAGAAAATAAAATTACACATTGATCATGTGACATGATTAGTTGACTTTGTTGTACACATAATTTTCATCACAATAATATAAACATGCTAAATTTAAATAGCATGCTTTCAAAGTTTATAAAATTATATATTCAAATTTGACTTGAAAGTTTTTATATGATGTCAACAGATCATTCTATCCAGAGCCAGCTAAGAGGGGTGGCAGGGTAGGCCCGAATTTTTTTTTAAAAAAGAAATTTATATGTATATTTATGAAAAAAATATGTATAATCAATGTTTCAACACAATTACATAACTACTAACTTGATCTAGTAGCAAAAAGGTATGACATTTAACCAAGAGGTTGTGGTTCTAGTCTTATTTGAGACATTTTTAAGTTTACTTTTATACAAAAGCTTTTACACAACTCAAATTATAACCAAGTAAACTCATTTAAAATTAAATTGTTTAAACTCAATAAAATATTCATTTTACTTAAGGTCTAAAAAAATTCGCTTTTGGCCCAAAAAAATTCCGTCTACTCGGAGCCGGCCCTGATTCTATCAATCTTCAACAAACAATTATTTAAGGTTTTCAAATATGCTAGGCGCAAAAATAATTGATTTCTTTCAACGATGGATCGCTTGTTGTACCAAGCTAACATAAATAATTGATTTTTTTTAATTCATATTAACAAAACTAATATTGCTAATTAAAATCAACCCTAAGATTTTATGTCAGGTTATATCTACAAGCTTCAAAGTTCAAACTATGTCATCTTTGAGTAATATATAGCGACCACAATAAATATCTCCAACTAGGCTCATTATGTACATAGGAAATGGACACCACTAAACATACACTTTATGTATTTTTTTTAACCAGTATTTGCTTAAAACACTTTCGGCCAATAATGTTTGTCCACTTCAAGTGGTGATAATCTAATATCGTCTTTTAACCTACACCATGTGAAAGAAAAATAAAGTAAAATCTTATTTTTTAATGTCCACCTTTATACCTTTAATAAGTTTTTTTTTGAATTGTATACGAAATGAAAGATTATTAATTAAAATCAAATTAAGGAAACTAAAACATACATTAAGTTAACAACAAACATATAATTAAATTAAAACAAATACATTAGATGATATATAAAATCCTAGATAAATTTTAAAAACATCTATTAGGATAAAAAAAGAAAAGAAGACATGCATAAAACTAAAAATAAGAAACATACGACAAATAATAAAATGCATAGTTGGCGATTTCGATCGAATCAAACAAGCAGCCATAATCTGTTGAGTGATCGTCTTATCATGGGTTTAGTGTGACAACTGCCAATCCGACCCGACCCAGGTACCCGTTTTCGAATCCGATTCTTTTTATGATTTAAAAGTTGATTATTAATCTTTGTAAATTTAACATTTAATAAATTATATATATATATTTTTATATTACTAATATTAATAGTAATTCCTTCCCGCTCTTTTCTCTTTCTTGTCGCCGTCCCGCTCTTTTCTCTCTCTTGTCGCCGTCCCGCCCCTTTTGCTTAACCCTTGCGCCTTGAACCCCTTTTTCTCTTAACTCTTTGCTTATCCTTTGGTTCTTCCCGCCTAAGGATGTCTGCGCAGCCCCACGCACCAGACTCCTTACAAGGAAGCCTGCGTGAAGACCGGCTGTTCCTGCGAGACGAATTCTTCTCGCAGCGCGCTAAGAACGATAGTTCTTCCCGCAACGCGCTAAGAATTGTAGTTCTTCTCGCAGCGCGCTAAGAATGGCAGTTCTTCCCGCGACGCGCTAAGGATTTGTAGTTCTTCCCGTGGCGCGCTAAGAATGGTAGTTCTTCCCGCAGCGCGCTAAGAACTTTAGTTCTTCCCGCGGCGCGCTGTGGATTGTTCTGTCTGCCTTCGCCCTCGCGCGTGCGCTCGAATCTTCTCGCGCTTGACCTTAAGTCTCTTCTGTTTAGGTCAGCCTGTATTCTTTTGAGACATCTTATCTTTTGTTTGAGCTCTTTAGGTCAGTTCCGACATCTGTCCGAAAAGCCACTTTCGGCGCAGCATGCGCACCAATCCTATTGGTTGACAGATAAAGTGACTGACATAATCTTTTGAAATCTTCTTTTGCATGTCTTGAACAGTGTTTTCTCTGACTCCTCCCTTGCTTTATTCTGTAACCTGTCAGCCCTTTTTCCTGTTCCCCTGCTGCCATATCTTTCCATATCTTTTGCTTTTGTTTTCTTGTGCTTTTTGATATCTTTTGTCTGATTTAAGAAGATCTTTTCCTCTTTTTAAGGGATTGTGTTCCCTAGGGTTTGCCTATAAATATAGTTAATTTTCTTGTTATTTAACACTACACACACAAACACTTAAACTCTCCCCATATCTCTCTCCCTTTGCTCTCTGCCGTTGTTCCTCAGCCGCCTCCTCTCTCTGCCTTTGTCTTTTCCCTTGTTCTGCCCAGATCTTGGTAAATATATATATTTTGTTTAAGTAACTTACATATATTCAAGACATAAAAACCAATCATTAAACCAATAACCTCTTATTTATAGGTTAACTTGTGCTTGTTTAAAAGTTGGTTCTTGCTTTATCTTTCAACGCACCGTTTGCAAGTGAGTAATCTCGTACCTAATCCCTTTTTATTTTTTTAATGTTTTGGGATGTTCATGTGTTCGTACAAACTTGAGTCTTAAACTTGTTTATAAACTTTTGTCGCGCAAAACCCCATGTGTTATGGACGTAGACTTGGCTGTTTATTTGTATGTGTGGATCATCAACCGTCTTGTCGGCCTATTCCGCAGTTTTCATGGATCCATTAGATGAACACGGGAGAACTATCGTTTATGATTTCTCTTTTGTTTACACTTGCACAGCTTTCTTGTTTTTGTGCTCAATTGAGAGCACGGATTGAACTATGAGCTATGATCTTAGGCTTGATCACAATCTGATTACACCCTTGTTGAACACCAGTTATACACATGATGCGCGCAGACATTGTTATCTATTTATATGTATTAATCTTGATTTCTCACCGACACGCAAGTGTTGACGTTTTATTTTAACACATGTTCAGGTTTGCTGTAGCTGTTTCTGGAAGCTTGAGGACACATAGGATGTTTTCTTTTCTTTTGGACCTAGTTTAAAATGTAACAAGACAAGTTTATGTTATTTGAATATTTTGAATTATGATATGATTAATTTTATGTTACTTCGTGAAATTGTGTTCTGCGCGTGCGCAAGAAAATGTATTTATTAAATATTGACACCCAAATAGTGTCGTGAGTAATGAAACAATACGTGGCGCCCCGATGTATAATCCGCCATCGGTCGGGGTGTTACATTTAGTTCCTCAAACGCCTTTCAAGTTCACTGTCGTACACCTTCTTGACATATTCCTCCCCAGGGTTAGCGATGTACTCGCCCCTCCACAGTTCAAAGTTGACTAAAGACCTATTGAAGGTTCAATTCCACTCTTCATCGGTCCATGTCAATGGTTTATCAACGGAATGTGACGGTGAAGAAACACTAACCGGACCCCGGGCAGATTACGGGTAACCTGGGGGTTAGATAGATGTTTCCCACGAGGGGTTAGACCCAGAAAAGATGGTTCTTCTGATAACCTACAAAACATACACCGTGAGCTTGTCACTGAGAAGGGGGGGGTTCCTCCTTGTGACCACCCTCCGGCGTGAGAATCAGACTAGATTGCTCTTTAAATATAAATGTATATTAAGAGATTGCTAGAGCAGATATCAGGTATAATATGATGATAATATGTTAAGATGAGATGATCATACCATTTGTGGTATTTATAGCCGAAGGTAGGTTTCCAAGGAGGTGTGGCCGGCTGCAACAGTATTCCTGTTCCACCAACAGTGGCCTACGCAAGTGCCCTGCTGGTAGTTGGTGGGTAGGCAGCGGCTGATAGTGACCAGGCCTGCTGTGTACTATTCCTTTTCCACCAACTGCCGGCTATGCACGTGGTATGGCAGTAGTTGGTGAGTAGGCAGCGGCTAATAGTGACATACAGTACAGGAGCATGCTGCTCGCCATACTGTTGTCAATAAGCTGTCGTATCTTTAGTCAGTTCTTTTGCCCATACCTCGTCAGGTACAGTACAGAAGATCTTCCCGTATCGTACGGACTGGCTTATTTGGGCGGGAGTATTCCCCCTCCCGCCCTTGTGCGGGATTGTTCCCGGCTTTGCTCATTCCTTCAGGTGACACTGAGTGATTGAGAGCTAAGTGCCTTGTGCGGTAGCCTTGCTGCGCGGGTGGCCTTCCCTGATGGCTTGTATCCGAAGCTGCGGGAACAGGCGGAGTCCTTCACCATTGGGAGGCATTTCCTGCGGGAACAGCTTGCGTACTGCGCGTAAGGACGTCACGTCTCTGAGCATGGTTGGTCATGCGGATCCAGTTGGTTTCTGCGCAGACGTCCCTCTTTAAGGTGAGTCTTGCGGGTCCAACTGGGCTCTGCTGGGACCTACCTCTTCAAGTCCCCCCAGTCCAATGTTCTTCTCATGAGTGTTTAATAAAGTGAGGTGAACTTTTGGACTTAAGCAAAGGGTTTTGAAAAGGGTTTTTTAAGGTTTTCCATGGGGATTCTTCCCGCGGAAGTCCTTGTCACTTGCAGAAATTCCCGAGTTTCCTGCTTGATCTTTGGGTATGATGCGGGTAGGCTGTAACCTCCTCGCAAGTCAGGAGCGTTGAGTCCCACTTGTGTGGATTCTCCCTGAGGTTTTGGTAGTTTTGAACATAGTGATCAATTATGTTAAAACCACCAATTCCATCCTGGAGCCTCAAACAAT
Organism: Bidens hawaiensis; assembly: GCF_021521415.1. Lineage (NCBI taxonomy): Eukaryota > Viridiplantae > Streptophyta > Magnoliopsida > Asterales > Asteraceae > Bidens > Bidens hawaiensis. The sequence goes on from NW_027493099.1 coordinate 281,768, forward strand.
GTAGTTCTCGACGTTCCCGCTATGCGGGGATGTTATTTCCGTTTCCGCAAGCATTGCCCAGAAGATCCTTCTTGGTTTCAATTCCCTGCGGAGCGCTAGGTATGTGAAGGGTTTTGCCTTAACACTGTACCCGCGCTCGTCTTACGGTTACTTTACTTCCAAGGTACCCCTGGCGTCAATTTCCTGCGGGTGCTAGGTATGTGAAGGGTTTTGCCTTAACACTGTACCCGCACCCGTCTTATAGTTACTTTGTTGCCGGGGTATTCTTGGCTTCAATTCCCTGCGGGTGCTAGGTATGTGAAGGGTTTTGCCTTAACACTGTACCCGCATCCGTCTTACGGTTACTTGGTTGCCAAGTTATTCTTGGCTTCAATTCTCTGCGGGTGCTAGGTATGTGAAGGGTTTTGCCTTAACACTGTACCCGCATCCGTCTTACGGTTACTTGGTTGCCAAGTTATTCTTGGCTTCAATTCCCTGCGGGTGCTAGGTATGTGAAGGGTTTTGCCTTAACACTGTACCCGCATCCGTCTTACGGTTACTTGGTTGCCAAGTTATTCTTGGCTTCAATTCCCTGCGGGTGCTAGGTATGTGAAGGGTTTTGCCTTTACACTGTACCCGCATCCGTCTTACGGTTACTTGGTTGCCAAGTTATTCTTGGCTTCAATTCCCTGCGGGTGCTAGGTATGTGAAGGGTTTTGCCTTAACACTGTACCCGCATCCGTCTTACGGTTACTTGGTTGCCAAGGTAAGGGGTATTTTCCCGCTTACTTTTGAATCTTTTTGAATTTTTTTTTGAAATTCGAAGAGTTGGTGAAAGGATAAGAACAGTCCAAACCTCTGAAACGTCGTGCGACGGTTTCTTCTGACTGTGTCAGGACGTGCAGGAAGTTATGGTGACGTGACAGTACATGGTCATTCCAGACACTTTTTCAGGCGCGTGGGCACGATTTTTCGGGCACGTGGCCGCGAAATTAATGGTACGCGTCCTGTCAACAGCTGTTGCCAGCTTGCTTTTTGCCACGTGTCATAGTTTCATTGCACCTTCGATTTATCTCTCTTCCGCATTAAATTCATCGCATTAATTGCGATTAGTATATAAAGGGGGAGAGGGTTCTTTGTAATCCATACTCTCACTCTTCTCTTCTTCAAAACGATTTCCGGCGAATACTCATCTTTTCAGTCGAGCATTCCCTTGAAATCGTTTTCTTCTTTCTGCAAGATGTCTTCACGTGATCTCGAATCTACAGCCGATGACAAGAGTACTGCTGGCGAGTGCCAGTGTGCTCTGCCTGTCGATCTGTATCAGTACGTCGTCAGGAAGTTCATGCTCGAGTCTCTCGAGCCTGAGTTTCCTGAACCCCACCAGACGGTGTACGATGCCCCCAGAGGCAAGATCGGGGTTTATGCTGCATTCTTTGTCTATGGGAATCTTAGGTTCCCATTGACAAAGTTTGTTTATCGTGTCCTTGAGAGGCACGGTGTGCACCTGACCGAGGTGCATCCGATGGCGATTGCCAAGGTTCGCCACTTCGAGTGGGTGTGCCGGATTCTGGGCATTGAGCCGTATGTTGACCGCCTGATGACCTTCTACTCTTGGAGGTGCATCCAGGGGTGGTATACTCTGATAACCCGGATTAAGGGTTTGAATATTTGCGCAACCGAGAGCAGTCTTCGCTCGTGGAAGCGAGAGTTCTTCTACATCTCCGCTCGCGCCATCCCCCTTGCCATGAAATTTAAGAACGGGCAAGCACTTCCCAGCCTTCACGCCTCCAACTACGAGGAGGCGGAATGGTTTTCGAAGATATCCCGAGTCCAATCTCCGGTTTACCGGTTTGCGGAGTCCGGGATGGTGATGCTGGGGATGAGCCGGGTGTGGAAGGCTGCGGATGCGCAAAAGATCCCAATCGTCCTCGAATACGGTTCGAACTCTGTTCCTTACGGTATGCTTTGTTTCTTTTTGTTGATTTAGAATTTCTTCTAACTTCTTTCCTGTTTATTTCAGAGGGGAACGACTTGCAGTCGCTCATGTACCCGCGGGAGGCTGACGGTCCCGCTCGGATGGGTACTCGCGCTCTAGACGAGAACGAGTTGCCCATCCTAGAACAAACGGCGGATCGGTTCGTGGAGGTCTATCCGCTAGGCCATGAGATCCTTAGCGCCAGGCGGCCAGGTAAGGCGCTATTCGACCCTCGACCCCTCAATGTTGAAACCTCTGCTGGAATTCCTTTAATCGTATGTTCTGATGAGGAATCCGCAGATGGTCCTCCGTTGGTGCGGAAGAAGAAGGCTGCCGGCGGGAAGGGGAAGGAGAAGGTGGCCTCCACTGCCGATCCGGTGCCTCGGTCTGACTCGGAGACCGAGAGCGAAGAGGTGGCGGGGAATCCCGGTGGTGATAAGATCACCATTCCGGAGGCTGTGACAACTGTCACCGAAGAGCCTAGGATGACAACGGTGACCGGCGTGAAGAGGCCGGCTCCATCGGGTTCATCCCCGCCCGTCCGTACTTTCAGGCTCAAGAAAACCCGTAAGTACAAACTTCCTTTATCTTTAACTTCATAGCTTAATATCATTAACACTTATCTTCTTTACGCAGGCGTGGATGTTGACGCATTCCAGGGTGGAGCGCAGGGGAGTACCTCTCCGCCAATGACGGTAGGCTTGGTCAGCCTACCTGAGGCGACGACCCAGGCGCCTGCGCCTGCTTCCGCTAGTTCAGTTGCTCGCTCCTTTGAGCCGACTGTTCCAGCTGTGATGACGTCACCGCCGGCTGTGAGTGCTATTTTTACCGCATCTTTCACCGAGCCGGCGGTTACTTTTGCTGCGGATTCCGCGGCGGCTTCTACCATGCCTCCGTCATCGGCAACGACGGCCGAACCTTCAGGTATGCATGGGGCTTCTCGCCAATCTCTGCCTCCTTCCCATCTGCCTGACCTCTTGGATGGATTTCCGTTGGGTTCAGGTGATGGGTTTGGCGGCTATCGGCCTGTTATTGACCCTACAGGTGCGTAGGGTTCTTTTGGCCTATTTTATATATATATTTTTATCATCTTTTCCTAACTGCTTTATGTTTTTTGCAGTGTCGGATTCCAATGAAGTGTATATTCCACGATGGAACATTCGCCGAGGAACAACCCTTCGCACCCCTGTGGAGTGCGTGGAATGGGCTCGTCACGCTGCTCCCAGTGGTGCGTTGGGGGAAGCCATGGCTAGCTACCAGGAGGGTAGGCTAACCAATGAGCTTCGGGTTCTCCTGGCCCGGATGCAGCCGCGCGTCGTGCTGCTTTGTCGTGAAAACGACAAGTTAAAAGCAGCTCGCCTTAAAGAAGTGGCTCAGGCGCGGGCTGTCCGGGAGGAGAACCAAAGGCTTTCCGCAGTGGCTGCGGAAAAGGAGAAGGCCTTCAAGGCCCTCGAGGTTGAAGTTCAGGCTCGACTTGAGGCCCGTTCCAAGGCTGCCCAAGCTGTTAATGAACAGCTTCGGCTGGCTAAGGAAACTGCAAGGAACACAACCGAGAGGGCCACCAAGGCTGAAGTTGTTGCTGAGCCTCTACGCGTGGAGAATGAAGAGCTTAAAGCCAAATTAGAGGCTCTCCAGCAGGCTCATGATGCCTTGGCGATGGAAGACGCCAAAAAGCTCCAGGAGATCTTGGACCAGAGGGGGGTGCTTGACCATACTGAGCGGAAGCTAAAGGGCGTCGAAGAAGCTGCGGCTAAAGAAGTGTTGCTTGCCAACCTCAACAAGAGTGAAGCCGAACGCGCCCGTAACGAAGCTCAAGCTGCCCTCCAAGAAGCTCTGGTTGCCAAGGAATGGCTTCTTCGAGAAGCGTTGTCTCAGGTATGCTTTTCATTTCTTTACGCTTTTCTTTGTAGATAGAAAAGGTTTTGATACTTGTATATTTTCTTGTAGGTTGTGCATCGGGTCTTCTCAGAGACGTCTTATGATGATGCTATGAGCGCAGCCCTCAACGCTTCTCACGAGGATGGGGAAAAGGCCGGCTTCCTACTTGGTCTAGGGTTCGTTGAGAAAGGCATCCCGCCTTCCAACTTCCCTTTGTACAATGTTGATACTGAAGCTGTTTACGACCAAGCAGTGAATCAGTATGCCGCCTTCCCGCATCCGGTGGTGGAGAAGGTGAACCAAGTTGCTGCTGCTGATGATGGGTTAGCTATCCTTAAAGCTTTCCTTGAACTGCCACGATCTACTGATGGTGCTGGTCCAAGTAGAAGTGGCCCTGAAGCCTGATCCTGAAGATCCCTTCCCACTGCTAGGATAGATTTAGCTTGTATAGATTTACTTTCTTGTAGGCGGGTAGTTACCCGGCCATTCTTGTAATGAATATTATGAAATATAAATCTTTGTGCGGGTAAGACCGCTACTTTCTCTGGATTCCTTGCTTTATAAACGTTATATGACTTGCATACTTTAGTTTAAATTAGCAATTTTCCAAGTGTAGAATAAGTTAACCTTTGAACGTGGTAGATAATAGGTTGAAGTTTTGCTTCCTCTTTCGTGATTGTGCGGGTAGGACCGTCACTTGCACTTAGTAGGATGGCTAAACTTTACCTATATCTGACCTGCGTGTAGGTTTTCCTCATCCTTTTTGAGGATAAGTTAACCTTTGAACGTGGTAGATAATAGGTGTGAAGTTTTGCTTCCTCTTTCGTGATTGTGCGGGTAGGACCGTCACTTGCACTTAGTAGGATGGCTAAACTTTACCTATATCTGACCTGCGTGTAGGTTTTCCTCATCCTTTTTTGAAATTTCTAAGTGTTTAGGATAAGTTAACCTTTGAACGTGGTAGATAATAGGTGTGAAGTTTTGCTTCCTCTTTCGTGATTGTGCGGGTATGACCGTCACTTGCACTTAGTAGGATGGCTAAACTTTACCTATATCTGACCTGCGTGTAGGTTTTCCTCATCCTTTTGTTAGAAATTCTCTGTTTTGAATAACCGTTCGACGCGCGGTTGTTAATAGGTTAGTGTTCAGTTTCCTCTCATGATTCATGCGGATAGACCGGCACTTTCATTTAATGGGATAACTGAACTTTTCCCCTTCAACTGGCCTGCGTGAAGGTTTGCCGTTTTTTGGGTTTATGCGGGTTTTGCCGCCTTCCCCACGCAACGACTTTCCACGTATTTATGCGGTGAAAACCGGCATATCCGTGTTGAATAAATTAACCGTTCGACGCGCGGTTGTTAATAGGTTAGTGTTCAGTTTCATCTATCATGATTCATGCGGATAGACCGGCACTTTCATTTAGTAGGATGACTGAACTTTTCCCCTTCAACTGACCTGCGTGAAGGTTTGCCGTTTTTTGGGTTTATGCGGGTTTTGCCGCCTTCCCCACGCAACGACTTTCCACGTAATTATGCGGTGAAGACCGGCATATCCGTGTTGAATAAATTAACCGTTCGACGCGCGGTTGTTAATAGGTTAGTGTTCAGTTTCCTCTCATGATTCATGCGGATAGACTGGCACTTTCATTTAGTAGGATGACTGAACTTTTCCCCTTTAACTGACCTGCGTGAAGGTCTGCCGTTTTTTGGGTTTATGCGGGTTTTGCCGCCTTCCCCATGCAACGACTTTCACACTTATGTATGCGGTGAAAACCGGCATCAGTGTTGATAGTTCATAAAGTATAAATGTAAAATCATCAGCGTCGATGTTATAAGGAGAATCATTTCCATTAGAAGTGGCTCTTGGCCTTTTCTTTACAAATTTGGAATTGATCTACATGCAAACTGTGTAATTGTGCTCCCTTCCATGTTGTTGGGATGGGAGTGCCATCGAGCCGATACGCACCTGGTTCGGGATCTCGTTCTTTACGCAGCATGTAGTCTCCACATTGAAGCTGGAATTTTTATTCGTGTTTTCCCCAGCTGGGGTTCTACACGCATCAGCTTGCTCAGCGTTCATTGCGCCACAAGGTGCGCGAGCGTCCCATCTCTGACAAATGCTTCGACCATGTCCTTTACGTCTATGCATTCTTCGGTGTTGTGGCCTTTTGTCCTGTGAAAGTCACAGTATTTGCTCCGATCAGCATTGTGACGATGTCGGATTATTTGAGGCTTTGGCCATGGGAGCTCCTCAGTAGCGAATATCTCAGTGACGCTTTTGGTGAGCGGCGTCCATCTGGAGTTCTTGTTTGACTGTACGTTATCCCTTCCGCCTAACCGATGCTGCAAGCCGGATGAGGTGTCAAAGTTTACCCTTGACTGCCAAATGCCTAGCTTCCGCTTTTTGTTTAATCGGGCGGTAAGGACGTTGTCTTCTCTTGTTTTCTGGGTGTAGAGGTTTGTGCTCTGTGGGAGATCTCTATCCAGTTGCTTCTCCGTTTCCGCAAAGCGTTTAGCTGCTGTCATGATGGCATCCCATGTGGATGGCATGCCATCTTTACCCGTTAAGGTGCGGATGAGCTCTGGGTCGTTCGCGCCCTGAATAAAAGCAGCGCGAACAAGATCTTCGCTAATGTTACCCAGACTTAGCTTCTTCGAGTTGAAGCGAGTGATGAAGTCTAGCAAAGATTCATCTTTTTCTCGAATGCACTTGAGGATTGTCCATTGCTCCTCGGTATACTTTCTTTGCTGGCTGAAGTGTTGGCTAAACTTCTGTTGGAAGTCAGCCCAGTCGTAGATGTGGTTGACCGGTAGACGATCGAACCACGCTCTAGCAGCCCCGACAAGCGTCATTTGGAACATGTAACACCACGTGGGTTCCGTCCAACTACTGACGGTTGCCCCCGCTATGAATCTGTTCAAATGATCATCTGGGTCGGATATACCATCATATGTGCCTATGCTGGACATTTGTTTGGCACTTTTTGGGGCAATTGCTTCTGCAATGTCCCTTGCAAATTTGGACGTTCCTGCATTTGCAACATTTGGTCTGAATGTTTTGGAGAAGTCACGTGGACTTCCACCTGTGTTTTTTGGTTTGTAGGCTTCTCCAAAATGCCTTCTCGGTTGGGAGTCCGTTTCCTTACGCTTCCCTTTTGCCCTATGGCGAGGGTTCGCGTCGGAGTCGGACTCCTCCGAGTCATCGTCCCAGTTTTCTTCGAATTCGTCAGCCTGTTGGACGGAACGCAAGCGTTCGTCCAACTCAGCTTGGAATTCCTTTTGACGTGCCTCCGCCCATGCCTTGACTTCATCGAGTGTTTGGCGGGGGAGTCTTGTTCGTTTTTCTAACTGGGTATCAGTGATTCCCAGTGAGCGATTATTTACTGCACTTGCCCCAGCTTGGGTAACTGGGGTAGTGTTCGTAAGATTTACTTCACTTTCCCCGGCTTGGGTAACCGGGGTAGTGTTCGTAAAGACTGTGTAGCCGGTATTCCCCCCAGTAGCTGGGGTTGTGGTTACCGGAGTTTCTTTAACCATCTTTCCAGAAGTTTGAAAAAACTGGAGAAAAATGAAGTTCTAGCTTTATGCACGGATGGCGCCAATGAAGAAACACTAACCGGACCCCGGGCAGATTACGGGTAACCTGGGGGTTAGATAGATGTTTCCCACGAGGGGTTAGACCCAGAAAAGATGGTTCTTCTGATAACCTGCAAAACAGACACCGTGAGCTTGTCACTGAGAAGGGGGGGGGTTCCTCCTTGTGACCACCCTCCGGCGTGAGAATCAGACTAGATTGCTCTTTAAATATAAATGTATATTAAGAGATTGCTAGAGCAGATATCAGGTATAATATGATGATAATATGTTAAGATGAGATGATCATACCATTTGTGGTATTTATAGCCGAAGGTAGGTTTCCAAGGAGGTGTGGCCGGCTGCAACAGTATTCCTGTTCCACCAACAGTGGCCTACGCACGTGCCCTGCTGGTAGTTGGTGGGTAGGCAGCGGCTGATAGTGACCAGGCCTGCTGTGTACTATTCCTTTTCCACCAACTGCCTGCTATGCACGTGGTATGGCAATAATTGGTGAGTAGGCAGCGGCTAATAGTGACATACAGTACAGGAGCATGCTGCTCGCCATACTGTTGTCAATAAGCTGTCGTATCTTTAGTCAGATCTTTTGCCCATACCTCGTCAGGTACAGTACAGAAGATCTTCCCGTATCGTACGGACTGGCTTATTTGGGCGGGAGTATTCCCCCTCCCGCCCTTGTGCGGGATTGTTCCCGGCTTTGCTCATTCCTTCAGGTGACACTGAGTGATTGAGAGCTAAGTGCCTTGTGCGTGTAGCCTTGCTGCGCGGGTGGCCTTCCCTGATGGCTTGTATCCGAAGCTGCGGGAACAGGCGGAGTCCTTCACCATTGGGAGGCATTTCCTGCGGGAACAGCTTGCGTACTGCGCGTAAGGACGTCACGTCTCTGAGCATGGTTGGTCCTGCGGATCCAGTTGGTTTCTGCGCAGACGTCCCTCTTTAAGGTGAGTCTTGCGGGTCCAACTGGGCTCTGCTGGGACCTACCTCTTCAGACGGTTTGCTAGGCGTACAAGCTGAACAACGGGAGTTGGCAAGTTTGCAGGGTGTACATGTTCAACTAGATGTGGCTGGTTTGCAGAGTGCAAAGGTTCAATTGGATGTGTTCGATGTGCAGGACGTATGGGGTTTGAAAACAGGATATAGATACCCTACACTCGCATTTGAGATGAGTGTGTGTAGGTTGAGATTGAAATTGTTTGAGAGGTGGATGGAGCACTCATGGGTGCTACATATGTGACGGCCAATTATACATTGTTTGAGTGGTGGATGGAGCACTACGGTTATTCTCAAGTACCTACAAACCATAAAATCATAGACAACACATAACTACAAGTACCATGGAACCTTTTATTTATTTACTTTAATTTAAATTAAACACAATATAAACATAGGTTCACTAAGTGTCAAAGGTTTACCGCATTGGGTTTGAAGCCATGCATACTCACATAGGTGGCGACGGTGTTACTACATGGGTTCGAAGCTTGTAATGGGGTGCCTCACCCCCCCCACCCCACCCCACCCCACCCCAAAAAAAAAGATTGTGTAGGTTAAGTTTAAAAAAGTTGAATGATTTGAATGAGTGCGTATAGAATTTGAATTTGAAAAAAAAGTTATTATTACTAGAGATGGCCTTGAGGTTTTTTTTAATAATAAAGTTTCAAATGGGAGGTGAGCTCCTCATCTAGCCTCCTTTACATCATACGGACGTCATATTTTTCCTCGAGTTGTAGTTGCTCTAATGAATATAATGAATGGGTGGTGCTTAGAAGGAATGGATGGGTTTTCGGTTAAGTGGGTTCGATGTGTAATTGATCAGTTTATACTTCCTATTAGTTTGCCCCCTAGTAGATGGAATACGAAGGCCAAAAATGGTGAATGTTATCGTTTAGGGGACCTTAATTAATGGATCGATTACTTACTAGGTTTAATTATAATAAAAAAAGGTCTAGATGTTCCTTCTATATTAGACATTTGTATATGTCCATCGGAGACCATGGAGCACTAACTTGAGACCATGTGTAATCAACACATGACATTCGGTTGACCCGTGGTTAAACATTGTGTCTCCGGTTACTAAGAAAACCTTCTAACTACATTCAATGGTTGGATAGGGTTCATATGATCTAAAAGAAAGATGTTGAAACTATAATGAACCAACTAATTTTTTCCCCTTTTTTGCCCTCCATCTCTCTCCAGTCATGTGTTGCAATTATGCATTGCTAGTCTTATACAACTGTCCATTTGAATAAATTATATGTAGTTAATTATGCTACAAATTAAATAAATAATATTAACCCCATAGCCGCCTGTGTATGCTACAAGTCGAATAATCATGATTTCACACACGCATTTAATATATAACATGACGAATCATTTGTGCCCTACTTTAACTTTATATAAACAGATCATTTCGAAAAAGTTTAGGTATTGTTAAAAACTTGGACATTTATAAACATTTTAACAAAAAAACTATTAACTAAAAATTAGTAGGAATTACTAGTCTAAAGTGCAGCATTTTAAAACATTTTAGAAATAAAAAATTTCTCAAATGTATGTGGTCAAATACCATATGAAATGATTTTTGTGTTCAATGTGTTACGAAAGATTCATAATATGACAAACAAAATTTAGGGTGAGTGAAGATGCGGTTATTATTAAACTTTAAGTGTTTTAGACGCACGTTTAGTTACAAAGTCTGTTCATACATGAAACTTGAAAGGCTTGAACGTATTTTTGTAATTGATGAGTTAAATGCCCATTATATATATATGTTAGACACAATTTGCCAATAGTACGTTAGATTTTTTTTCTAGGTGTCATGTTTTCTTAAAATTGGAGTGTTGCTTTTAGAGAACAATACATAACCTATTTCTTAATCTATAGTAATTTGATGTAATAATGTATGGAAACTATTACAAACTTGTTTTTTCTTTTGCATTTTTTTTTTGTTTTTTTGTTTTTCGTTTTCTAAAATCCATTAATTCTATCAGAAAACAATACGTAACCCATTTTTAAATCTATTTCATGTCCTTGATCTAGATCACCTTTTTTTCAAGATGGAGACTGATATCCAACCACTCTTTAAAACTTATTCTAACAAATTATGAAATGGTATAGTCTTTCTTTTGCATCGCTACAAATGGTTTTATGGAAATATATTATGATCTTAAATTTTAAACCGGTTGATTACTCAGATGTACATAAATACACAGTAAACTTTAAGCAGATTCCAAATTTCTATCTAGCTTTCACTAGTTTTCTATCTTTTTATTCTTTCGAAATCGCCACCTTTAACACAAAGTCACAAACTGCGTTCTCTTTGAACTCACTGAAATTATTTATCTAATAAAGTCACGTAAATTTATCTGTAACAGAACTCACGAGTTACTTTCCGTCGGCAAAGAAATGGTAAATATGTGGTGTATGGATTTTCATTTTATTATACTCCTAGTGGCATAATTCGCAATATACAATTATGCTAAGAAACTTCTGACTTATTATTTAACCATCTAAACAGTTATGTTCTCATCACTAGTTGAAAAATGGATGCGTATTATTACAGTTCATGTCACGAGCTTTCCTTTCACACCAAACAAACTAGACATATAGTTTAATCTCCAATTGATTTCAAGCCAGCCCTTAATATTGTAACATAAACAAACTCATGTTATCATATTATGAAATACTATATGTCCTAATTAGTTAATATAACTTAATGCTCATATTGATCACTTCGTGATATTGCATAAGAAAAAACTACAAAATCCGATCCAAATACTAAAGAGAGTACTTTTTCAAATACTTCGCTAATCCACGTGACATTTAATTGTTTGCAATGGAACTCACTTTGCGACAAAAGCTATCAAAGCTATCGATAAAATATGAGGATAGTGTCCTCAAAAATTGATAGGTGCAAAAGAGAGAATTTATATATCTTTGTATATATTACAGTAGAATAAACTGCGGTTTTCGTTCTTATGATTTGTCCATATATGCGGTTTTAGTCCAATAGTTTCAAATTTGCGATTTTCATCCTTGTTAGTTCATTTCACCTTCAATTAAGTCCGAATTCATTAAATCCGTTAAGTCTGGTCATTAAACCCATTTGCGTACCCTTAACGTGAAGGGCAATTTTGTCTTTTTTTTTCCCTAAATACACCCTAGCCCCTCACGTGAGGAGGCTTGCGAATTATAAATGAGGTTTATTTAGGGAGAAAAATGACAACAATGCCCTTTATGTTACAGGGACGCTGATGGGTTTAACGACCACACTTAATAAGGTTAATGGATTAAGTGAAATAATACCTTAGGGATGAAAATAAAAAATTTTCAACTATTAGACTAAAACCACAGATATATACAAGTCATAGGGATGAAAAACGCAGTTCACTATTGACAATAAGATACAGATACAAAAGACTATGAATCATCAAATACATTATGACTTGTTTTCCTAACGATCTAAATTAAACATCAAGAAATATATACAACTTTGTACGTATATCGGATATTGAAAAAAGACCCCTCCATATCATTTTCGTACTGTTAACATCCTAGAATTTTATCCATAACTTTATAATGGTTAGGCTCCAAAATTTTGAAACACGCCATAGATAAAGCAAACATATTTTTCTTATTTGAAATAATGCAAGTCTAGTCCATGGCTTTGTAGCCTAGTGGCATCTTGGTGGTGGGATAAGGCTTAGGGACCATAAGGTCCTGGGTTCGAATCCCATAAAAGGGGGTTTTCCCAACTTTTGTTGGCTTTCCTCCTGAATTGGTGGTTAGGCATTATTGCCTAGTGGAGATGGATATGATCGCGTGGTTCTGCTGGTACTATACTCCAGTGGTCCGTGAGTGATCCTAAATTTGCCGTTCAAAAAAAAAAAATAATGCAAGTCTACTCTAAAAGACCAGTTACTCTACCTACTCTACGACAAAACACTCAAAAATAAATAAATAAAAAAGAAAATGTGACCGTTGCCAAACATGTGGTAACGTTGGCCTACCAATATTCTAAATATAATACGGGTCGGGTCACATGGACCCTAACCAAACCCATATTTTGGGAAGTGCATGAAGCCATGAATGCAAAGTTGTATTTTGTGCATGTGGAAGAATTGGCATACAAATATTCTATATAGAATACGGGTCGGGTCACATGGGCCCTAATCAAACCCTTGTTTTGAGAGGTGCATGAATGGTAGTTGTATTTTGTTGATCATGAGAAGGTGGCGGTTAGGTAAGGTCGTCTTTCGTTCAATTACATAATAGAACACCTTAATTAAGTGATAATTAAGTTATTATTAGTACTATTATTATTGGATTAATCTACAAATATCTAATATTATATATTATATCACATGCCTTGAACATAACTCATATTCAACATCGATATATAAGTCATTACCTCCTACATTTAGTTATCACCAACACATTTTTAAATATGGGAGGTTCAAGGAAATTAAGTGTGGCTTATCCTTACTATTCACCTCCACCTCCACCACCACCACCAAAACCGGAATGTCCTCCACCACCATCACCGCCTCCGCCTCCACCACCAAAACCTGCATGTCCCCCTCCACCACCACCACCGCCACCTCCGCCTCCACCACCAAAACCTACATGTCCTCCTCCACCTCCACCACCAAAACCTGCATGCCCCCCTCCGCCACCACCACCCGTTCCATGTCCTCCACCAAAACCAGGACATTGGAAACCACCACCTTCTCCCTCCCCTGAGACACCAGCTTACCCTCCCAAAGCCCATCCACCAAAACACGCGCATCCACCACATGGTCCAAAGCCTCCTACGCCAAGTGGCCCAGCTAGTCCACCAAAAGAAGCAAAACCACCAACCCCTGGAGGACATGCTTATCCACCTAAGGGATCAAAACCACCATCCCCTGGAGGGCATGCTTACCCACCTAAGGGATCAAAACCACCGACCCCAGGAGGACATGCTTATCCACCTAAGGGATCAAAACCACCAACATCAGGCGGGCCAGCAAGCCCGCCTGAAAAGTCCAAGCCACCGACACCTGGTGGCCATGCTTATCCACCTAAAGGTTCAAAACCACCAACACCTGGTGGTCCGACTTATCCACCTAAGGGATCAAAGCCACCAACACCTGGTGGCCATGCTTATCCGCCTAAAGGGTCGAAACCACCAACACCAGGTGGTCCCGCTTATCCACCTAAGGGATCAAAACCACCAACACCAGGGGCTTACCCGCCAAAAGGATCAAAACCACCAACACCAGGGGCTTACCCGCCAAAAGGATCAAAACCACCAACACCAAGCAGTTGGCCTCCAAAAGCACAACCTCCTCTACCATATGTTCCCATTGTCCCTCCTCCACAGCCTTACAATGCCGTCCCACCATCCGGTAACATCCTCACACCACCAACGCCACCAGGTGGCGGCGGCAAAGATCACACCGTCGTCATTGCCGTGTGTGCATCACTAGGTGGTGTATTTTTCCTAGCATTCTTAGCAGCCGGACTTTTCTGCTTGGCAAAGAGAAAGAAGAAGCCAATCTTAGTTCCGGCAGCAGCTCCTTATGGTCATGGCGGCGGTGAAGGACATGGTCATGGCGGTGGCGGCGGTGCTCACGGTGGCGAACAATAAGTGATTCAAGTGTGAAATGCATAAAGCAAACCACTTGGTGGTCACAGTTCATGATCATTTTCATAATAATATTAAATTTGTTTTATAAATCATTTACAATCGTTGTGTGGACTCAAAAACATTCGTGTTGTATCATGTGTTGTACGTTGTATGTGAAAGGGGTATAGTTTTTAGGTAGGGCTCGTGAAATTCAAATTTGTACTTAAATTTTATCAATAAAACTTGCTGATTGTTTGCATTAATTCTTTTTATTCATGTTGCAAAATTTGGGGAATAAAATAACATACAAAATACTTGTTGGTTGATGCAATTTTTGTTTTCTTATGTTATTGTACGTTGGGAAAATGAGAAAAATATGATAAATGCTTAAATCCAATATAAGTTGAACTCTATAAACTAAAGAAAAGATTTATATAGCTTTTGAAAATAGTTATATTAATTGACAAAGGGTATTAATGCACTAAATTATGCTAGAGTTAACGACCTACCAAATTCTTAATTATATATATGATAAAACTAAAGATATGATAATATTCGAATAATCTTTTGAATATTTTAGTGTCTTTTTTCTTATTTTTGAAATCTAGTGATTAGTTTGAAACAAAAATATAAGCATAATCATTGGAAAAACAATTAATTTCTACTTACAACTTGCTTCGGAATTTAAGAATAATAAAGGGAAACGATAATACCCGCTCATATAATATTGTTTTATGCTTAACAAAAAAAAATTAACTTAAGCAAAGTTGTATTCAGGCCTGTCTGATTTGTTAAACATATGATGATATGATAGGTATGCAAAATTGAAATGGTTTTATTTTGTTGATGGCGATATGCTATAAAGTTTGGTGTTATATAACGGTTAAAATTCTTTCACAAGATTTGAACTTGGGTAGTGATGAATGGTGAGCCAAAGGCTTACGGCAAATCGAAACACCCGTTCAAGAAAAAATGTAACTTGCATAAATTGATTATGGGTTCAAGTCTTTGTAAGTACGCAAGTTTGCAAGGTTAAGTGAAACTTTGGGTTAACAATTTTGTTGTTTAAAATAAATAATTAGCATAAATCTTGTTTTTTATGCAGTATCATCATGTGCAGGACCAGAGGTGATTGAACCTTCCATAGAGTTTCAAATTCAACCTATTTAAGTTATTTTATTATCAAAAGCGTTCCTAAAGTCCACAATTTTTATTTATTTGTTTTTAGTTTTGACACCTCAAATTATAACACAAGTTGATATGAGGTATAACAAGTAGACAAAAGTTAAAGATTAAAAAAAGTGGATAAGAAAGAAGGGAAATTACAGATGATCACCTCACTCACCAACTCCATTACTAATGAGCAATGACTGAAAGAAAAATGAGACAAATGCGGCGGCTGTCAATAAAATCCAAACGGTTTGTTGGCAGCTGAATAATTTACACTTCAAACTTCTTTTTAAGTCATAATTATGTACGTATTAGAAATCAGCAATTTGAGATTTATGTTTTTATTTCCACCAACTTAAGGCTGCCAACTGGTTCATTTTCAAACATTCATATTCTTAACTAATATAATATGATTAGGCAATAAAAGTTTCAAGGAAAAATCATCAAGACAGCTATGCCGAGTTAAGTAGTATCAAAAACTGTTTTGAGTTTACAAAATAATTATCCATTAAAATATTAATGTATGTTCTTAATTTTATAGCCAAATCACATCATACGGAGTAATTCATAAGTTACATACTTATGCCACCTATGTTTTCATATAATTTCAATTGTTAAACACTACGTACCAAGTTGGAGCATTAATATGGAAATCATGCGTCAGAACAAACCAAATTTTGTTACCACTCCGTTAACAATTTAAATTAGTCTAGTATTTTGGTTCATTAATCTTTGTTCAGGCTGGCCCGTGGGCCAGCGAAATGAAAATAAGGCTTTAGACTCACACTTAATGCCTTCAAATTATTAAAAAAAAAAATCACACACACACACACATATATATATAATTGACGGATTAGAAACAAAAGTAACTATTGGTCTAGTGGTAAATTTTATGTTGCTTAGTGTCACAAGTTTGAGACTAGTTATCAACAATCTTTTTCTGTTTTTTAAAACAATTGTTTAAAAAGGGCCACACAATCTCATTTTGATTCAGGCCTCCAACATGATAAAGTCGGACTGTTATTGTTAATACTTCTGCTTCGTTCAAGAATTCTCTAACAAAGTTCTTTAAAAAATACTCTTGAGGGAAGCAGAAAACATTGTGTCTCGAGGATATCGTCAAGTTAGTCTTGACATGGGAGGTGTGGATTTAACTATTGTTTTGACTTGTGAAACTAAAGTGCATTGAAAATTTGAAATCCATTAGCAATTTCTATTTCCTTTGCAGAAGATATAAACTCGCCATCCTTTTCAGCCCAAGCTTGTGAGACCAATTTGATATAGTTGAGGTCCAGATTTATAGAATGATTGTTAGCCCAAATTTGTTATTCTTGAATCTAGGCTTTAGTTAATGAAGCCCAACAAAAACAATAAAGGTTTAACAATGGGGAACGTGTAAATCTAACGCCGTGTTCCGATCTCCTAACTTTCCTTTCAAAAATGGACGGAACTGAGGAGAAAGTAAAATCCCTTCCAACTTCTTTCACAATTATTTATTTTTTTTTCTCTTTCTTTCAAACTCGGGAACACGATACGATATAAAATAATGTATTTTTATTTTTCATTTTCTTTCTCTCCTTAACTTCTTTTATTTTCTTTCATTTCCTTTCGTTTATTAATCTCGGGAACATAGTATTAGTTGTGTATAATTGTTTTGTAAAACCATACTATCGAGATTTGGAACAAGGTAATGAGGTCCCTTCGGAACCAAAAACCGGTGTTCATCTTGTTAATGAAGCTAGCAAGGAGTCTTCATCGTATTTTGCCGCCAATCCAATAATCACCGGTTTGGATTTCAAGTTCACATAAAATTTCAATTAATTTATCTTCATTGGTCATTGTGGCATTTGTTTTCTGATTTTTGAAAACAACGGTTGGTGTCTGATTTGTAAGTAACGGTAATTTGTTATGAATTTATTGGCCCAACCCAGCAGCCCATTCAAGTGGTGAAAACGAAGGCATGAATGAATGAGTATTGTTATGGTCTTTCTCATCTATTCTTCTCTAATCTGTTTCCCGTCTCCTTCTTGTTATCTTTTGGTTTCGAATCTTAATAATTACTTCTCATTTGATTATCTCCCCGTTGTGTTAATTTGGGTACACAACATTTGGTGTTTTCATTGATCCGTCTACAATTATGACTGATGGATTGGAAGTGGGTCTGCAATGTGTACCAAATTCATATTCAAATTTGTTATCTGTACCAGAGATACAGATGCGATTAGAGGATATCTACACTCAGTTGCTCTTTCAATTTCCAATTCCAACCTCAAACAAGCAAGATGACTGCCTTGGAAATGATCACTTAATTGATAGCTTCCAATGTCTTGATTCCGACGTATGTTTATCTCGTTTTTCCGGCTCAGTGGACTTATTTGGTGATGAAGCATTCAGATGGTTTAATTCATGGTCATGGAAGGCGTTCACCACTGCAATGCTTAATCGATTCCGTGTTGGTGCCCTAGATGACCATCAGACCTATTCACATAATCATCTTCAGGTATCACATAGTTATACACACACCGATAATTCTGTTTGTCCGCAACCTTATACGACTGATCCATTGGAAATTGTCAATCATGCACAACAACTATTCGATAAAATGCCAAACAGTTTTACGACCTTAGATGACGCACTACCACAGTTACAACCTTTTAAAGGGGCTTTATGCGCTACACAAATTGATATTGTTATTCACTCAAAGGAAACGCCCAATGGTGTGCACACGGTTAGAGGATTTCATGAGCTTCCAACCGGTATCGAGGTGCTTACATTTCAAGTAGGCGACAACCACCTTTGTCGGAAAGGAGGAACAAGTTATCTGATCTATTTTCCAGGTGAATAAATTCCACTTGATATAGACAACAACAAATTTGTTCACTCAGGGTTCAAACTCGTTTATTTTAAAACTGTGAAACGCAGCTTGGGATATACCCTTGAGTGGGCACATGTTCCTACTATTGCACTCATTCGACCTAGTACGAGTCATTTCCAAGTAACCTTACCTGTTACTTTTTCTTTTAAGGAGAAAGAAATTGATTTTGTTCCTCGTTCAATTCGTATTGCCACTCTGGTTACCCATAGAATTGTTACACGATTGTCACACGTTGGAATGATTTGGGCAGATCCGATTGCGTTTACTGCTACGGTAGTGTTTCAGTTCCAAATTGGAGATACACATCTTACTTGGAAAGGAGGAACCTCACATCT
Organism: Bidens hawaiensis; assembly: GCF_021521415.1. Classification (NCBI taxonomy): domain Eukaryota; kingdom Viridiplantae; phylum Streptophyta; class Magnoliopsida; order Asterales; family Asteraceae; genus Bidens; species Bidens hawaiensis. The sequence goes on from NW_027493099.1 coordinate 300,183, forward strand.
AATCTATTATCCGATTAAAGTAGATCAGGTGTTGCACTCGCTTAATCTTCTGATACGAGGAAAAGTAACAAGACAAGTTATCATACATCTGCACTTCATCTGGATTATTTTTCCTTTGAGACACATGCATGGTTTAGGAATTGCCCAGGAGATTCTGCTACCATGGGGTACTTTTTATATAAGTCAACAAATTGAAGAGTCGTTCACACACAGTGCAGTGAATGACATTTTTCTACATGATGTTTATGTTATTTGGCTAATTCCATGGTTTGCAATTTATCTTAGAGTGACTGCAAGTGGCCTCGGTACAGAAGCAATTTCCTTATGCAACGAAACACAGCTACGCGGCGTCTTAACAAATGTATTTCTCAACACATGTATTTCTCTAATAAGCTCCGGGTATTTCTCAATACAGGACTTAGCAACCGATTTGATCAATATATACTCAAAGCGCGGAACTTTGTCACAAGCTTACATGACTTTTGGTGAGATTGAATTAAAAGGAAGAGGTATTACTTTATGGCGTGTGATAATATCTGGTTATGGGAAAAACATGGATGTTTCGTTTCTCCTTGTATTTTTCCAAATCAACTCTGGTGGTACCAGTGGTGTAGTTCTTCAAAAAGGAGTCAAACTTATGTTACATGATGTTAGGCTTGTAATCCCTCCTTCTAAGCTGGCGAAGGACTCTTGCTTAAATCATGTTCCTAAAGGTTTTATGTTTCATTGTGGTGACATATCTTCTCGACACGACATTAAAGGCGCACCACTCTATGGCTTGAAGTTTGAATATGAAAGTTTTGTGTTGCAACATGAAAGAAAAGGGATGTTATCTATGACTCGTCCGATTGCAGTTTCTTGGCATGCTATCTTCACATGTTTCATTCACTGTACTCATGTTTCTATAGCCTTCTTTACCTCTGTACTCATTACAGCCCAAGCATCTGCGGTGTTCCATAATATTGCAACTGGGAAGACATTTAAGGCCTTCGCAAAGCTTATGGCTCTGACTCCTCATACAATGACTGGGTTGACTTCTGGTGGTCAACAGATTATTGTGAGTATGAAAGCGTCTATTAGTTGGTTGATTCAAAGAAGTAATGTGATCAAGATTCTTACCAGTGCAAATATAACGTTGGATTGGGTTGTTACTTGGGGACAAAGTCATTTTACTGAAAATTTGATATCGGATTTCTCTCCACCCGTGCAAATCACAGTTTGGATTAGAAATACATTTAAGAGAAAAGTTGGAACCTTGTCTCTTGGTGGCAATGCTTCTTATCTTATTGGGCTTAGCATTTTTGAATGGTAGCGTCAAATTCAACAAATTATAATTTGTCATAGTTATGCACTAAGTATGAGTCCATGTCATGCTTACTACTGGGCACTTCCAAATCCATATTCTAGGAAAAATTTGCTTGCACATTTGACTAAATATATTCATATGGATAAGTCTAATCAATTTCACATTGACTCATATTGGAGTTGGGCTCTTCACAGGTTTGGTGTCTTGACATTTGAACCAAAATATTACGTTGACTCGTCAAGCCCGTTTGGTCCTTCAATTGCCAAACGAGTGTTTCATGAAATTTTTAAGACAGAGAACGGGTTTATTTTAGTTCATGTTATCCTACCCTTTGCAGCTCTTTATGGACATAAACCACCAGAAAAAGCTTGTTATATCCATGACTATCTAGTCATTTTCTTTACGGTAAAGCGAACTGTTAGGACGGGCTACCGCACTCGTTCGTCTCAACAAAAATATATCACTTTATCCAGCCCGAATGCATTCAACACACGTAGCTACTCGAGATGAAAAGTCTCACTCAACCAAACAACATATTAGCTTTCACCTTGAGGACAAGGTGAATTTGAAAGAGGGGAGTAATGTTATGAATTTATTGGCCAAACCCAGCAGCCCATTCAAGTGGCCCAACAAGTGAACGAGAAGGTGGATACGACTGATGAATATAAGCAGGTTGATAGTGAAAATGAAGGCATGAATGAATATTGTTACAGTTGGTTATGGTCTTCTCATCTCTTCTTCTCTAATCTGTTTTCCGTCTCCTTGTTATCTTTTGGTTTCTCATGTAATCTCTCTATTGAGTTAATCGAATCTTAGTAATTACTTCTCATTTGATTATCTCCCCGTTGTGTTAATTTGGGTACACAACATAATTCAAGAAAAGTAGAAATGGCTTTGGTCTATAAAAGCGTTCGAATTGCAGCAATGATCGTGTAAAGAGATGAAAAAAAGAAGTGATTAATCAAGCCTAGATAAACAGGTTAATTGTCATGTTCGGGCTATATGCTTAACGTATATTCCAAGTTAAAGAGTTTCTGTATTTAGCACATACAAACATATGGGTCATAACTGTTAATATAATTTAATGTTACTTTAATTACATTTATGGTAGTGCCTGTTCTTTTCCTATTCCTTTTGTACTTCATGTGTAATTGTTGTTATATATATGTCCCGATCCCCTTTCTTTGGGGTATCCAATTACCATTACTTGATATGGTATCAGCCAAAAGGTTCTAGACATGTTTATCTTTTTCCCCACCATCTTCTCCTTCCATAACCTCCTCCCTTGTTTCATCATGTCTTCCTCTTCCTCATCCGCTATGGACAGTTCTCTCACCATGAATTCGGTCCTTCACATGCTCACAATCAAATTAACTTCCACAAATTACCTATACTGGAAGAATCAACTTATCCCTATCCTAAGCATTCAGAATCTCTTATCTCATGTGGACGGCTCCTCCCCGATGCCGCCACCGGAAGTTGCTCAAGGAGACAAAACCACCCCTAATCCACTGTATGAACTATGGATTTCTTCTGATCAAAAGACGATCATCATCCTTCAAGCTTCTCAATCTGAAGAGGCGATTGCCGAAATCGTCGGCCTCTCCACTGCCTGACAGATCTGGCTCGCTCTTGAGTCGGCCTATAGTAACACCTCCATTGAACGCATTCAAAACTTGCGTGATCAACTTCGTTTGACAACAAAAGGCTCCTCGTCTGTCTCTGATTTTGGTCGAAAGTTCAAGGGTCTATGTGACTAATTAGCCGCCATCGGTAATCCGGTAGAAGAGGCGGACAAGCTTCACTGGTTTATATGCGGTCTTGGACCTGCATTTGAAAATTTTTCAACTTCTGTTCGTAACACTAAGCCACCTCCTCCATTTCGTGACCTTCTCATTCAAGCCGAGAGTCATGAATTGTTTCTCCGCTCACTACATGGAACTAGCACACCTCATGTTGCTTTTAATGCCCATCAATATCGCGACAGTCCTTCGGGCAATCGGGGCTCGGGTGGTCGGTTCAATCGTGGCCGTGGTTATGGGGGTCGGGGTCGTGGTCGGCAGTCTCCGCCTTGTCAGTTGTGTAACCAAGCAGGTCGCTTTGCTAATACTTGTCCTACCATTGCTTCTTTGGTTCCTAAAACCCAACCTACTGATGCGGATTTAGCCAAAGCTTTTCTTGCACAATGCAATGTGTCCACCATGATTCCTCCTTGGGTTGCTGACTCAGGTGCATCTGACCATATGGCTTCCTCTCCGGCTCATGTTACCAATGCTACTCCTCATCTGGGAGATGCCAATGTCACCTTCGGCAATGGTAAATTTCTCCCCGTTTCTCATATTGGTCATACTTCGGTTGGACCTCAACTTCATTTACACGATGTTTTGGTTGTCCCCAACCTTACTAAAATCTTGTTATCCGTTAGTAAACTAACTGCTGATAATCATGTGGATGTTCTTTTTTCACACCCATTTTTTTATATTCAGGACCGCACCACGAAACATGTCCTAGCAACGGGAAAAGTTGAAGACGGTCTGTATGTTCTTCAAGCCGATCCCAAAGCTTTTTTGGCGAATTCCGGTTCCTCTTTGAAAGCTTCTTTTGAGTTGTGGCATCTACGCTTGGGTCATGTCTCTTATGACACCATCTTACCGTTTAAATAAAATGGGGGATTTATATGTCACCTCCATTCTACCAAAACCTACTTTGTGTAATTCTTGTCAATTATCCAAGGCTCATCGCCTACCTTTTGATATTAATGAAAAATGGGCACTTCATCCTCTAGATATGATACATTGTAACTTGTGGGGACCCTCTCCAATTATCTCCACGGATAATTATCGGTATTATGCTATATTCGTAGATGACTTTTCTCGATTCACGTGGTTTTATCCATTAAAAACTAAATCTAACTTCCATGTCATCTTATCAGTTTTTATGAAATTTGTGCAAACCCAATTTTCTAGAAAATTTAAAATTTTTCAAAGTGATGGTGGCACGGAGTTTCTAAATCACAATGTTAAACAACCTTTTGAAGCTAATGGCACGTTTCATCGGATTTCTTGTCCTTATAAACCTTAACAAAACGGTCGTGTTGAGAGAAAACATCGTCATCTCGTTGAAACTGGGTTGGCGATGTTGTTTAATGGGCACGTTCCACCTCGTTTTTGGGTAGAAGCATTTAGCACAACAATCTACATTATTAATAGACTTCCTACCCATGTGCTTGGTGGTAAGTCACCTTTCGAATTACTATACTTGCAAAAGCCATGTTATCAAAACCTTCGTGCCTTCGCGTGTCAGGTCTATCCTTATATTCGGGATTACGCGGATCACAAACTTGCCCCGCGAAGTGTTCCGTGCATTTTTATGGGTTATTGCCCTCAATACAAAGGGTACCGTTGTCTTGACCCATTAAGTTCCAAAGTCTATATTACCCGTCATGCTCGATTTGATGAACATGTTTTTCCTTTTTTTGGAGACAAATCCATTACCAATTTGTCTATGTTGCCTCTGTACTCTTTCTTGGATGACAACTCATTTCACAAAAATGTGGCAAAAACCACTTCATCTCCTACTCAGCCGAAAACACCTCTCAACACAACAAACTGTGGATTATGTTGTGATGATTATGAGTCTCATATTCTAAGACCAACAACCTTGCTCCCATTCCTCAACCCACGGTAACCACCTCAACCCAACCCACTCCTCAGCCCACTACCCCTCTAAATTCTGGCCAAACTTCACCCACCGCCCCTAATCCACCTCCTGTTACCGAACACCCTATACCCACTGCCTTCGCTCCCCCTCTTGTATCAACCCATCCCATGACTACTCGGGCAAAGGTTGGTATTTTCAAACCTAAATATCCAGCCAACACTTCTCACACTCGCTCCCGTGGTCTTTATGCTGCTTTATTCTCCGTAACTGCGCCTCGGGGATTTAAATCAGCAGCCAGAAATCCCAAATGGTTGGAAGCCATGCACAATGAGATGACTGCCCTACAAACCAATCGTACCTGGTCATTAGTGCCTCGCCCAACCTCGCATAATGTGGTGGGTTCCAAATGGCTATTTAGAGTTAAATATCGTTCTGATGGTTCTATTGACCGGTACAAGGCCCGACTCGTTGCTCAAGGATTCACTCAAATGCCTGGCATTGACTATTCCTACACTTTTAGTCCGGTGGTCAAACCCTCTACCATCCGAACCGTCTTATCTCTTGCTGTTATTCGTAATTGGAAGCTTCACCAACTTGATGTGAATAATGCTTTCTTACATGGGAATTTAAATGAGCTTGTCTTTATGGAGCAATCCCCTGGTTTCGTTGATCCCAAATACCCTAATCATGTTTGTCGCCTAAATAAAGTTCTTTATGGCCTCAAACAAGCACATCGCGCTTGGTTTCACCGACTTAGCTCGTTTCTCTTACAGAATGGGTTCACATGCAGCCTGTCGAACACATCATTGTTTATTTTTAAACGAGACTCGTGCATTATGTACTTACTTGTTTATGTAGATGATCTCATCTTAACAGGTAACCAAGACACCGTCATTAGCTCATTTATAACCCACCTAAACCGTGAGTTTGCTATCAAGGACTTGGGGGACTTAAATTTTTTTCTTGGCCTTGAAGTTGCTCGCACCGGTGATGGAATTTTTCTGAGTCAATCCAAATATGCTTGTGATCTTCTCCAACGTGCTAATCTACTTGATTCAAAGCCAGTTCATACCCCTTTAGCCGCCAATGAACATTTTCGTACTGATGGTGAACCATATAATGACCCTACTCAGTATAGATCCCTTGTTGGGGCACTTCAATATTTGACGATAACCCGACCCGACATCTCATATGCCGTGAATCAAGTGAGCCAATTTTTAAAGGCTCCTACAGTTACCCATTTTCAGCATGTTAAACGAATTTTGCGATATGTAAAGGGCACGTTGACATATGGTCTTCAATTCTCTCGCCCACGAACAAATCACATCCTTGGTTATTCGGATGCAGACTGGGCAAGATGTCTTGAAACACGTCGGTCAACATATGGGTATTCTATTTTTCTTGGAGGTAACTTGGTTTCTTGGAGTGCAAAGAAACAACTGACTGTGTCTCGATCAAGCTGTGAGTCTGAATACCGAGCCATGGCCAATGCTGCAGCCGAGATTATTTGGATCACCAATTTACTCCAAGAACTTCATGCTCTTCCTCCTGCTCGACCAACGTTGTTGTGTGACAATCAAAGTGCACCTTTTCTCACTCAAAACCCGGTCGCACATAAACGAGCTAAACACATAGACTTGGATTATCATTTTATCCGTGAGCTAGTTGCTTCCGGTAAGCTTCACACTGCCTTCATTCCAACCAAGCTACAGGTGGCGGATATATTTACCAAAAGTCTTCCGCGGCCTCAGTTTGAATTCTTTCGGGCAAAGCTTCGCGTTGGGCCACCACCGTTTCGCTTGCGGGGGGATGTTAATATAATTTAATGTTACTTTAATTACATTTATGATAGTGCCTGTTCTTTTCCTATTCCTTTTGTACTTCATGTGTAATTGTTGTTATATATATGTACCGATCCCCTTTCTTTGGGGTATCCAATTACCATTACTTGATAATAACACGAAAAAGAAAAAAAAATCTAACCTTGTAGCGTATTTAACACTCACCATCTTCATCACTGATCGCGTCCTCAATTCATATTTTATATGTATTAAATGTGATTAATCAGAACAATTTACTTCATACACACTAGTTATATAACAAAACCTTTAATAACCTAACCCCATTAACATATATTCTACATATAATTTTGGAATAAAACAATGTAAAATAAAAATAAAAGTACTCTAAACAATTGCATATCATACTGCAGAGCAATTAGTTTGAGGTTGATCATTAGAAGATTGTTCTATATCCAACTTTTTCGTGCTTTCATACTCACCGTAAAAATAAGATGTAAATCCCCAAAGAGATAGAACAAGTGCGATACCCTTCTCGACGTGAAAGGGTTCTTTATAAAAGACCACAGCCAATGTCTCGGTCACTGGGAGTAGGACGGCGATTATTATTCCTGACAGCAACGAGGACGCACAAAAGACCACTCCAATGGCTCCCAGAAAGAAGCATTGCCAAAATACTACATCAACACATAATACTACGTAATATGCACCTTTGCCTAGACCAAAATGTGTCGCCTCTCTCGGAATTACCTACACAATTAATGGAATCGGTTTATAAATTTAAAACTCAAAACTGAATTAATCAAAAATTTAATTTTGGTAACCCAAACTATGACTTATTGACAAATAATAATCTACACTCATAATGCAACCAATGTTACTCGTAAGTCCTAACTTTAAAGTATGTTGTAAAGAAAACTTAGTCTAATTATGATAAAGTAACACGTGCGTCTAGGCCTCTAAACGAACCGAGCGTGTTCGTTAATTTAAAAAATGAGCATGTTCTTGTTTGTTTATGTTCGTTTGTTTAAGTTCTAAATGAAAAATTCAAGAACATAAATGAACATTACTGAACAAAGATAAACATACACAAATGAACATCTATGAACAAATGTAAATGAACACAAACAAACATAAACGGGCATAAATGAACACACCTGAATGAATACAAATCAACAAATATAAATAAATCCATTAAGTAAATGACTCTTCAAGATAATATTTAATTGTTTTCTATTAATATGTAAACCAACATAAGTAAATGAACGAAACATGTATTCATGTTCGTTCGTTTATTAAATAAACGAACACAAACAAACTTTCCATCGAACGGTTCACAAACAGTTCACCAAACATTTGGTTCCTTTACAAGCCGGTGTACCCTTGATGAAGTTTATTTTGTTTTAAAACAATTTATAACATCTTTATTGGCATAAACTTCAAGACAAAGGTACTTTGCCAATATGGAATTGTAACGACACTCCTAATATCTCTTTCGTTATGATCAAAGGCAATTACACTCCAACAATAGGTACCCTTGTATACCCTTTAGGCTTTTAACTTTTATTTGTCATTTCAAAACAAATTACAACATTTTAGTTGAGTTTAGGATCAGTCAAGTTCTTCATTAGCGCGGGTATGAAGTTGTACAATGGCCACATTGCAAGTATAGATTATTATCGACCAATAAACCATAATAAACGAATTTACTTAACTTAATCAAAGCCTTGTAAATATTACCTTGAAATCATTGTTGATGATCATCCCAATGATGCAAAATATTGTAGCAAAGAGACACAACACCATTTGAATCTCCAACACAAGTGTATAAGTAATCGCCTGTTTGGCTTTGTTATAAGTAAGCTCCACCATCGGCAACACCAACCCATACAACGCCGCGGCGGCCACCGTCAGAAAAAAAACCCTTTAAATACTCAGACTTTGACACCCCGTCAGGGCGGTCACTGTTCGTGTGAAACGCGAGCACAGCCGCCCCAACGGTCAGCAGCACCACCGCGTTTATCGTGTAAGCAGTGAACTTCTGTTTCACTAGCAAAAACGCGAAAAACGCGGTGAAGCTAAGCTGAGAGGCGATAATAAGCGATGTAGTGGAGACCGGAAGCCGGGCTACACCACACGCGTATAAGTAGTCGTCAAGCCCGGTCATTAGACCGAGAACTGCCGCCGCTAAAAACAACCTCGGGCGCATGTAAACAACCCGACAATGGCCCGAGGTTGTTTTATAAAGGCGGCAGAAGTAGAGAACTATAAGAACGATTAAAATAAACGGCCAGCCGGCCGTTTCGAGGAAGGCGGAGAGCCAGATGCGTTTGCCACCGTGGAGGAAGTAAAGGCGCATGATCAACGGCCTGCCGGAGTTTCCGACTGCTAATAATATGCAGTTGAGGATCATTAGTGTTTTTTTAGCCGGTGGGCTGACTTTGGTGGCCATGGTGGTGGCCTGTAGTTTCATCCTCAATATTATCCTCAATATTCATTGTTAAAGTAACGAATTGGTTGCATGGATTATTAGAATGTGTATAATATATGTTTTTGATTAGGTTACAAAGGTAAGGATATGAATATGAAGTAGTCAAATTCAAATCTTTGTAGATATATGTTGTGGGGTGTTACAATATCCTAACAGATCATTTGAATCTTTCTATACCTAAAACTGTTTGCCGATAATAAAGGGTTCCCATTTTAATTTTAGGTTGGGAAATTATTCGAGTGTTAAAACGAGTATTTTAGTTTTGTTGCGGGTGTTGGATGACTATGGTACTAGCTGATAATCGGTCGATAACCAATATATGTATTTGTTCATTCAAACTATACCTAGACAATTCTCTGTTAGGTGGACAATTATTAAAAAATTAATATATATTGAAATGTACATGGAAATCTAAGACAAATAGTTATCACGTAATTAATTATGGGATTATCTTTTATGACTATTTAAACTTTAAATAATTACGAGATTATCTTTTCGATCTACTTTTAAAACTCGATCTGGTTATCTTTTCTTTCAAGTCGATTCCTACTTTGTAGAGATTGTAACGTTTAACAAATTAACGGGTATATAATATGTGTTACGTGATACCTGACGAGTATTAGCCTAGATGGCTAGATATGAGTTATGATGTCACAATAAGATATAAGAGTGGAAACGTCTGGATTATAAATACAAGTTTCATATTTGTAGTCCCCTACAATTAGTTACTTCACGCTAGTTATAAGATATGTATGATTTTACAATCTGAAATTGATAGCTACAAGCCTACAACCTTTCATTTTTTTTTAATTACATTGGGACATTGGGTCCCTCAAGTTTTGTTGTTCAGGTTTTTGTCTTTAAAAGTTTGTATACATAGAAAAATGTTTCTTTCTTGTGACTTACAAGTTTTTGGCAAAATCATATGATCAGCCAGCCATTCTGACTCTTGATGATTTTTATTTTTTTGGTTTTGTCCAATTATAATTCCGTGTTTCAAACAGTAGCATGTGATTTGTCATAACTCCTGTTGTTTTTATACGTCTCTTAGACTGAGGGGCGTGGATGCCAAAATGGCGATGAAAGACTAAGAGCCGGCAGCAAACACCATACCCCTCATATTGGGCCGCTCATCGGCAAGTGAGTTTGGGGAATTCCCCCGACTAAATCACCACCCATTAATATTTATGAAAAAAAATAAGTAATTTATCAAACAATATAAATAAACCCTCATTATTCATTTTTATCTTACCAAAAAATAACAAATCTCCCTAAACTTAACCCTTAATTCGATTTAACTATGGATTTTCATCCAATGACAAATCTAATTCGGTCGTTCCTCTTTTTATACACATGATTGTGACGCGCAAACGCATCATAATTCAGATTTAGCGGATCATATTTACGACCTATCAACAAATTAGTTATGTTTTTTTATTAAATATTATACATGCAAGGTAGTGTTATTAATTATATTATTATGTTTTTTTGTTTAGTTATATTAATAACTTGAATAGAATAAAATTATTATTTTATTTGAAAAGTGGGGGTAACATATTAGAGAGTACTTCCTTGATAGAGTGGAAGAGAGTGAAATGTAGTGGGGTGAAATATGACGTTTACGTGGCACGGTGAGGAGTGTGCAAAAATACAAAAAATGCCTATGGTCGTAATCTTTTTATTTTGATCGATACCTAAAACTTGAAACTGATCGATAACAATTGTAATGTTGATCCTTTAAGTCCAAATGATCCGTCACAATGAATGTAAGAAAAACTATTTTTGTAAAGTTGACCCGTTTACAAATTATTGACCGGTACAACTGATTAAAAGTTGCCATATTCGAAACTTTTAATCGCATATGTTCAAGAAAAAAAAATCTAAAGATAGTTTAAATAACCTACTGTGTTTCTTGAAATTGTGTAGCTTTTATTTAGCCGTTTTTAGCTTCCAAATTATTACTGAATTATGCTATCAACTCATGAGATTTACCAGTTTTATCAAGCAACCTTCTTATTAAAAATAAAGTTTAAAATGGTAAATTTTGTGGTCCGGTATCAAGTATATCAAAACCTATGACCCTAATCATAGCTTTCGATTTACTATTTATTTATTTTTTGTTTGGCTCGTAACAACCCGTCTCTATCATTTCTATCAAAAACAAGCTTAGAATGAAGGTAATGGATTCTAGAAATATTAACGAAAAATATGCAACCTACATAAAAACATATAACATGCACAAAAAAATGCAGCCCACACATGTAATTCGGTGTGAACTGTTATATATAAACTACCCCATTAATACATATCTTCTACGCATGTATACATTAAATATCAATAAAAGTATACACCTTACACAAAAACATAAGCATGCACTTGTGTTTATAACTTCATATGTACATATTTAGTATCAACAATTATATATAACATATACGAAAATACACATAGCCTACACATGTGCATTTAATATTAACAATAACATTTGAAGATTGTATTTTAAAATATACATGTGTAGCGTATATATACTTGTTGATGTCGAAATACATATGTCTTATATATTTTTTGTACACATTATATGTTTTATGCAAAAACACAATTGTATGTTATATATTTTTGTTAATATTTAATGTACACATGTAGGATATATGTATTTTTGTATAATTTATATAGTTATTGATGTTGAAATACATGTGTAGGTTGTATGTTTTTGTATATGTTATATGTTTTTTATGCTCAAAACAAGTTTAGCTTATATGATTTTGTGTAAGTTGTATATTTGTTGTTGACATTTAATGGAAACGTGTGTATAAATTATGAAACATAAAATACGGGCCTAAAAAAACTTAACTAAAACCAACCCATTTGTGATTCTACTTGCCAACCTCCAGGAGTCCAAAACAGGCTCAAAGCCTTCACAAACCCGACCCCTTAATATGTTTTAAAGGTAAATATTGACAAAACAGAACACAAAACAAAAACAAAAATTTCTAACTAAGAATTTCTTTTTAAACTTTGTCGTCTATATGACTTGGACCCAAAACTTCCCCCAACTAAACCCAAACGTTTGTGTTTGTCAACAGACCACCGCCCCATTAGTATGATTATTGGCATTGACCTTACCATTTGGTCGATGTATGATATTTAAACTTGTTCTTCACACTAATCAAGTTTTCTTCTAAAATTGGATTCACCCTCCCACACATTCAAACTCAATCTTTACTCATATATGTAAGTGATCTTTGGCTAAAAAAACATATGGAATAGAAGAACTGTTATTTTTCTTCTTATATCTCTCGTCTCTTGAACCAAATTTTGTAAAATTTAGATCGATGATCTCTACCACGCTTAAAAGACAAACTTGTAAAAGTGATAACTATCTTGATTAGTGTTTGGTTTTGGATAGGGTTTCAGAAACATAGTTTGTATATATGTATGATATAGCCCATTGTAAACAAGGGGTATAATGTAAATCATATTTTCTAAAATACTACATATGAAACATATCTTAACAGCTCATCTTGTTGAAACTTTAGACCACATATAAACCAGGAAAACGCAAAAAAGCGCAAACAGAACGACATGAAGAACATGGTTCGATCCGGATTGAATGATGCTTTTGTTTAACTTCCTCATATTGTTCTTCACCCCTGCTTCAGCTTTCATTAATGCCATTTGCTGCAAACAACACGACAGGTTAATAAACCTTTTGTTTTCCAAATATTTCTGTTATAAAAACTTACCAGTTGACTAATAAGCTCATTTTGATTCTTGGCTTCTGACTCTATCTCTGATGCTACCAATTACACAACAATCAAAAAACAACTCATGAAAAAAGTATATTGTTAGGCGTTTGACGATATTAAGGCAGGATTATACAGTTTGTGTAATCCCAGAATATAGTAACTCAAAAATATAGAATAAATATAAAAGTTAGTTACATTCTTTAACTGTTTAACTTGATTATGGAGGCCGTTGATCTCATCATCCAGGTCAGCATGCATCGGATCAATGCGCAGCTGGATTTCATCAGAGTTAGTAACGGGCCTGGTGGTAAGACCTACTCTGTTATAAATTAAAAAATAAACAAACAAACAAAGAGATTTAAACATACAATATACAGTTAGAGAATTTAAACATTCTTTTTATTTTTCTACTTACTGTGAAATAAACTTGAGAATATTACAATATACAAACTACCTTGATCTAAATGGAACCGCGCCATAGTAACCGCTACCTTTGTGAGAACTAGACGCCATTAAAAAGCAAGATTCGAAAGCTTACGGTGATGGAAAATCTGAAATTCATATGTAAAAGTTTTATTAAACCATGTTAAATTCAGAGATGTTAATAAATATCGTATCATTTTGATATGCGCAGCATACGCAGCTTGTCGCCCGTTTGCCGATGTTTAAACCAAATCTAATGAAAAGTTGAGAATATTGTGATACGAGCAACATAAAATCAGATACAAATTCCAAGATAAGTATAGGCAATCTAGAGCAGAGAAGATGTTTATTTAGCCATAATTAACTTCCTAAATACACACAGTAATTTCGAGTGATTTGCATAAACATTATCTAAGGTTTAATAAATCAACAACAGACGAATACATATACGGGAATACAGAATATCATAGAGCACTTACTGATTAATTTCTGTAATTGGTTCGCCGGCGATTCTTCTGATTACCGATCAAAGTCGTCTTCAGAATAGAGAAAAGAAAATTCGTTGATTAATTAATAAGATCATTCTTACGATGTTTTTTTTTCTAATAAATTATTCTCTCAAAAAATGAATAATGGATAATATAGTTATCCTTTCCTTTTCTTCAATTTTCTTCTAACTCAAAAACACATCTAATTAAAAAAAATTTATTCCCTTCCCTTCCCGTTCTTATCTTTCCATCTCCTTTCCTTAAAAAACTCAAGAACAAGACGTTAGAGCATGTTTGGGATTGAGTTTGAAAAGTGTTAGCCATTTTAAAAAGTCAAATTTATGGCTTTTGTAAAACTGCTTTTTAACCATTTTAAAAAGTTAAAAAAAAGGTTTTTTTGTGATTGCCAAACACCATTTAACTTATTGGTTTTCTGAAAAAGCCAATAAGCCAATAAGGTATTTCAAACTCAATCCCAAACATGCCCTTAGCCTATTCCCTATATTTTATGTGAGGACTATGGTTGATTAGTAGTTGTGAGTAGAGTAGAGAGAAAATGTTATATGGGATTCATATCGTATAATACTTTAATATTTTTTAAAAGTGGTTGTGAATGAAAGAGAGAGAAAAGATAACAAAAAAACTATAAAAAATTATTATTTAATTAAACGTGAAAGAAAAATATAGTAACGTTTAGTATAATTATATGACATATATGGATATATGGTAGGAAATGAGTCGGAAATACTCTAATAATAATGAAGCACAATGAAAAACCGGAAAATGATCGTGTGATGAAACTTACAACGAAAGTAAACATGTATACTTGTAAATTATGCATTACGAGCTGTACTTTTCAATGAAGCAGCAGTTGATGTTCGTTATTGCTTTTGATTTTTTGAACAAAGCGATCCAATGCCAATAGGCCCAATAGCCACATCAAACCTTGCAACTTGCAACTTGCAAGAGAGGTGGGCTAAGGCTCAAGCCCAGGCCCAGATCAAGTTTTGGAACAAGAAGTAAGGGATCTTATTGAGCCCGATGGTTGATATATATTATTACTTCGATAGTCACAACTAATATTTTTTTTGTTTCTCATTTATGTTGGTTCGTTAGCTCATAACCGAAATGACGATTCCTAGTTTAACTTTTTTTTTACGGCCCAATAATCTTTCAAATGGGCTATTGGCTAATTTCATCGTATCGGGATACACTCGTCTTTCGATCCGGGAAAAACCTTCACCTAAGTCCAACGCCCGTGAACACTCGCCCGAATGCACGACAGTGCGGCGAAATAAAACTCGTTATGTTCAAAGATCCAATTAGTGAAAGTCACCTATATATATTAAAAAAATATATATAAATGACATGCCCGTTTATTAAACGAGCTTACTTTTAGGCTCGGGCCCATGGCTTACTTTTAGGCTCGGACCCGCTTATTAAAAAGCTTACTTTTAGGCTCGGGCTCGATTGAGCTTTTTCACTAGTCGATCTCGAGTAGCTCGCGAGCGACTCGGCTCGTTCGCACCCCTACTCAAATTCATTTCATCCAACTCCCTTGTTTTTTCATTCTCTCTTATCTTTCACCCTGATCACCTCCACCGCCTTCCCACTACAACCAGCGACCATTACCACCGCCGCTACCGACCACTGTCGCCGCCAGTGACCACCCATCTACTCCCTCCCGCCACCATCACCGCTCGCCATCACTAACACCCGCCACCCGCCACAACCCTTGCTTCCTTCATTAGCGCCAGCCTCTACCACCACCAACCACTACCACCGCCCAATGTTGCCATAGTCGCTAGACAGCCCACCCCCTTAGAGGGAGTACTCGGGCATGATAAATATAACGAAAAATAATTACCGGATATTATTAATATGTCAAAACAAGCATAATTCATGTCATATAAGAATATTTTTTGTGAATTTAAAACAATGGAATAGTGATGATCCATAATTCAAATTATACGTGTTTAAAATAACAATTTAAAACAATTCATCATGTTTGTGATAGAAATATAGTTTTAAGTTGTTTTCAATAGTTTCTACTTAAAAAGTCAAAATTGATGTTGGCCGAGTAGACCGGGTCTTGACCAAGTTTAACCATGGCCGTACAATGTTCGAGTTGGAAAAAGTCGCCAAGGTGGAGGTTTGAGGACCAAGTAATCGTCAAATTCAAGGCCTTGGAATTCGACTTTTATAAAACTGTCATTGCCCATCACTACCCTCGCCACCCGCTACAACACCTGCCACCACCAACCACCGTCACTGACCGCCTCCAGCCACCACCACCAACAACCATCACTGACCACATCCCACCACCGTTTGTCACCCACCACCATCACCGTTACCCCCACCCACCACTACCATCACCGCTAACCACCAAATTCATTTTATTTCTTACTTTTTCTGCTTACCTAACAGCATAAAGTAAAAAATCCACTTCATTCCTAGTTACTACATGGTAATCAGATAAGACAATGGAATAGTGATGATCCATTCAACTCCTTTGTCCATTTCGTTCTCCCATGCATTCCATTCCCTCATCCATTCCATTATCACATTCAAACAGACTGTTATGTAGCATTTAGTATGTAGATATGACAGGGGGTGAAATGATTCATTGAGTGGGAGTGAAAAAAATAGTGTTTGGTTGCTAAATGGAATTGAATCATCCATTACACATGGAATCTCATTTTGTCAAAACCATTCATTGACACTATCTTCTTTATTTCATGTCATTCATCCTTCACCTTACTTTCGTAACAACACCACCACCTAACAACGACAACCACAGCCATCTAACAGCCACAGTCGTCGTCGCCACAACCACCACCTCCGCTTCCACCACCACTGTCGTCGTCACCACTGCCAATGCTATCACCACCACCATCCTCCTCCTAAGCACCGCAACCGTTGTCACCGTCACCACCTGATGATCACCCCCGCCACCACTGTCGCTGCCTGACCGCCACCACCTGACGTGTCACACCCCGACCAAAGGCGGAGGAACATGCCGGGGTGCAACGGATTGCCCAAAAACACAAGACACTATTTAAAGTGACAATATTTATTTAACTCATTTTATTTCAACAAATCAATAAACAACACATCTCGTCCACACAAACAAGTTAAATACACGTAACAATTATATTGTTTGTTTTACTAATATCCTATGTGACAATCGTCAATTTCAGGTTAACTCTGTTAACTCCGTTAACTCAACTCCGTCAATTCAAACTTAAAGATCACTGAATCTATAACGCACACCTCATTACATTTAAACTAGGGTTTAAATGACGCTTGACACTTACTACATGTGTAGTCTTTCGGGATTTGCACCGAAACGCAAACGAGTTGACGCAAACGATTGGTGAATAAACGAAAAACGCCAAAACAATAATTATGTGATAATTATGTGTTAGGCTTATGTGTTATGTTATAACATTGTTATAAACGTTAACTCAATGTGCTAGAACTAGTTAATTAAGCTAGAAAAGTAACATTTGAAAGTGGAGGGACCTAGATGTAACATGATTGTTATTAAATAATATTAAACTAAAACCCTAGCCTCTCTTTCTCTCCCTCATAACCGACGGCCAGCCCCCCCTTTATCTCCCTTGCGATCGGCTCACATACACACGCATATCCTTTGATTTTTGATCTTGTCTTTCGCAATTGAAGCATCCTACATCCGTTTCTAGCCATCTTCTACCTTCCTCTTGCTTGTATTGGTGTTTTTGAAGGTATAATTATAAACCCTAAGTCCGATTTTCATATGTATATGGGTTCATATGTTTTATCTTGATTTGATGATGGATTGATTGTGATATGATAACTAGAATTGGTGTTATTACATGTTAATCGTTGTGTCTTTGATTTTGAGTTCAAACAAAACCCTAAGCATGTATGTAATATGTAATTTATGTGCATGGATAATGATTATGGTGTCTAGAATGTCATATGAACGGATTGTGGTCTATAGATGGTTAATATGTTGAGTTTGGATACAAACAGTTTCTGGACAGATTGTGTTGTTGATGTTCAATTGACTGTTACGGGGTGTAAATGTGAAAATTGGTTGAGATTATTAATACTACAGTAAACTAGGTTGAGTCTAGTTTCTAAAGAATATAAATTTGCAATTTTTGGACGTGTAAAAGTTAACCTTTATGATTTTACAAAAACGTTGTGCAAAGCTGAGTTGTTAGACCTGCTGTTAGGTTATTTTGTAAATGTTATATCTCATGAACTACGAGAATAATTGGGTTGGTTTCACTTCTGGAAGTTGACTTATTGAGTTAGGAACCTAACCCAAGTGGTCTTGCATTTGTTGGATTTTTCATTTAACGGGAATTTCAAATAACATTCTGTTGCGCATGAATTTGACTGTTATGATCTTGCTGTAGTGGTTTGATCATTATGAGAAATCTATGTGGAATAAAAATAAAATAAAATATGTCCTGGAAACCTAACACATGCATGCTTTAGTGATGATTTTTTGGTAAATTAATTGAGATGCTATGATCGGTGGAATAGTACAATCTTTCAAGTAGAATTTCTGTCTCGGTGAAACTAGCTGCTGAATTTTGTGAAAATGCATGAAACATGATAATTGCTAGTTAATTGTTATGTTTTGACCAATTTGCCCCTGCGGGGAATACTTGCTAAATAGTTGTCGTGTTTTGACCAAATTGCCCTTGCGGGGAATAATTGCTAGTTAATTGTTATGTGTGACCAAATTGCTCTTACGGGGAGTAATTGCTAGTGATGTACATTATTAATACATGACACGTAAATAATTGCTCACACACGTATCGTATCACAAATGTACTCGTTAAGTCACACACGATTCACAAACAAACACGAAACGTATCTTGTGATTAGGAATTATGTGCCGGGTCTAGAGACTCGATATTAGTTCCGATACTTAGAAAATCTCCTTGTTGTTTTAGAACGCTAGAGAGAGTTTTCTGTGACGCGCATCACTTGGTGATTTATTTTGGGAATTCTTCGCAAACAATGAGTTTCACTTACCCCTTTAAACTGTTTTAAACGCTTTTCACTTGGGGGAGACAACATACTCCGATAAACGCATTTAAGATTTTGTTAGTAAATTATATATCACTTGTAAAGGCTAAGTGGCAAACGAAACATTTGAAGTCCTACACATCGAACCGGTTAATATTTGGAATAGCGAGTCACTGTTGAGTAGTACTACTGGGTTTGACAAACCCCACCCAATGCTAAACTCGACTGGAGGTCGAGCGGGTGTAATTTTGGCTAACACGTACCATGGTCTGGATGACCTGGTGACAAGGCACTTGATAAACAGTCAGCTTCGGTGTCGAACACTTTGTAATACTTGTTGTATAGGCTAGCTACCTATCGATATATAATTGATTTAACACTATCTGGTAACGCAAAACGCTGAACGCAAAACGCTAAACGCAAAACGCTGAACGCGAACGCTAAACGCTTTATTTTATTTAAACTTGTGAACTCACCAACCTTGTGTTGACACTTTTAGTATGTTATTCTCAGGTAGCCGAGGCGGGCGCGCGATATAGGATCATACATTGCTTGAAACGCTTTTGTTATGCAAACCATTTTTTTTAAAACTGTTATCATTTGGTTTAAGTCGTCCTGCGTGACGCAACATTTATTTCATGGTTTTTACGCTTCCGCACTTAATTACTCGTAAACGTTTTCGTGGTTTGAAAACTTTGTTTTATGGTTTGATTATAACTAATGAATCTGATCCTGTTAGTTCACACCCTCTGACGGTAAAACTCCGTTAGTGGATTTTGAGGGTATGACAGATTGGTATCAGAGCCATTGGTTATAGTGAACTAGAAGCTGCATGCATACTAGACTATAACCGCGACGACCCATTAGTTATAATAATACGCACTGCATATGTTTGTGTAGTCTTTGTTATCTTATCTCTTTACCTCTTTCACTCGTACGCGCGCATACACGGCTTACCTGTAGGGATGTCGACTCTACCATCATCCTCGTCCGATCAGATGACTCATGCTCATGGGAAGGAGCCACAGTTACCTAACTCATCGCCACCTCGTGTAGTCCCGGAACTCGAAGCTCCCGCACCGAAGAGGTATCGCTTATCCGGAGGCATGTACGAAAACGAAGTTAGCTGGGATTGGTACCCTAATATGATCAGACGTATGGTCTATCGCGAACAAGTTCCCCCGCTACCCCACCCGAACCATCCTGCTTACCCCATCACCCTACCACCCATAACCGAACCTGTAGAGCGTGTGCTCGCAGCTGTTGTTTCTTGTTTGGAGCGTGACGTGGGTTACATGCGCTATACGAGAGCTAACGTATCCGGACTGTTAAAAGATGGAACCGAAACTAAAGAGGAAATTTCCCGCCTGACAACGGCAATGAAGGAAATGCAAGAGGCTAGTGATCAACAGATGAATATTATGAGAAAGATGCAAGCCGAGATGATAGACTTGCAAGAGCAACTCCAAGTAGCAAGGACCCGAACAGAAATAGCACTAGCAACGTTTTCTTATCATCCAGCCGCTTCATGATCCATACCAACCGGCGGCCACCATCATTCACCCGGTCAAGCAGTCATTGTTTCAAGATATAGGAGATATCTAGGATTATGTTCCTTACAATACTAGGTGGATGCTACTGTTTTATAAGGTGACATCAACCTGACTGCAGCAGAACTCCAAACTCTGCTGAATGACCACGCGGCGGCCGCTCTAGCCGCACAT
Organism: Bidens hawaiensis; assembly: GCF_021521415.1. Lineage (NCBI taxonomy): Eukaryota > Viridiplantae > Streptophyta > Magnoliopsida > Asterales > Asteraceae > Bidens > Bidens hawaiensis. The sequence goes on from NW_027493099.1 coordinate 320,851, forward strand.
GTTCAGAACCAAGCTGGAGGTCCAATTGGAACGTGTACCTTCAAGAATTACCTTGACTGCAAGCCCAGTTCGTTTAAGGGCACCGAGGGAGCTATAGGCTTCCTGCGTTGGGCTGAGAAGGCCGAATCGGCGTTTGAGATGTGTAATTGCCCCCCTGCCAGTAGGGTCAAATTTGCTGCTGGAACACTTGAAGATTCTGCTCTCACTTGGTGGAATTCAAACGTACAGATTCTTGGATTGGAACTGGCTAACGCTATGAACTGGGAGGAGTTCAAAAACATGATGCGAGAAGAGTACTGTCCTAGGGAGGAGATTGCAAAGTTGGAATCCGAGTTTTGGTCATTGAAGATGGTGGGTTCAGAAATCGAAGCCTACACCACCCGTTCTCACGAGTTGGCTGTGATGTGTCCACGGATGGTAGACCCGCCGAGTAAGAGGATTGAAATGTATATTGATGGGTTAGCACCGCAGATTCAGGGCATGGTGACGTCTTCCAGACAAGCCACGATTCAACAAGCGATTCGGTTAGCTCACAAACTAACGGATCAAGCAGTGACCCAAGGTTCGCTACCACCTAGGGGTTCAACCACTAAAGCCTGTGACAACCCGAGTGCTGACAACAACAGCAACAACCCGAGCAGCGGAAAGAGAAAGTTTGACAACACCAGATCCTCATCCTCGAACCCCCCACAGCAGCAACACTACCGAAAGCCCGAATTCACCCGGAGCTTCAACAATCAGGGTCACAATAACAATAACAACGGTAGCGGGCAGGGTTCGAGCGGCTATGCTGGGAAGTACCCGAAGTGCAACAGGTGTAACTATCATCATGCTGGCCCGTGTGACCATGTCAAGTGTCTGAGATGCGGAAAGATGGGTCACCAGGCAAAGGAATGTAGAGGAGACCTTGCGGCAAAGGGTGCTCCTAAACCACCTATGACGACGAAGGGATGTTTCGAATGTGGGCAGGAAGGTCATTTCAGGAAAGATTATCCCAAGCTGAAACAGAACGACAACAATGGAGGTAATGGAAGTGGCAGTGGTGGTGGAAACAATGGTAAAGGAAGAGCTTTTGTTATTGGGTCGGGTCAAGCCCGCAATGATCCGTACGTGGTGACTGGTAAGTTCCCTGTGAACGATTGTTTTGCTTCTGTATTGTTTGACACTGGAGCTGATAGAAGTTTTGTGTCGAAAGCCTTTAGTCAACTCTTAGACCTAACTCCAACCCCGTTAGATGCTAAGTTTCCTGTTGAATTAGCTGACGGTAAGACTATAGTAACGACTCATGTACTTGCGGGATGTAAGTTAAAACTGGCAGGTCATGTCTTTGATATCGACCTTATTCCTTTTACGCTTAGTAGTTTCGATGTAGTGGTCGGCATGGACTGGTTATCCGAGAACCGAGCGGAGATTATATGTCACGACAAGATAGTCCACATTACTACCCTTTCCGGTGAGATCATTTCGATCCGGGGCGAGAGAAACGGCATGACCACCAGCGTCATTACCCTCATGAAGGCGCAGAAGTATCTACGAATGGGTCATCCGGCAATTTTGGCGCAGATTGTTGAGAAACCCGCGGAAGAGAAGCGAATTGAAGATATACCGATTGTGCGAGATTTTCCGGAAGTTTTCCCGGAGGATTTGCCTGGACTCCCTCCTATTCGACAAGTCGAATTCCAAATCGAGTTGACCCCCGGTGCAGCACCCATAGCACGAGCTCCGTATCGGCTCGCACCGGCGGAGCTTCAGGAACTGTCCACTCAGTTGCAAGATTTGTTGGATAAGGGTTTTATCCGACCTAGCTCATCGCCATGGGGAGCCCCTGTCTTATTTGTCCGAAAGAAGGACGGGACTTTCCGCATGTGCATCGACTACAGAGAACTGAACAAGGTGACGATTAAGAACCGTTATCCCTTACCTCGAATTGATGATCTGTTTGACCAGCTTCAAGGATCGAGTTACTACTCGAAGATCGATCTGAGATCTGGTTACCATCAGCTTAGAGTGCGCGAGGAAGATATTTCAAATACGGCTTTCAGAACACGGTATGGTCACTACGAGTTTTCGGTTATGCCTTTTGGCTTAACTAACGCACCAGCCGTATTTATGGATCTCATGAATCGAGTATGCAAGGCGTACCTCGACAAATTTGTGATTGTGTTCATTGACGATATCCTGGTCTATTCCAAGGACAAGGCAGACCACGAGGAACACTTAAGGGTAATTCTGGAATTATTGCAGAAGGAACAACTGTACGCAAAACTCTCGAAATGCGAATTTTGGCTTCGCGAGGTTCACTTTTTAGGACATGTGATCAACGAGAACGGTATCCATGTCGATCCCGGTAAGGTAGAGGCCATCAAAAACTGGGAAGCGCCTAAGACTCCGACTGAGGTGCGGCAATTCCTAGGACTGGCCGGCTACTACCGGCGTTTCATCGAGGGATTTTCAAAGATTGCTCAACCCCTCACCGCTTTGACTCACAAGGGTACTAAGTACAATTGGGGAGACGCGCAAGAATCCGTTTTTCAACTGTTGAAAACCAAACTCTGTAGCGCCCCTATTCTAGCCCTACCCGAGGGAACAGAGAATTTTGAGGTACATTGTGACGCATTGATACAAAGTCTCGGTTGTGTGCTGATGCAACTCGAGAAGGTTATAGCCTATGCCTCTCGACAACTACGGGTTCACGAGAAGAACTACACGACCCATGATTTGGAACTCGGAGCTGTGGTGTTTGCCCTTAAGATATGGAGGCATTACTTGTACGGTACCAAGTTTACCATTTACACTCGGTGATTCAAGAACACGAATAAGAACAGTAAAAGTAACACAGAATTGCTTCAAAACACACCTATATATATTGAATACGTCAGGTGCTTAAGCACTTACAATATTTGATAATAATGAGAATGAATAGCCATAACCCTATACATCACACCTCTATATATAGGGAAACCAACCAAAGGCCGACCCAAATAACACCAAGCCCACCGAGAACACAAATGTGTTCTCGGTTTACATATGCACCCAAAATCCCAAGCCCAACTAAGGATAAACAAACTCAAACCACAAAACTAGGCCCAACAATCTCCCCCTTGGTTTGTAGCTTTGTCTTTACTCCTCCTCCAAGTAATCAATATACGCATCCTTCAATCCTCCTTGCCAAAACTTGTTATTTATGATAGATGCCACCATGCTTGTGTATTCTTTGGTGGCTGTTTCAAAAAGGCCATCAGCACTGATCTGATGCGTACTGAGTGTCTTGATATCCCTCTCATGAAATTTCAACAGATCCTTAGGGTCAACAAAACAATATTGACCTTTCCCCTTTTGTAGCTTGACAACAACTGTGGCAGTAAAGAGATCAAAGAACCAGAATCTCATGTTGTCCAATGTACCCTCGAGAATGGCACCAGGTACGGGAATGTAAGTATCTTTCTTTGTGGGAGGCCACATCACATTCACCATAGTTTTCCCAGTTCGTGGATCCAGGACTCCTTTGGCTTTCTTCAGAAAAGATTCAGCAGTCGGCATATTTGGAAAGCCTCTATCAACTTGACGCCTGAGAAAGTTCCAGAAATCTGTGCCCCGTTTGTCGTGTGATGGATTTGAAAATGGAGCATTTATTAAGTCACTTAAATCAACTTTAGTCCAAGAGCCAAAGTCCTTCATCTTTTTGTAGTACTCCATTATCCCTGACTTTCTCTTGACCCACCACATGCTCTTATCTGCATCAAAACCCCATGATAGAACTCCTGATCAAACACCGTATTTGTCAGAGAACCCCTTCTGAAGTGTAACAACATATCTCTCTGGGTGATATGAAGATACAACATTTTGATCCGAGTTCTTTATTACTAGCTTCTTCTTTCCCTTCTCAAGAAACTTCTTCTTAATTCTGTCATACTTCTCTTTTGTAACAGATGGTGCATCCAAGTAACGATTCAGAGAATCTGATTCTTCTTGTCGGCTGACACCAATGTTATCGTCTGGATGAGCATTAGAATCTTTGTCTTGATCAGTAGTTGGAGTTTGATATACCATGTCTTCATTACTTTTGAACTCAACTCCAAACTTCTGAAATAGCTTTTGTTGGAGATCGAGATACATAGCAGTTAGACCTCCCATTCCGGACTGCAATTCTTTAATTTTGAAGTCTTTATTTGAATTGCTTTCCAAAAGCTCCTGAATGCGAACATCCTTGATTACCGAATCCTGTTCGAGTTCGAAAACTCGTCTTTGTAGAGCTTGGACATCCATAGGAGTATTCTCGAGAACCACTCCTTTTCCTTTGTTCTGAAGATAACTTTCCTGCATAGCCAGGATTCGAGCAACCTTTTCAGAAACATCTGAACTAGACTGACCTTGATCAAATTGACCGGAGGACCCAGAAGGAATATCTGCAGTGTCGGAGTGTGGAATATCTGTTTCAAAATCAAAATCATCACCAAAATCACTGGACAACAGCTCCATAAATGTTGGCTCAGTAGAAGTTGCAACTGGTTCAGTCTGTGATTCTGGAACATGTGATTCTGGTTGATCGGTGACTTGTTGAGGACTAGAGGTTGATTATGGTGCTGGTATGATTGTTGGTGTAGCTTTGGTTGTTTCAACTTCACTGGCCAACACGCTAGATCTCGAATCATCCCATTTTCGTTTATGATGGATGAGATCAGCAGTTGGTTCTTCAACATAATCTTCTTCAATGTTTTCAATAACTGTCAGAGGAGGCTTCCGAGCAGTTGACTGAAGTAGAGCTTTAGCTGCTTCGAGGGCTTTCAATTTGTCATTGTTTGTAAGAGTACTTGGCTGACGAGGCTCTTCTTCCTCATCTTCATCATCGGAGATTTTAAACGTAGCAGCACGTGGTTGAGTTGGTACCACGTGTTCATCAGCAACCTGCGCTACGACAGGATCAGCTTCGGTCTCAGCAACAAGACCAAATTTTCAAGGGGTCTCAATTCCCTGTAAACTATTTTGGCCCCTTTTCTTGACTGCTTCATTAACCCAAAGGAGTTGGGTCCCATTGTCTTCATATCCAAGGTCTCAACAGTTTTAACCAAATCAGTGTAATGAGAGTCAAAGATCATCTGCAAAAACCTTGGGTACATCAAAAACATCTCCTTCTTCTTTGCCCTGAGATTGCTCATCATTTCATTGAATACGAATTTAGAATAGTTGTAATTCCAACCCATGATCAGAGCAGCAACGGCAGACATTTGAGTGTGACTGATCTCATCTGAACCCCCTTTCCTTCCCGAGATGCATGTGAAGAAAGTGTGCAGTAGATATCTCCAGTAGGGGTGAAACAGCTTCTTGATTGCCGGTGGATAAGTGCCTTCATACCCCATTCTAGTAATTACTTCAGTGACCTCGGCGGTAGAATACTCTGTTGGGTAGTCAGGTTGATCCCCAAACAGAAGTACCTCTCAGATAATGGCTTCAGTAACAGTAACAGGCTTCATCTGTATTTTGGAGTCGATTGAAGTAACTCCATCTGCCCCTTGAGAGTTGATCTTAGCATTCTTCCAGAAATCAGTAACCATCTTCTTGCAAATGGCAGGATTCTCAAGAAGAGCATGAGAAATCCTGCAAGTATTGAGCCCAACAATCATCGACTTGAACTCCTTGTGAGCCAGTGGCGGATCATACAGGTGACCAGCTATATTATGAGTGTCTACAAATTTTAACGGATTTTGATCAGCCATATCTGCACCAAACTTAACAAGTTAGATAGAATTAATGGACGTTTGAGCCATAAATTAAGATACACTTGGATTTTTTAAGCATGGTGGACTCAAAGGAATTTCTGTGGCAGTCCAGTTCACTTAGAGTGGCCCAATCGTGTACCATAATGATGATCTGTGCCCAAACAGTGAGAATTGGGCCTGGCAGGGGGGATCTCGGTCAAATAAGATAGTTCTCGGTCAACGGAAATCAACGAAATTAACCCAGAACAAGGGTTCTCGGTCAGCATAATCAACCGAGAACGGAGGTCTTCGGTCAGCATGTTTAGCCGAGAACAAGGGAGTTCTCTGTCAAAGAATGACCGAGAACAAAATTTATAACAATATATAAGAGTTCTCGGTCAACGAAAGTCAAACCGAGAAATCCATGCCAGCTGGGACAGAGAACCCCTTGGGTTCCACCTCGGAATTTGTGAAGTCATCTCCATCCCACCGAGATCCCCAAAGACTGCCATTAGACCTGCAACATACTGATCAAGATCAACCGAAAACCCCAAATCAAGGCTGATATATCCATTAACAGCCCAATTACTCATGACACTAATGATCAATTCAATAGATTATCCGTAAGAGCAGTTTGTAAGACCACAACAGTAGGTTTTAGTGATATGTAAACCTCATATAACCATATCCAGTACCTGCGAATCACAAAAAAACAATCTTGAAACTTTGATTAGTAAAAAGAGTTTTGATCTCGGCAAAGAGTATTAGGAAGAAAGATCTCGGCTGAAAAGGGTTTGTGATGTGTAAAGTAATAAAAATGAAAAAGAAAAACCCTTTGGATATTTATATCACACTCAGAAGGCCGATAACTCTTTGTGGGCCGAAAATTCATTTTGGGCTCAAAGTAAGCCGAATACCGAACAACCCAATACTTTCAAAACAGCCCAATATAAGAATCATGACCCATTTGGAAGGTCCAAAACTTTCAAAGCCCAAGTTTAAAGAAATGGTATATACAAACATTCCGAGGAGAGTAATTTCGAGGAAAAGCAATATAAGACATGACAAACAAAATAAACAAAATAATAAAATAAAAATTATCTTCACCAAAAAACAACTCCCTTTATTTTAACGTCGGGATCAAAGTTCAGTTCTTCAAAAAATTGCCGCCCTTTTATGAAAAGATCCGAACATGGAATCATATCGTTTAAGAGGCTGTCACAAGGATTCATGTTCAGCATTATTATGACATCTAAGAGACAGATTGATAGCGTGTATCCCATACTTAGCATGATCTTTCATCGCATCAGTGATATGATTAAGGTTCAGTTAGGTATAAAGCTTAGATAGACATCACTCATGGACCTGTGATGCCTCCTATCTCTTCTCAAAGCGTATTTGGCTTTCCCCAGATCACCCCAATTTGACTCCAACCCCCTAGTGCTTGATCAAAATAATTTTTATACAAGGCATAGCTTAGAAATAAGGTTGAACTTTGGACTTAGTGTCAGCTAACTGACAAGCCTTTCATTCGAGACATGACAGGACTTACTTGTGTGCCCCCATCTCTGTAGTTCTAGTTTGAACCCTTGAAGCCATGATAAAGAAATAAATTCAATAGACATAAATTACTTCAATCACAATTTTTTTTTTTAATAATAGTAGTAGCAAAAGCTTGACTGTACTAGATTTTTGGTGATCAAGACACTAACGGGCTCGTGTATGACTGAGTAATTGCATTTCTGCCTATCATTTGGAGAGATGTATCTGGAGAGATGCACATGTCTTCAAAATGACTCTCCACATTAAGTTTAGCAAATTTAGTTTATATCACTTCAACTTTTACGCATCGTGGAAATTACCATACACATCAATGACTGTTCTAGAGTCTTTTAAGCCTAATAACTTCACCCGTTAGACACACAGAAACAATTTATCTATCACTTTCCAAAGGTTGGATCAATTTCCATTTGAAAATATTTTAAAGCTTCTAAAAAGCTATTAACTGAATAATAATATCACTTCCCAGAGAGTTAAGTAAAACACACATGTTACGCATTCAGTCACCCCAGTTACTTTAAGCTTTCAGGTTAATGGCTATCCATTGTAACCACAAGTGGTTAACCGGACCAAACATGTATGAAAACACATGTCCTTCCAGCTCAGAGTTACCGACATAATTTTAAGTGAAAGAACACAAAACACAAAAACATATCATAATCGCCCCGGGTGCTTTCAGCCGTTAGGTAAATGGCTATCCTGTGAAACTACAAGTAGAACACCGGACCAACCATATACAAGTATATGTCATTCAAACTTGAGCAATCGACATAATTTTAAGCGAAAATGAATCTTGAAAACTCACACACACTGTTTTTGACAATTTTTTATTTTTATTATTTTTTTATTTTTTTTAAACACACTATTTTTGACATTTTGATATTTCGACGTACACACACTATTTTTTTTTTATTTTTCTCCCCCTAAATTTGTGCAAACACAAAACAAAAATGTACAAATTCATCCCCAAAAAGACTCAATCCTCGAAACGTAGCATTTTAAGAAAACTCACAAGCACATTAAATTTTGCTGTTCCGACCGGTTTTGTAAATAAGTCCGCCACGTTATTATCGGTATGGACCTGTTCAAGATGAATCAATTTTCGGTCGAAACAGTCACGAATAAAATGAATTTTAATAACGATGTGCTTGGTTTTTAGAATGTTGGACTGGGTTTTTCACAATAGCAATGGCTGAATCATTATCACAGAAAATAGGAGTGTCAAGAAATTCCAAACCGTAATCCAGCAGCTGATTTTGCATCCAGATAACCTGAGAGCAGCAAGCGGACGCAACAACATATTCTGCTCCGGCTGTCGAAGTAGACATTGTTTGTTGTTTCTTACACTGCTTCGGCTAACGTGGATTTCCTGTCAATGTCATCTCCACCATAATTGCTATCAGCAAAAGCATAAAGATCAAATTCTGATTGTTTGGGATACCAAAGACCTAACTTCGGTTGTCCCTTCAGATATCTAAAAATACGTTTAACAGCAATTAAATGAGAGAGTTTAGGATTAGCCTGGAAGCGAGCACACTGGCAGACAGCGAACATTATGTCGAGACGACTGGCTGTTAGATACATCAGAGACCCGATCATCGATCGATAGTATGTCTGATCTACGGGACTCCCTTCAGGATCAGATGATAAGAGTGGTCTTTCAGCCATTGGAGTATTAGCACTCTTGCTATCTTGAAGCTCAAACTTAGCCAGCATTTCTTCAACGTACTTTCCTTGATGTAACAGAATACCCGTTGGACTTTGCCGAACCTGTAACCCCGTAAATGTTGTCATTTCACCCAACGAACTCATCTCAAATCTTTTCTTCATAACGCCTTCAAATTCTTTGCACAAGTCAGCACTGGTGGAACCGAAGATGATGTCATCAACATAAATCTGGACCAGAAGCAAATCCTTTCCGACTGTTTTTCGGAACAAAGTTTGATCAATCGTTCCCCGCTTATAGCCGTGGTCAAGTAGGTGCGCGGTCATTGTAGCATACCACGCCCGTGGATCCTGATGTAACCTGTACAGAGCCTTGTCTAACTTGTAAACATGATTTGGCTTATTAGAATCAACGAAACCCGGTGGCTGATCGACATAAATTTCCTCTTTGACCTCACCATACAAAAACGCTGTTTTAACATCCATCTGATAAACTGTGAAACCCATGTACGATGCATATGCCAGAAAAATTCTAATTGCCTCAAGTCTAGCTACTGGAACATAGACTTCTGCGTAGTCTAACCCTTCAACCTGGCGAAACCCGCGAACTACCAGTCGTGCCTTATTACGAACAATAACCCCGGTATCATCTTGCTTGTTTCTAAATACCCATCTTGTATCAAGAGCTTTCTTCCCTTCCGGCAATTTAACCAATCTCCATACCTTTAACTTCTCAAACTGATTCAGTTCTTCATGCATAACATCAACCCAACTAGGTTCTTGAAGGGCCATCTTAACATTCTTTGGTTCGATTTGAGATATGAAACAAGAGAACATGCAGCTGTTTATGTGTCCGGTTTGACTTTTGGTGGAAACACCCACTTCAATGGGTCCTATGACATTCTCAATCGGGTGATTCTTTTGAATTCTTGAAGGAATTGAATGATCAGAAACAACACAGTTAGGTTGAAGATTTGTTATATTCTCCCCAGAGTCTGTGAGGGGGTTTTTCCATCCAGACGTTGCTGTACTGTAAGAGTATGAGGTTCCGGCAACATATTCATCTGGAATGACATCGGGAAATAATGTGCTTCCGAAAATTTGACGAACGGAACTCTCCCCCTCAATGTTTGCAGTATTTTCAGACGAAACTGGTTGAGATTGATTGATCTCTGAAGATTGAATAGGTTGATTATCGGTTGTGGTTGTAGCATTAGTCAACTCAATAACCTCATCATCCAGTGACGGAGAGATATGAGATAGTGATCGAGAACTGTCTTGTGTTACTCCCACGGTGGAATCACCTGGAATGTCTGTGCTGATGACTGGAAATACATTGAAGGGTTTGAAGAGTTCATTGTAGTCAATTAACCAATCAGGACCAACACAGGCGTCAGTCTCATTTTATTCTAACCAACGAAATTCATAAGACTCTATAATCTGTTTGGTGGACTTGTTGTAAACCCTGTAGGCTGTGTTACCGGCATATCCAACGAAATAACATTCATCTGCTGCGGCCCCAAACTTTGGAGTGGTTTCTAGATTTAGCAATATGCACGGACACCCGAAAGCTCTGAAATGTGCGACAGTGGGTTGATGACCATAAACAATCTCATACGGAGTCTTCATTTTTGACTTGTTGATTATTACCCGGTTCTGAACATAACAGACCGTATTAATAGCTTCAGCCCAGAAAAATAGTGGCAATTTAGAGTCACATAACATCATTCTTGCTGCTTCGATTAGAGTTCTGTTTCTTCTTTCAGCAACACCATTTTGTTGAGGCGTCCGCGGAGCACTGTACTGACGAAGCACCCCTTTTTCTGAGCAGAAATGATTTAGAACTGCATTCTTGAATTTTGTCCCATTATCACAACGGATTCCTTTCAGCTTAAGGTTCAGTTGATTTTCCATTAGCACCACAAACTTCTTTATCAGATCTGCAGTTTCACTATTATTTGACAAGAAAAATACCCATGTAAAACGTGAGTAGTCATCAGTAATAACGAGATAATAAGAGCTACGAGATAGACTTAAAACATGAACAGGCCCAAAGAGGTCCATATGAAGTAACTGAAAAACTGACGAGATGGTATTAATTAACTTAGGCTTATGAGATTTTCGATGATGTTTACCCAAAGTGCAAGCTACACATTTTTCAACAGTCACAAAATCTTTGATAGGTAAACCACGTACTAAATTGTTTTTAGCAAGACGATTTAGATTTTTAATATTAGCATGACCAAGCCGATGATGCCAAAGCATCTCATTATGTTCCGACACTTTTGAGAATAAGCATGTATTTTCGTCAGGAACATTTTGGTTCATGTCGATCACATAAGCATTATCTTTTCGTTGTGATAGAACAAGAATCCATTCTTCTGGTATGATTATACCTTGTTTCAGAATTAAGCACTCCTTTTTAGTAAAATGAGTTGAAAAATCTTTGTCACAAATTTTCCACACGCTTAAAAGACTGTGCTTCAATTCTGGAACAAAATTAACATTTTCGAACTTCAACACACCGTTACTTACAATACCCTTTTGAGTGATTTTTTCCTTTCTCTCCTCCCGCAAAGGACACATACCCACCATTAAATGTTTGAATGTCGTGTAGCTGGGTGATGTCTCCTGTCATGTGCCTGGAACAGCCACTATCAACATACCAAGGTCTGATGATATTCCTCCATAGCTGTCCCTGCACAAAACGCGGGATTAGTTAGTTTTTGGTACCCAGTCCATACTTACACTGGGTGACCCTGACTCATCAACTTTTGTCACAGACTGCCATGTCATATCCTTTTGATCATCAAAAATAGAATGATTAGATGCTTTTGCGGGAGATTTAGGCAACCATTTATGTCTGGAAGACTTGGAATTATAAGTACGAATAGTTGTCATTATCTCCGGTGCCTTAGACGTAGAATTATTAGATGAAACCGTTTTCTTCTCCTGTTTAGGTCTAGTGTTGGTGTTTATATGTTATGTTGAATTTGAAACACCTTTACTAACCCTTCTTTTGATCATGTTGGGTTTGGTCTGATGAGGACTAAACCTTCCAGATTTGTTTCGATTCCAATCACCGTCAAAGGAACTAGCCGAATAATGTCTATACCCTTGCTTATATGCATCATGAGGCACATACGGCATGTTCCTTTGATAACGTCCGTAATATGGAATGTACGGACGATGTGGACAATTTCTGGCAATATGACCAGGAGTGCCACAGTTAAAACATGTTTGGCGTTTTATGAAAAATTCACTCTGGGCAGCTCCTTGTCTGGACTGATTGTGTGGACCAGTCTGTTTAGATTTGCGAGAATTCACATTTTGCCTTCCGAACTTATCACCTTGGTTGTCATTGGAGCATCCATCCTTAACAAACTTAGGTACAACATATTGGTCTGAAGTTTTTGAAATTTTTGGAATTTTGTTTCTATTAGAAATCACATTATTAGAATTTAAAGTTTCAATCGAATCAATCACACAAGTATCCTTGCTGTTTAAAATAGAGCCCACACAAACAGTTAGAATGACAGAATTCAAAATAGGAAGTTCTAAAGAAACATTAGAAATAAAATTATTATCAAAATCAAAACAGGGGTCGTCATCCTCATCAGTCCACTCCTTCACAATTAATTTTTCTGCACATGAGGTAGACATGTTAGAATCATTCACACTTGAAGTAGATGAACTGGTACTAGCAGAGCCAGTCCCCTCACCTTTATCTTGTTTACCGTACTTTAAATCCTTTATCTTTTCTTCCTGTTCTTTGGTAACGGGAGTAGGAACATAGTTGTGGTTGTATGGTGGGGGAACTTGACTGAATCTTATCCCCTCACCTTCATTTTCTTTCCACCACAACTGATTCTCAATCATTGAGTTGACAACTTTACTGGACCTATCGAATTTCTTAAAATCAAGTTCAGCCTTTTCAAACTTGTTAGTTAAATTTAAAATTTCAGATTTGGCGGTTTCCAGTTTAGAAGTCAACTCAACGATCTCTTGTTTAGCAATAAGATAGTGACAACTTTTAATACTAAAATCAGACTTGAGTTTCTTAATGTCTTTATTGAGAGATTCAATTTTGTCTAAAAACCCTTTTTCATTTTTCTTAAGTTTAAAACTCTCTGATTTTATTCTTTCCATATCTCTAATTAGATTGTCATTATGAAGTTGATACATCTCAATTTTCTCACCACAATTCAAAGAACATGGTTGAAAACGTACCTCAGATGAATCCGGAGAAGTGAACGCCATGTATGCAAACTGGAGCTACTTAACCTTCTCCTCAGCAGTGTTTTCCTCTTCAGATTCCTCAACTATTGCGAAATTAGCAGTTTGATTTCCAATATTCAGCGCAGCCATCTGTCCTTCCCATGAGAACGTTTGAGCAGCCATACCTCTTTCCCTATTACTTGAACTACCTCCAGCTTCACCCCGAGCATTTCCAGCTGGAACCAAGGCCCTTTCCGTATTCCCCTCTTTAGCCGAATTGTTGCATTCACAAACAAAGTGACCCGGCTCATGACAGTTGTAACACCTGAGAGTCTCCTTGTTAAAGTCCACTTTTTGATTATTTGGCATGTTCCAGTTATTTCTACCCGTCCTTTTGGTAAACTTCTTAGCACGGAAGACCACCATGGCAATTTGCCACGAGATGTCCATTTCTTTAACATCATCAGGATGAATCTGATCAAATTCAGTAGCAGCCATGGGTTGGACCAAATCTCTGGCCAGAAACACATGGTAACAATTCATAAATCTTGCCATTAATGCAATATTTTCTTGAGTTTCTTTAGGTATAGTAGGAATTCGGCTGGAGTTTACACTGGAATTGGTTTTGCCAGAATCACTGATTGACTGACCGGATTTGGTAAAAAATACTGGAGCTGGATTAGGTGAATTTGATAACGATGATTGACCGAGGGTGGATGAGAACATCTGAAAGTTTCCAGGTGGTAGTTGAGAGGGCTTAAATAGTGAGAAACTATCTTAAGATATGAGGGCACTGTTAGAGGTAACGTTATATCCAACAGCGCTATAAGAGCTAGCATGATTTATTGCCCGCTGTTTATCATCCATATCGCAGGCCTTAATAGTAGCAATCATCTTAGTCATGCTCATTCTGTTAAGGTCTTTGGTCTTTTTAATGACGGCAACATGCATGTCCCAATTCTTTGGCAGAGAGTTCACCAACTTGTTGTTAATCTCTGAAGTTTGAAGAAATATTCCAGCAGTTCTCATTTCAGTTGCAAGGGATATGAACCTTTGAAGCTGAGATTCCAGTGTTTCTCCCAGAACGTGATTAAACATATTAAACTTCTGTCGCAACAAATCCTGGCGACTTCTCTTCATATCCTCATTACCCTCATAAACTTCTATCAGTGTATCCCACAACTCCTTTGCTGATTTGAGCTCTCTAAACTTGAGAGCGATCTCGGGTGAAAGTGCCATAGTTAGAGTTGATAAAGCTTTCTCATCTTCTTCAACTTTTGCAAAGTCATCATCGTCGTATTGAGCAACCGGTTTCACAAGAACCTCAGTTGAACCAGCCCTTTGATAAGTAATCCTTTGAAGTCCCCTCACAATACTTCTCCAAATCTTTGAATCTTTCATTTTGGCATAATGTTCGAAACGGAATTTCCACTCACTGAAGCCCTCGTGGGATAACAAAAGAGGTACGCGTGTAGCAGTACCCATGATTGAATCAAGTTCTTGGTGAAGAGACGAGTTAGTTGAGTTGCTACCATTGGTTAACCGGGCCATTTCAAAATGGTTATTGATTTATTTTAGGTCCAATTGAAATGTTAGTCCAATAAGAGAAGCCCAAACACAGACTGGGCTGAGAACAGTGACTTTGGGCCGAGAACTAAGATTTACCGAGAACACAAAGCTGACAAAAAATTTGACCGAAATCTCTGGTTGATCAAACTTATGACCGAAAACCCCCTAAGACCGAGAACTACCCAGCTGTATATGTTGACAAAATCAGTTGGACCGAAATCACTTAATTTGCCAAGAACACAACCTTGCCGAGAACTATGTGGACCGAGAACTGTGTAGGTTGACCAAATCAGTTGACCGAAATCACTAATTGATCGAGAACACAACCTTGCCGAGAACTATGTAGGCCGAGATCACTAAGGAAATCTCAACTGAATAACAAATTTCCAACTAATGTGGGATTTGAATTGATTTTCTAATCAACCAAATTCTTATCCAAAAATAGACTGATATTTCTTCTCCAAACACTGCCTCGCCGGAAATACTCCTACACCACCAAAGACAGTACGATCTTGAATCCGTTGATATCACAATAACGAGCCTGAATTCGTCAAAGGCTTTGATACCAATTGTAAGTCCCGAATCTGGATCACTACAATATGATACCAACCAGACGAGTATTGGTGCGGAATACCAACACTCGGTGATTCAAGAACACGAATAAGAACAGTAAAAGTAACACAGAATTGCTTCAAAACACACGTATATATATTGAATACGTCGGGTGCTTAAGCACTTACAATATTTGATAATAATGAGAATGAACAGCCATAACCCTATACATCACACCTCTAAATATAGGGAAACCAACCAAAGGCTGGCCCAAATAACACCAAGCCCACCGAGAACACAAATGTGTTCTCGGTTTACATATGCACCCAAAATCCCAAGCCCAACTAAGTATAAACAAACTCAAACCACAAAACTAGGCCCAACATCAACACAAAGGTTGGTGAGCAATTCATAAGTTTGAGCATATAAGTATATAGAAATAAAAAGCCACAAAACTTGTATACAAAACAATAAATAAAAGCAACAACTTGGATAAAATAGATATCGCTAATAGTTTTACGTTAGCGACACCAAGCTATAAGGGATGCCAAATAGTCTAGGATTTTATTGACAATTGCTAAACACATTAGCACCACCTAGCTACAAGGGGTTTCCAAGTAGTCTAGGATTTTTATAGTTATCGTTAATTGCATTACGTTAACGACACCTTGCCATGAGGGGTTGCCAAATGGTCTAGAATTTATAGTTCCACCATCCAAAAGCGATAAACACATAGACAAATAAGCATGTAAGCATAGAACACCAAATCGAGCAATTATTTAGGTAAAGTATACAATCACGTTTGTGGGTTTAAGATTCAAGTAAATAAAGCATTTAGTTTGCTAGGTATGAAATGTCACCCCAAAACGAAAGATGAAAAACGGGGTATGAAAGTACTCACCTCGATTGATGAATTGAGAAACTAGTAAATGATCGACATATAAAAAAGCTTGTGAACGAAACAAAAGAATCCGACTTGAAAGCTAATTGAAAACGAATAAATAATATGTTAATGAACTTGAACTTTAGTTGAAACCCCATTTGAAACATTGGACGAGAATGTTTGGTTGTAAATCGGATTACCGGTTAATGATTAGAGACTCGTACTAAATTAATAATTTAAAATAAAATAATATTATTTTATTGGGCTTTTAAAAAACTACACGAGTTCACAAAATAAATATAATAATATTATTGCTAATAATAAATGATAAAAATATAATTTTAGTAAATAATAATAATATGATCTTTAATAATAATATTAATAATATTAACAACTTTAATATTTATAAGAATAATGATAGTAATAATAATATTAATAATAGTAATAATAATACCATACTAAATTTTAATTCGGTTTCTAAACGAGCTCACCATATTAAAGATCTATTAATAAATAGAACATTTATAGTACTAATAATTAGAATTAATAATGATATACATTTTTTTATAAACAGTTAATAATAATAATAATAATAATAGTAATGGATACATATAATAATAAGTTAAACAAAATAATACTAATAATAATCTTTATATAGTAATGATAGTATTAATAGTAATAAAATTTTGTTAAGTATGAAAATAACACCGAAACCGGTCTAGTATTAAACTCGAACCATCGTTCATCTTTTTCCCGATACAAAACAATCCAATACCCATCCAACTCGTTTCAAAGAATATGACCGAAAGATAAAACCGATTATTAACAAGTTTAAATCATATAATCGATATATATAAACTAATAACACCAGTGCCTAAATTATATACCTTTTTGATGATGAGAAACATGGGTTGTCGGAGCCAATTCCGGGCGGCAAACGAAAACGGAGAGAGAAGAAAGAGAGAGAGGGGGGGGAGAGAGAGAGAGAGACGAGAGGGAGAGAGCCGAGAGAGGAGAGGCCACGGCGGCCGGAATTCCGGTCGCCAGAAAAACGAAAAACCGATGGGGAAGGGGGTGTTGCCGGAAAAACGGGAGGGAGAGGTGGTGGTGCTTTGGAGTTCGCCGGAAAATCGCGGGGGAAAAGATGGCCGGAAAAATGGGTGGTGATGGCTGTGTTGTGTGTGTGTGTTGGAGGTGGTGGCCGAAGGCGGTGGTGCTCGCCGGAGACGGCGGCGGCCGGAATTGAGAGAAAGAGATGGGGGTGGTGGTTTATGTTTAGGGTTAGGATTGGGTTTGTTTGAGATGTTTATTTATGTAATGTATATTTTCAAAACATCCCCCTTAAGTTTCAAATAACATTTAAATGAGTTTTAAAAGTTCTTTAAAACTTATAATAACTTTACAAAAGTTAGTTTGAGCCCCTTAAGTTTTTTTTCTTAACGACACTATAATATGACAACATCGATTTATTGGTGATCGAGGTATATAATAATATTTTAAAATAATTAAATAAGGAAGCAAAATATTGGGTCGGGTTTGCATAATAAAGTTTACAACATGAATATAAATCGATATCCGAATTTTGACGAATGTCACAGTATCACCAACTTTTTGAAAATTTAGTCTCGAAATTAAAATAAAGTTAAATAAAAAGTAATTATTTACGAATATTGTCCTTTGTATGATAATTGCATGAACAATTTTTTTATTATTTTTTTTTTGCAAAAGAATAACGTCAAATCCTTGCATGACTCGAAAAACGCTGGAAATGAGAACATAATAAAGGCACTTATATATAGGAAGTACCAGCGGCGTATCCACCATGAATTTATCACGATTCGCATTTCCATCGTTTTTCTGCCATCATCCTCGGGTCTGAGTTATCGCACACAAGTGTACTTACTATGGCTTCCATATGGGGGTTTCGATAATTAAGTGTGCACCCATAATTATTTAGATCGTCGTATGGTCCACATGGTTTGTTCCATTGTGTGGTTTAAGAGACATATTTATTTTGAAATCTTTAAATAATAGATGTGTAAATAAATTTGTTGAATTTTACCAATATTGACAACACAGTACTAGCGGTTGAGAATTTTCGGGGTTGACCTTTTTAGTAAGTAGGAAAATGGGATACATAAATGAAACAGTTTAAAGTCTTAGAATATAAACTAAGGCGAAAATAACAATTCGGCTTAAATTAAGTAAAGACGATCAGAAAAAAATTTAGGGTAAACAATATGAAATCAGATTCGAAGTCAAAAGTCATCAAGATAGTTACCAATGTCTATAAATCGAGGTACTAAATAAGATTGATAAGATGAAACCTGATAAATAGAAATGAATAGTCCAATAAATGATCACATAAAGTTGGGATAAACGATTACACAACTTGCAATAACGTCGTACGATGAGTTTCACACGTGAACAAACTTGAGGTTATAAGTATTTGAGGATATGATTACATGAAATGTGATAACATGAGAATGAGGTGAGTTTCATTGGGGTGACGCATACGTGCATCAATATAAATAAAATAGTATTGATTAATAACCAAAACAACCGATGAAATGTGATAAAACGTGAATACGGCCACTATTGTGAAACCATTTATATAATCGTCATTATAATAATGGTTTCTAATAGCGCCAAAACTTGTAGACAGCCACACATAGTCCGTTAATAGATTAGATGAAATGATATAGAATAATGTATAAAATCGTGTTTACATAAATGCTCAAATATAAATAACATAGTCATGAAAATATCGTTTAAAAGATAAACGAGATTTTGGCGAAGTTAAGGTTTTGAAAGTATTACACCAATTGTTATTGAATAGTTTGCATTCGGTCACGAAAATCAAAACACAAAAATGAAATCTCATATGCATAATATTGTCATCGAAACATCTCATCAAATGAAAATAAAATCGCAATATTTGTGACACTCGAATTTAATGTCGAAATATGTAAATCGCGTAGCGTATAATAGACTAAAATTGAAAATGAGGTCTTAAGTAAGGCCGTTTTATTGTTTCTAAGAAATGAATATAATTATATCAATATATCGCGGTATCGCGTAGCTAGAGAAACGTTTTAATCATTATCAAGTGTAAATCTTGTAAGTCCAATTTGCTAAAGGAATTTGTATACATAAAGCGGTTGTGATAAAAAAAATTATTTATAAAATAATGCTTGCGATAATAAGAAGTAATAGTTTGCATAAATCGTTATTAAGCAAAAATTTGTGTTACAATATAAAATATTTATAAGCGCGTCCCAAAAGATTTGCAAAGTCATGGTCATTGAGTTTATGCAAGATGGTGAAAGTTTACTAAATAAATCCCTCATTCAACATTCAAAATAAAACCTCGTATTTATAAAGTTCTTAAGAGACTTATCACTTTAGGTGACAATATTTAAAATCTTGAAATCATACATATAATCGTTTAATAATCTTTGAAAGCAAATCCTCATAATCAAATTTTGTTGTCATGACAATATTACATTTTACAAAGATAATTTATAAAATATGGACATAACATGTAAACCGTTAATATTGAAAGAGTTTATAATCTATAAGTGATTATTTGAACACATGAGGTTGTTATAAATACACTAATTGTATGTAGGTATACATACATACATATATATATATATATATATATATATTTAAGGGTAAAGCGAAGCTTGCGTGTGTAGGGAGAGCTTTTAGGTTTCGAATGGTGAATGGTTTGGAAATTTGGTGAAGAGTGAGTATGTTTCGGTTGGCTTGCGTAGTTGGGTTTTCTTGAGTTGGATTTATGAGGTTTGTTGAGTTTAGGTCATTTGAGTGGTTTAGGCTTGGATGCTTGTGTGAGTAGTGGTTGGGCTAATAGGTGAGGTTTGGCTTACTTGAGCTCGGGTTAAGTTGATGGGTTGGATAATTTCGATCTTGGCTAGTTTGGGTTAAGATTTGGTTTATACATGTATTTTGTAAGGAGTGTTTGGGTTGCTATTTTGATATCAAAATCTATGGTTGGATGGGAAACGTTGTGGCGATATGGTTTGTGACTCGACGTAGCATGGGTTGAAGGGTTTTGAGTCATGGTTGGGTACACTTTGGTTTGTATATGGTTCAAGCATTCGTGAGTGTGTTTGTCGGTATCTTCGAAGCATTAGGATGGTGAGTTTGATAGGTTTTCGTGGCGTAGAAGCGTCGGTAGTTAGGGCCTTTTGTTGGGTTGATTTTTGTATATTTTGGACTTGCATGGGGTTTGGGTAGGTGATGGTATACTTTTGGATGTTTAGGTTTCGTTCATATTGAGGAAAGATTTGAGTGCGCGGGAAAATTTTTGAAGTGTAAGGATGGTTTGATTTAAGACGGTAGCTTGAGATGGGATACGGGTGTTTGGGAACTTGTGGTTGCGTATAGGGAGATTTTTTACTAGTAATAAATATTAATTTGAAAATATCATAATTTATAACTAATGTTTGAAACATCCATGAAAATTTTGATAATTAAAGTTATAAGTTAATATATGTATAAATATATATATTATATAAATAGAACTTTTGATATCCGAGCGTGTGAATCACACATTTTTTTTATAAAGACTACAATAATTTTTTTTTTTTTGCTTATGAGGAAATTTAAAATACGTAAATTGAATGTCAAAACTTGTTATGAGGTATCAAACATTGAATGATGAGTGTCGTTTTGGGAATATAAAGTTGCGAAATGAAAATTTTCTTTTACCAAGTTCGTTACTTAATATCGTGTAACGAAAATATCATGATAAGTTAAAATGACCGGCATTGTAAATCGAGAAAAATCACAAGTAACGATTTTTGTCTTTAAAGTAAAATCCCTATGAAGTTTTGCATGAGAGTTTCAAGAAGATTACAAGCTATAAGTTGTGTGACTTTCTTGAAAAATCATAGCAAAACTATCATAAGAATTTTAGAACGCGGAAGATCGTATGATGGAAATTTTTATTTGCGAAAATTTATAATGAACCTAAGATTGCATGATGAAAGTTGTTATGAAAATAAATTCGGGTAGCGAAAATTTTTACCACGTGTATTATATAATGTAGTATAATTAAAAATGTCGTGAGAAGTTTAAATAATTAAATTTTGAAGTGATCGTCCAAAATAAACGGAATAGTTACAAAAATAAAATTTTTATAATTTTTTGGTAAAAGGACTTTAAAGACGATTTAAAGTTTATACAATAGGAAATTTACTTGAAAAGTTGAGGTGAAATTTATCATAAAACCTGCTTAATATGATGAAATTTATATAATGAGATTTTCGTTTGTAAATCATCTTAATGAAAATTTTTTGGCATATTAAAAATCATTATGAATAGATCAAACTCTATATATTCATATATTTATTTATTTATTTATTATTTAACGAAGAGATTTTAATTAACGAAATTTGCAATAAAAATTCTTGTGAAATCAAAACGAGAAAATTGGTGTGGAACTTTACCATATAAAATCGAGATATAAAAGAATTATTAACAATAAGAAAAATATAATATTTATAAATGGAGACTTGTGATAAGAATTTATAACAGAATAAAGGAAAAATGGTTTAAATTCTTGAAATGTAATAATAATGTTTTAAGATTTAAAGGTGAAAAAATCGTGTATAAACTACCATGACTTGATTTTCCGACCCTAAAACCTTTTTACAAAATTACCTTGTTGGAGTCTAAACATGTGCACGTACCACCACTCCTTTTCATGTTTTCGACTCAAATAATGATTGTAACAAAAATAATAAATTGGAATACAACGTCATGTGAAAACACTAGTCCACGAACCACCGCGGTTCTATTGTTTCAATACCGAAAATTAGGATGGCGAGCGGAATGCTCGCATTCGACAACTTAAAGTGGTCATATCATCTGAGACAATCTTTAAGGAGATTTGAAACAACGGAATCCAAGTTAAGCTCGTGATCAATAAAACACAATAAAAATCTAAAGTTTTTGCGCTTTAAGGTAAGGATACCTTGGAATACTATGAAAGTGTGTGTATGTGTATATATATAAAATTAAACAAAAGTAAGGTAAGGATACCTTAGTATCTTTTTGAGTATTTGTGTATATATACAATTTAGTGAAATAAATAAGTATATAAATAAACAAGTGTATTGAATAATCAAGTAGAGTAAACACGTATAGGCAACACGTATAAGGACCCTAAAGTAAAGACTATACTAGGTCGTTACCAATCTGTCACACCCCCGTCTAAGGCCTAGGAGCATGACCCATCAGTTGGTATCGTAATTGTAAATAAATCAGAGTTACGATTATTTGCGGAAGACTTATAAAACTTTAAGGATCGAAAATGTAACTTATATACATAAAAGACGGGATTATAAAATACCCGTTTAAGTTAACAAAAGTATTACTTGTTTATATTTACAAACCACCATTTACGTTTATACAAAATAAAATCCGAGCCATCGGATATATAAGCACTTCGTCACTCCAAGTGCTAAACTTGTTCACCTGCAAAATGTAAGAAAATACGTCAGCAACGAATGCTGGTGAACACGCTGACGCAAAATAACTTCTTTTACTTTATTACCCCTCGAGGCTACGCCTGCCTCGGCCCAACGTGGCTTAGGAATAACAAAGTCAAATAACACATTATAAACTTGAGCCTCTACTCTAGGTTACCTCAGCAAACACCGTAGCGTTCGACTTAGTTAAGTACCCGTAAATATACACATACGGTCGTACTCCCTGCAGGAGAGCGTCCTACGACGAAGGGTGGTGCGATCATGCCCATACATCGCATAGTACAACCTATGTAAGGATCCAGATATACGTATACCACAGCCTGAGGGCTAGGTTCTTACCCATAGTTATAACGGTTTTAGGAACACATAGTTCCTTGTAAACAATTTCTTATAACAAATTTGACTCATTTGAAAACAAGTTCAAAAGTTTGGGGGCGTATTCACCTTATCTCTTTAGGATCGGCTTCACTCACCGTCCAAGGGTCTTTCCTTTCTTTATCTCGCACCTATAGTACGAGTATAAACATTTGTTAGTCGGATACACGATCCGGCTTAAGACTTTTAGTCTTATCTCAATCCTCGATGAACCTTTAGTTCATTTTCTTTTACTTAAAAACCTTTAGTTTAAAAGTAAATTATAAACATTTAGTTTATAATAAAAACCCGACGTTTTTTCTTCTCTAAGAAACATAATCTTTTTCTTTTATTATTTAATAATACTCTTTATTCATTAAATAATATTTTCATAACAAAGATTATATACATATATACTTACACACATATATATGTAACCACAATAGTCAATACTCATTCATGTCTTTGTTATGTTTTCTTTTATCGAGGTATCGAGTATAACCTCGACTTAGGGCTTAAGCCTTTAATATAATATTGAATTATATTGAATTCATTATTACGCCTAACCTTAGTGGCGAATAGAAACCCTAGGGACTTGTGCAGCATTTCAACGCCGCTTGATCTTCTTGGTCGTCGATTGATAATGCCAAACTTCAATACTCGACGACATGCTTTACGAGATTTCTCGCCATTTCAACAACACCTTTGATCGTATGAGGGTGGAGGGTGGCACGAACTTCGAGGAAACGTTGATGCATAAACAAAGGATCGGGACACGTTTTACAAGGGATTATGGCACGCTTATCGAGGTGGATCGTATATACGATTGTCGGGATTTAGAGAGATGTTATAGAGAGAGAAGTAGGATGTGTTTTGGTGTGACAAATGAAGATCCCGGACCTTGCTATTTATAGACGAAATTTGGGCTCTTATCGTGATACGCGATGGGTCCCTCAGCAGACCTATCGCGTACCGTGATATAGGTCTGCTGACTCAATCCGTAGACCTGCCACCTGTTGACACGTGGCAGGCACCGCTCCACGTGGCGACACGTGGCAGCAGTGTTGCCACGTGGTGACACGTGGCAGCAGGTGGTGCCACCGTGTGCCACGTGGCACACGTGTCACGTTGTGTCAGAAGCTCCATCGCGGTACGCGATGGGCTTCTCCTTTTGTCCATCGCGTAGCGCGATCGGACAAGAAATCAGATTTTTCATTTCTAACCCTCAAGTTTGGCATTTGGCAATTTTAGTCCCTAGACTTTGGAAAAGTTGATACTTTGAACTTGGAATTTTCACGATGTTACACCCTGACCAAAGGCGGCGGAACATGCCGGGGTGCAACGGATTGCCCAAAAACATAAGACACTATTTAAAGTGACAATATTTATTTAACTCATTTTATTTCAACAAATCAATAAACAACACATCTCGTCCACACAAACAAGTTAAATACAAGTAACAATTATATTGTTCGTTTTACTAATATCCTAATAGTCTTGGTAACGTTTTACGCCAAGTCCTCGAGTCAACAAAAGTCAAACCTGTAACATTTCATAAAATAAAGTTTGTCAATACAAAGGTTGGTGAGCAATTCATAAGTTTGAGCATATAAGTATATAGAAATAAAAAGCCACAAAACTTGTATACAAAACTATAAATAAAAGCAACAACTTGAATACCATATTAAAGATCTATTAATAAATAGAACATTTATAGTACTAATAATTAGAATTAATAAAGATATACATTTTTTTTATAAAGAGTTAATAATAATAATAATAATAATAATAATAATAATAATAATAATAATAATAATAATAATAGTAGTAACTGATACATATAATAATAAGTTAAACAAAATAATACTAATAATAATTTTTATATAGTAATGATAGTATTAATAGTAATAAAATTTTGTTAAGTATGAAAATAACACCGAAACCGGTCTAGGATTAGATTCGAACCCGTCGTTCATCTTTTTCCCGATACAAAACAATCCAATACCCACCCAACTCGTCTCAAAGAATATAACCGAAAGATAAAACCGATTATTAACAAGTTTAAATCATATAATCGATATATAAAAACTAATAACACCAATGCCTAAATTATATACCTTTTGATGATGAGAAACATGGGTCGCCGGAGCCAATTCCGGGTGGCAAACGTAAACAGAGAGAGAAGAAAGAGAGAGAGAGAGAGAGAGAGAGAGAGAGAGACGAGAGGGAGAGAGCCGAGAGACGGAGAGGCCACGGCGGCCGGAATTCCGGTCGCCGGAAAAACGAAAAACCGAGGGGGGAGGGGGTGTTGCTGGAAAAACGGGAGGGGGAGGTGGTGGTGCTTTGGAGTTCGCCGGAAAATCGCGGGGGAAAGGAAGATTGCCGGAAAAACGGCTGGCAGGGGTGGTGACGGCTGTGTTGTGTGTGTGTGTGTTGGAGGTGGAGGCCGGAGGCGGTGGTGCTCGCCGGAGGCGGCGGCCGAAATTGAGAGAAAGAGATGGGGGTGGTGGTTTATGTTTAGGGTTAGGGTTGGGTTGGTTTGAGATGTTTATATGTGTAATGTATATTTTCAAAACATCCCTCTTAAGTTTCAAACAACATTTAAATGAGTTTTAAAAGTTCTTTAAAACTTATAATAACTTTACGAAAGTTAGTTTGAGCCACTTAAGTTTTTTTTCTTAACGACACTATAATAAATATGACAACATCGATTTATTGGTGATCGAGGTATATAATAATATTTTAAAATAATTAAATATGGAAACAAAATGTTGGGTCGGGTTTGCATAATAAAAGTTTACAACACGAATACAAATCGAGATCCAAATTTTGACGAATGTCACATGACGCCACCACCCTACCATCGCTATCACTTCCACCGCTTGACCATTTCCACCCCCACCACCACAAGCACCGCCTTGCCGCCTGACCGCCACCACCACTGTCGCCACCGCCACCATCATTTTAATCGTTGGAGCTACCACCACCGTCGTCATTGTAGTTTTTTTTGGTAAAAAAATCATTTTGAGATAGGAGCATTTTTATTATTTCTATTTCAGTCCTACAAATTTTTTGGATACCAAACAATATAAAGTAATAATTCATTTCATTCTCATATGTTAACCAAATAAGACAAATGAATAGTAATGATTCATTTCATTCCCTTGTTAATTTCATTCATTCTTCCATTCCTTTCCTCCGACTAAACATACCCTTCGATCATTCACTTTTCTGTCATCAACTCCTCCCTTATCTTAATTTATTATTTTAAATCTACTAAAAACTCATTGCAACCTATCCATCATTTCTATAACTCACCCCTGTATTTTGAGAAATCGCTACAGTAGTTTTTCATATATGAAAATCTACTATTCATCCTCTATCAAATTATTTTCAGGGTGTAAAAATGATAAATATAATAAAATAAGTGTTTGCGAGTAAGATAAATATGAAAATGGTGGATGAATGGTGGAAGGTTTTTTACAATGAGATCAATTTTGAAAAATATGATGTATAATTAAAAAATAGAGTAGAAAATAGTGAAGGAAATGTGAATGCTCTTAATTAGTGAGTATCACGACCCTAAAATCTATATTTTCATATGTTGCTGAACGAGCGAGTATAAAGACATAAGTTTTTTAAGACCAGAAGGTTTGTTCTTAACTGGGTGTATTATGAGGTTTCTAGGGAAAGTTTATGGGTGTTAGAAGATAGAATAACGGAGATGAGATTGGGATTATTTGAGCATGTGAAGAGCAGACAAGAGATGACGAAAGTTATAAAGTAGTTGAAACCCTCTGTGTGTAGGGGGAAGAAGAGTAGGAGCAGACCTAGACTCACTTGCAATGAGTGAATTGAGCGAGTTTTGTTTAGGGTTACACCTCTGTGAGTACATGGTCCTAAATAGGAGTTCATCGAGATGTGGTATTGTAATTAATGACCTTAAGGGGAGTGTATACCTTTTGTTATCTTTGCTTCTTATTGTCTTCCTGTAATGATGTGTATTTGATATATTATGATGTTGTATATGTTACTACTTTTTACTCTAACACGACATCCTCTTTAGTGGTGGCTTTGTACATATTCAATTATGGAAACATCATTAACACGCTAGCACTTTTGAACTATGTTTTGCATGCATGTCTTTTAAAGATCCGAGTGGTGTCTCACTTGAAAATAGAAATAACATTTCTAGGCTTTGCCTACACCCTGTCCTTCCCGGACACTACCAACAACTTTGCTATGAATGTGATTCTATAGGTAATGGTTGTTTTTTTTCTTTATTTAATGTACATGATCATCTTATTATATAAAAAATTATTTAAACTTTATACTTTAAAAGAAAGTAAAAGAGTGTTTAAAATCATAAACCCGTCAAACTAAACCATTTTGATTATGGTTCTCCGGTTCAGATGCCCTAAACCAAGCCAAACTAGTTAGTTGTATTCTAAAACCATAACCAATAACATTAAAAAGGTTTTTGCTTAAACTAATCTTTCTAAAACCATAACCAGTCTAATTAAACAGGTTTTTTTTGCTTAAACCAATCAAACCAAATCATAAACACCAAGAATGTTACTGAACTAGAATTTAGGGTCCACCCATGAGAAAAGCAAATCGGCCTGCAAATTCTTGTCCGAAACTTCTTTTGACCACAAAACCACTATTTTTAGACCTCTTTCTTATTTGAAAGGCCAAATCTGACAACACCACTTCCATTCAATATAAAAGCCTGCAACTATCATTCAAAAGGGTTTCAATCCATTAAAATCCATCATACATAAACACCAATCATCCATTTGAAGACTCTTTTTAGGCTTCTAGGAAATATATCCAATTTCAGTTTAATATAATCGTAACGGTTTCATAACTTTTTTAGGCTTTGTAAGTTTTCGGTTCCTAAGACTTAAAACTTTGTTTTTACTAAGTTCGGTTTTGCTATCTAAAATGAGAATCAGGCGTCGCTTGATGCCTATAATTTGCAACTTTATTGTAATCGTTTGAAATAAAAATGTGAAAAAAAACAAATGTTTTATTTTTTATTTTCCTATTATGGCAAAATATTGTTGAATCTTTTTTTTTCCTAAATTCCTTTTTTTTAAATATAAATCTCCTTTTTATTAACATTTAACACAAACCAAAAAAAGAGGCACTTGTTAACTTTCTGACTTATCCGAGAGAGGGAAGATCTACACTGCGTCCTGCGGACGTTCTTGTGTTTGGATGGGCAGGGGGTAAGCATGCATGTGTTGACCTCACTGGGGTGTCACCATTGGTGGGGCTGAGAGACAGTGGTTTCGTTCCGAGACAGGCGGTTTTGAGGGCGAAATCTAGGAAGGTTGCTAAGCATGAGACAGTGTGTTTGGAGAATCAGCATGTGTTCATTCCATTTGCCTTCGACACATTTGGATCTCTAGCTCCCGAGGCGGTTCGCTTCTTGGAACGGGTGCAGAAGATGGTCCACAGTGACTCGCATAGCCCGAGGAACCAAGGATTTATATTTAGTAGAATAGGCTTTGCGATTCAAAATGGGGATAGTGGCACAACTTGTTGCTCGCTTACCCATTATTCAGATGTAGTTTGATTTGTGTTAAATGTTAATAAAAAGTAGATTGTTAAATCTAAAACTCTCCCCGTATATTTCGATATGCATATTGAATGGTTGGTGTGAATGATTGGTTTCATCTTTACTTTATCATAACCCAATGAAGTGCTTTCAACTAACTACACCTTTAGTGACTTCGAATAGTGATGGCCGAATTCAATGGACGCAAATGATTATATTTAAGAATATTGCTTTTCTTATTCTCGCCGTTACTTCGATATACCTCGATATTTCACTTAATTTTTTTTATTTCAATGATATTTGATTATTAATAACAAGTATTATAACGCCTTAAATTTTGTATAATAATAATAAAATAAACATAACCAGCAAAATAGGAAATAATTTGTTGTTAACAAGTAACATGTTCATCATTAATTTGATAAAGCAATAAACCTTAATAACTTATTTCATCGTAACTTGTTACGAAACTCATTCGGTCATATTATTTTGCATGATCCATTATCGTATAAGTTGATTCTTGTCAATGTATACGCTAGGAATGAAGCATACCGTCTTGTTTGGTGTAATTAAGTAAACTTACTTACGAGTAATGATCACTCGACTTGTACTAAATTCAGTCTGAAACCTATCTAACAAATGTGCTAAAATATGATCATACATTGAGGTTGATAAAATAAACGACTAAAGATTTTTTTTTAATCTATAATTATAATTTACATATATAGGCGATATAATATATAATAAAATGACAAAATGATGGATGAAGAAAGTGGAGCAACACCAAAGATACACACTTTAGTGGTTGACCTCGTGCTTACTTCACCCATGAATGAAACTTAAGACAAAAGTTGTATAGAAAGGTATGGGGATATTTTCCTATTAATGGATATATTAATATTGCAATATAAAAATTTAATGTATATTTTGCGTAGTTGTTGGTATTAACTTTTGGTCATGCTACTAATAATTTATGAGTTCAATAACTATATCAAATGAGTTAAATTATATTGTCACGTTGACAAAAGAAAAGGTAATGTCTCTTCACATATTAATGCATAATTAATAAAAAAAGTTATACAAAATTAAAATATGATAATTTAATAAGTGATTAGGGTTTCATAGTTAATCTGGTATTAGATAAGTCAGCTTCTAGAGCATCTATAACACTCCTTCAAACAAAAGACCATGTTGGCCATCCTGATTTTTATGTTATGAATGAGAAGGCTCTCTCACAGAACACGATTTTCTCACTCTCTCCCCTCAAACAAAACCCACAAACTTATCTCACGGTCCTTATGTGGGGACAAATGATGCTCTCTCTCTCTCTCTCTCAACCGATCGCAACCCCCCCCCCCCCCACATCTCACTTCCACATCAGAGTTTGAGGGTTGGCGGATCGTTGCAATGGTCTAAACATGTCGCTAAGTTCAGTTGGTTGATTTTAAATGGATTAGGTTTTAAGTTATTCATTTAACTACAAAAAGTTATACATTGTCTTCTTGACAGATCGACTACATTCAAATTGATGAGGCACAAATACATTATCTGTATAAAACTATTTGGTGCTTGTAATATCTAAAATAGAAATAAAACGAGGATAAATATACACAAATTGAATTATAATATCACAAAATCATGTATTACGATCTTCACTACTTATACGGGTAAAATGAATATAAGCAATCAACTTGAACCATATCCTTGTAAACATGTAATTTATTATTATAACATACAAAGAAAATTTGATGAACATACAAAACAAACAAATGTATCATGCGAAATCCCACTAATAACAAGCTATTGATAGGAACTTGGCAATATGTTAATCTTTGTCAAATATAAACCTCATTCAGTTAAATATTGTAGAAAACATATTTCAAAAGACTAAAATTATGTTTTGAACTTAAGTGTATAACCTTTTAACTTTACTTAAGAAACTTCAATAGAGTTCTATAGAATGAAACTTCATGCCCACCTTAAAATTTGTGGGAACCTTTGGAATAAATCTGAATTTTTATTTGTAACTGTATAACTAGAAAGATATTTGAGTATCATGAATAGGGTTTGTCTTTCTGTTAAAAGCCAGTTATAATAAAAGTAGTAAAAAATATATATATATATATATATATATATATAAAATTACTGGAATCAATAAAATTATTATTATATTTTGATTCTTTATACTATTAAAGGTTTTGACTACTTTTAACCCTAGTTAGGAAAAAAGATTCACCAAAGGTAAAATACCTGGATGGACAAGAGGATTTCTTGTAAAGCAAATTCAGGTGGTGTGACATCAAAAAGATAACATGACCCCACATAAATCAAAACTATCCAATGAGACTTTAGCCCCACTTTGAACTTGATGTACCTCCCATCAAGCACAAAGTATAAGGTACAGCTATCTTGTTCTTCTAAATCCCTTTATTTATTCTAATAAACATATAAAATTTGAAAAAGTAAATCTCCTCAGTGCGTAGGATACATGTCAACATAGCATGATGCAATTCAACAAAACTAATTTTCATAGCTACAAAAAAAGTAATCAGTTTACAACTCTCATCGCTCAAGGTACAAGTCCATATAGCATGGTTGACAATTACATCTCAAAAGAAAAAGACTTTGTCAAAACATAAACAAAATAACAGAAAACACTAATATGACAATTATCTATCCTCATTTGCTTAGTGCTACAAGATTTCCAAATCCTCATCTAAATGTACAACACTAGATGCAAAAGGTACAATTCCCTAATTCCAGGATATCGATTTCGAAACTTGACGAATATGAAGTAAAAATACTGAAAAAATAGCGCAAAACCGTGTCGGGTCGCCCCAGGAAAAACAAATTTTCTACGGGGGCCTGGTCAAGCCCGTTCCGTCCCGTCACAAGATGTTGACAAACCGCGGTGCATCGGCCCGTGGGCCATCAAGAGATCGATACATATATAATGTATTGACAAAATCACTCTTCTCCCCGCCTTCTTCCTCATCCCTACGGAACACTTCCACCACCAATCGGGGCAGTTGTCGGGCCACATCCAAACAACCTTCTCGGGTAACCCGACAAGATGACATCCAAACAAATCTCATATTATAAAAACGGGGTAAACCCGACCATAAACCCGAATCACCAAACGGGCTATCTCTAATCTCGAGTTTTTGCAAATTGGTGCATCCTTCCAACACATATTTCAGCCCAATATCACTATCCCCCGCAAATGCAACCGATAGTGTTCTCACGAGTTTACCATATTGCCCGATGTAACTAAACGCTCTATCAGTTAGTAAACCCGAAACCGCGAGCCGGGTTAGTTTCTTACAGTTTTTGACAATGGCTCCAAAGCCCTCGTCCATGGGTTCACCCGTTACATGGTCTGGACTGAACCGACCAATTATACAAAGCCGAAAGACAACAAGATCCGGGCAATTTTTAGACATGGCTACAACCGCAGCGTTGGTCATCTGCTGGCAAAAGTAAAGAATCGATTGTAGTTTCCTACACCCAATAGATATCGCGAGCAGGCCCATTTCTGAAACAAGCCCCTCACCGTTTTCAGTTGCGTCGATCGGGAAAACCCGTAGCTCACGAAGATCTTTGCATGTTTCCGCTACAGCTTGAAGCCCTTCATCACCTATTGAATCAAGAGCCTGAAAAGAGGATTATTAACAAGAATAGATCTAAATTATTGAAATCATTCAATCACCTAGGTCTTTTTGGTGTAATGTACATCATAGACGTGTACGAGTGTGAATTTCTTACATGACATGAAGCCAACATAAAACTCTAGGGTTTGGCTTTAGTCTAAACAGGTCGGGCAAGTTTTGGGTCGAACCCCTGCAACCACGTTTAGCTACACGAATCGTGTTAGGTTCGACCTGACGGGTTTGTGGGTTGACTTGTTTAGCCCGTTTACCTTAATATTTTTTTTAATCTTTGTTGAAAAAATACATTTTATTTCATAATTTAGACGCATAAAAGAGAAATAAGCATATATAAAAAAAAATATCTTATCTCCATTTGCATTTTTGTTTTAAATTGTAATTTTAGAGTATTAATATGAAAAAAATAATGAAAAATAATATTCGGGTTAAGCAAAATATTCATATCATGTTTGGGGTTTATGTGTCTGACACAATTTCCGAGTTTCTATCTTGTCGTCAACCCACGAACAAAATCCGTGCAACAATCCTAGGCGCGTTAATAAAGATCTAATACACGCTTTTTAAATAAAGATTCGAGCTTTTTCAAGAAAGATAACGAAACGACTTACCCAAAAAACCCGAAGCTTATGACAATGGCGGATAACAGGCTTTAGCTGCTCGGCATTGATGTTCGCAAAGCTAAGATTTAACGAACTAAGATTCGCACAAACCGGGATAATAGCCGGAAGATATTCTGGCGCGATTTCTCTAAAGCCCGAAAGACAAACAACCGACTTACAACTCGCAAATGCGGAAACATAATCCGATACCCTATTGTTATCATTTTCATGGTGTTCGTGTTGCTCGGGTTGTTCAGGCGGGCTAAACGACCCGGTTCCCAAATGGGTCAATTGCGGCGCACGGGTCATCAACCGGTGAAGCTGCCCGATAGTCACAAACCGGTTCAATCCAAGTTTCTTTAGCAATGGGGATCTTGCCACAAGATTCTCTAAAGATTCAAAATTTATCGGAGATTCAACACAATCAAACATTAAAGATTCCAAATTTGTCGGACCATCCGCCGGAAAACACGAAATCCAGTCCACGTAATCATCGGACACCTCATCTTCAATCAGCTCAAGAACTCTCAAACCCCTGAACCAATTCACAAATTAATCAAAACCCAGTAATATAATCAACAGATCTACACAAAACAATAATAATATTATTATTACCGGCAGCGGCTGACGACGGCGGCAATTCCGGCGGTACCAAAGCCATCACAACACACCAACACAAGCTCCTTAAACCGCGGGAAAGAGTTAGCCACAGCTGCCAGGTCATCATCGGTAACAGACATGCGTTTAAGGTGAATCTTTTCAAGCGTACGATAAGCGTTTGCCATACCGGAGACCCAGGGGGTGAAGTGCGCACCCCAATTTACCGGAAGCAAGCTAAAGTCAGCGAACCGGGGTTTACCCTTGATAGTAACGGACCGGACGCGGGTGAACCGGTCGGTGACGCGGCGTGGGGACAGCGCGTAGCAGTTTCCGATGAAGACGTCGGATCTGGTGTATGCTTCGGCACGGTACCATGACCTGCAGACGAGTGATACGGCGTTGCGGTCACGACGGGAGTGTAAGAAGGCTAGGACGTTTTCGAGTACGTTTTCGAGGACATGATCTGGGTAAGGGGTAAAATGGTCATTTGATTCGGGCATTATTATTGTTGTTTTTTTTTCGGTGGGTGATGGTGGTGGTGATGGGATCTGGAGTGATTTATGGGGTGGTGGTGGATGGGTTCATTGTTAAAATAAAATAGATGGAATCTTCATCAGACAGAGAGGATTAATAATAATAATAATAATAATAATAATAATATTAATTTGGTTTCTCTCTCATGAATGCATGTTGTTCATCTGCAAAAAATCTAATGGCGTCCCACAAGAACAAAGACAGGGATGCAAGGGACTGGTCACTCACTCCATTATTAAAGCTTTTCTTTTTATTTTCTACATTGTAACTGTGACTTTTTTTTCATATATTTTATTTTCTCTCTCTCTTATCTTCAAATTATTTTTCCAACTGAAACTTTTACATCAACATTTTGATTTTTACTTTTTATTTTAGTCTTTCTTGAGATTTGTTTGATCATATTTGCCCGATTTGTTTCGGTTCACTTTATTTTTTTATTTTTCTTATAACTTGTTTGTTTCCAAAATGTCATTTTCGTCTGATTATTCCGTTTAAATTCACATAAGGGGGTATTTTTGTCCTTTTAATCATCTTTCTTAACCATGAATGTCACTTATATTAAGCTTGTGTTCACATCAATTTGCACATCCTTGACTTCCTAACCTTGGGCGTCGAGTTATTGTTGTGCTAGATAAGAGTTTTTTTTTGCCCAATTTTTTATATACACGTTGAAGAGGGGTAAAATTAATTACAAGTTTGTTGGGTGGTGTAACGCCCTGGAATTTGACTGGTAGACAAAAATCAAGGAATCATCGGAAACTATACACTTTGGGGTTCTGGACGATAAGTTCGGAACCCATATCATTGGAGAAATCTGCTTTTATCATTTGAAATGTTTATTTTATAAAACGACATTTACGCCTGGAAAATATTAATTTTTATGCTTTTGAAAAATAAAATGTTCTTATTTAAAAAAAAAAAAAAAAAAAAAAAAAAAAAAAAAAAAAAAAAAAGATTTTAAATAATTATTCGGAAAATGGTTTATAAAAGTTTTGCTGAAAAAGTTTTAGTTTGTTTAAAAACTTATGAACTCGACTAGTCTTGACCCGTCGGTAGCCTAAACCCGAACCCGAGTCACCCGAGTATTTAAGCGGAAAATCAAGTATTCTTACACCATCTCTTTCATTTCCACCAACACTTCCCACCCAAACACTCCCACTTCTAGAGAGAGAGTAGTGAGAGAAAGTCATCCAATCTAAGATTCGAGTCCACCAATCTGTTTATCGTTGTTGTCGGTAAGATCTTCTTGAAAATCATACGTTTTTACAACCAAAACCCGCCCCGAATCGAGCAAAAACTCCGACTTTTGTGTCAAGTGTGTTCTTGGTCAAAAACCGTCATTTTTGGTGTCAAAATGCAAGCTTTTGTGTTTAAAAGTACTAGGAATCGATACCCCTTTCAATCCCGAGCATTTCCATGTCAAAAACTTCGATTTTGGGTCAAAAATCTGGAAAATCTGGAAAACCCGTGGGTATCTCCGTCGCCCAGCTTGAAGGAGTCGAATCAGACTCATTCGATCGAACCAGTCGATCGAATCAGTTCATTCGATCGAATGTGTCGATCGAACCAGTCCAGTCGACCGAATAGGAAAGCAACCGAATGGTCTCCAACTCATTCGACCGAATGAGCTTCGTATTCGATCGAATGTGTTTCTATTCGATCGAATGTGTGTCTATTCGATCGAATGTGTTTCTATTCGATCGAATGTGTGTCTATTCGATCGAATGTGTGTCTATTCGATCGAATGTGTTTCGATTCGATCGAATGTGTTCCTATTCGATCGAATCAGGTCAGAACCAAGCTGTTTCGTCTTTAAAACCTAGTTTTTTGCTCGAGATCGTGTAAGGCTTACACTCTTAGACTTAAACTGTGTTGTTAACTTATTATGTCCTTGTCTAGACTTAGAGGATCGACGTTTGACAGCACCCGACCGCCCTAGCAACCACACCTAGTCAACAAGGTGAGTTCATAGCCCCCATTTTTCTTTTAAAGCCTTTCAAATCATTGGGGGTGAAAACATGGTAAATGTACACGTTTTGACAAAACACATTTATTCAAACATTACTTATCATAAACACTTGACAAATCTTTTGCAAACAATGAACATTGGGAAAACAAGTAATCATGGCAGGTTACGCGTACCTTAACTTTCTCGGAAGTTGTGTATGCATAATCAAATATTCAGGAGTAAATATGGGAATCACTCAGCGTTTAGGGAACATTGGACGTTTGGAAATCAAAGTCATGTACCCGTTATACTTTATCATGAAAACACATTATTCATTGGTCAGTCTTGTGATCGTGTGAACAGTGGCAATATAGGTCACAATAGTGCATAGGTTTGATCTCCAAGTGGTCGATTGGTAGACAGGCCGTCACTAGATGTGGGATTCTAAAGTGATCGATTTAGAATACACGTGACCTATGGGGTTCTTAAGTGTTCGATTAAGAATCCGAAGGATCTCTTAAGTGTTCGATTAAGGATCCGAAGGATCTCCTAAGTGATCGATTAGGAATCCAAGAGATACTAAAGTACGCTTTAGAATTCTCTCATGGTACCCAAAGTGATCGATTTGGGTTACCATCAAGGAAATCAAGTAGCATAGTGTGGTCTTGTGTGGGGTCGATGTCAGGTCTTGTGTGATCATTATGCATCATTATCATTTTTCATCATGGCATGGTTACATATGATTCTTGGGTATCTTATACATATATCCTTGATACCGTTCCTCCTGCATGCATGGAAACAATAATTGGAATCTTTATACGAAACTCTTGCAGATTCAGTTGAGATGATAAGCATACCAAGCATAGTAGGATAAGTTGTAGGAGTGGTGGGTTAGCCGATCGTACACCCTATATATAAACCCCTACAACTTAGCCTAGTATGCTTGTGTAGGGCTTATCACTACAGTATTAGTTAACCTATGAATTCACTCATCTACTTTTTGTAGTTGACGTTTTATTACATGTTTTCAGGAAATGAAGCAGGAAGTAGCTAATAGCTGATAGAGGCCTTAGAGAGATGAAGGCTAGGCTAGGAGTTGTTTGGAAACTTGATATTTTGTATTAAAACAATTTGTTTCATGTTACCTGGATGATGTAATATTTGACAGTTTGGTTATGTTTATGCATTTAGACTTTTATACTATTGTGCTCAATCAATCACGACCTAGTCGCCACGCCTCGGTTTTCCGCCATTACGACCGGGGTGTGACAGATTGGTATCAGAGCCAATGGTTATAGGGAATTAGGAAACCGACCTAGACTATAACCTAGGACCCTTAACTCTAGATAATTCATGCATCACTATCACACGCCCACACTTATGTGCTTGCTATGTGCTTATGTGCTGCATCTTTAATTGTGTCTATCGTAGCGATGTATTCTTTGGCTATTCCTTATCCTGTTATTCTTATTCCCGGTATCATTCTTGCGCGTTCTTTTTCTTTTTCAGAATGCCTCCTCGTCGCTCGTCCGTCAATGCTGACCCTGCTGACCTCGCTGCCATCATAGCGCAGCAAATTGCAGCAGTTCTTCCGGGTCTGGTTAACAACCTAAGGCAAGAAGGAACCTCGGGTGCGCCACAAGCCCCAGAACCGAATCCTACTCTTCAGGCCGACAGGCTCTATAAGGCTTTTACTAACACTGGGCCTACGAGCTTTAATGGATCCGAGGGAGCTGCTGGTCTTCTCCAGTGGTTCGAGAAAGTCGAAGCTTCATTCAACATGTGCTCTTGCCCGGATGAACTCAGGGTCAAATTCGCGGCGAGTATGTTCCACAAACGGGCTCTCACGTGGTGGAATATCGAGATTAGAACCAGGGGGCGAGACGCGGTCTTAGCCTTGCCCTGGGCCGAGTTTGTTGAGCTAGTCACGCAGGAGTTCGTTCCGAGAACCGAACTCCAGAAATTGGAGGCTGAGTTTAGGGCGCACACGATGAAGGGCGCCGATCACATGAAGTACACGGAGAGATTTCATGAACTCTCCCTATTGGTGCCCCACATGGTTACCCCAGCTTCACGCGCTGTCGAGCAATACATCAGCGGTCTTCCGGACTCTATGAGGGGCATTGCGGTTGCAGTTGACCCCACTACACTTAAGGCAGTGATCGATCTCACTGCCCGTTTGACCAGGGAACAGCTCAGGTCCGGTGTTTTGCATCAGGATAAGGGCAAATCTTCCGATGGGAAAGCGAAAAAGGGGAACAATAGGAAGCGGAAAGCGACCTACTTAACTGCGATCACTGGTGCTACGCCTATCAACTCCATGGCCCCCGTTTCAGCCGCAACAGTTCAGGGAAGACCGAGAAAGGAATATACTGGGCCGCATCCCAAGTGCAACTTATGTTCTTATCATCACCCAACAAGTGAGTTGTGCCGCAAGTGCACAAATTGTGGACGATTCGGACACCTGGTGGAGCGCTGCAGGAGTCCTGGCAACCAATTGGCTGTGGGGAATGCTAACCCTCAGCCTAACCCTGCTCGAGGCTGCTTCGAGTGTGGCGCGATGGACCATTACAGAAATCGATGCCCTCGCGTCACCAACGTTCCTCCGGCTCGCGGGAGGGCTTTCACCATTGGAGCTGCCGAAGCACGCCAAAACCCCGATGTTATTACTGGTACGTTTACTCTTAACAACAATTGGGTGTCTGTCCTATTTGATACAGGAGCTGATAGGAGTTTTGTCTCTTGCGAATTGGTTCCTTTGCTGAAATTAAAAATTTCCGAGTTGGAACCTGCCTTGGTTGTTGAACTTGCTAGTGGAGAGTCCACACAAGTGAGGTCTGTCATTCGATATTGCACCCTTACTCTTGTCACCACATCGTTCAGTATTGACCTTATACCTTTTCGTCTTGGAAGCTTCGATCTAGTTGTGGGAATGGACTGGCTGTCTAGCAATCGCGCGGAAGTAATCTGCGCCGAGAAACTTATTCGTATCCCTCTGTCTTCTGGTGAAATTCTAACCATTCAAGGGGATAGGTCGGGTGGATGCCTAAGAATCGTTTCTTGCTTAAAAGCCAGTCGGTACCTTCAAAAGAAGTATCCCGCATTTCTAGCCCGTGTTACTCTCAAGGAATCCAAAGTCAAGAGACTGCAGGACTTCCCTGTCGTGCGTGAATTTTCTGATGT
The DNA here is from genome assembly GCF_021521415.1 of Bidens hawaiensis. Taxonomy (NCBI): domain Eukaryota; kingdom Viridiplantae; phylum Streptophyta; class Magnoliopsida; order Asterales; family Asteraceae; genus Bidens; species Bidens hawaiensis. The sequence goes on from NW_027493099.1 coordinate 359,967, forward strand.
TTTTCCCGATGAGCTGCCTGGACTTCCTCCTAGCAGGCAGGTGGAATTTCGTATCGATCTTATTCCTGGTGCTCTCCCTGTTGCAAAGTCTCCTTATCGTCTAGCTCCGCTGGAACTTCAAGAATTATCGAATCAGCTTCAAGAACTTCTTGGCAAGGGATTCATTCGCCCTAGCTCGTCTCCATGGGGAGCCCCAGTACTCTTCGTCAAAAAGAAGGATGGGACTTTCCGTATGTGCATTGACTATCGGGAGCTTAATAAACTGACCATCAAAAACCGGTACCCGTTACCGAGAATTGATGATCTCTTTGATCAGCTTCAGGGTGCTACGTTTTTCTCTAAGATCGATCTGCGTTCTGGTTACCATCAATTGCGTGTTCTGGAAGAGGATATCCCGAAAACTGCGTTCCGAACTCGTTACGGTCATTACGAGTTCATGGTTATGCCTTTTGGAATGACCAATGCCCCCGCCATTTTCATGGATCTGATGAATCGCGTTTGCCGTCCATATCTCGACCAGTTTGTCATTGTTTTCATAGACGATATTCTCATTTATTCTCGTTCGAGGACCGATCATGAGCTTCATCTCAGGCTTATTTTGGAGCTTCTCAGGAAGGAACAACTATATGCCAAGTTCTCCAAGTGCGAATTTTGGCTAAAGGAAGTTCAATTCTTGGGACATGTTATCAATGTCGACGGCATACACGTCGACCCTGCCAAGGTAGAAGCCATCAGAAATTGGGTAGCGCCTAAAACACCTACCGAAATCCGTTCATTTCTTGGATTGGCTGGTTACTACCGCCGATTTATCTCAAACTTCTCCAGGATTGCCTTGCCTTTGACCACTCTGACTCAGAAGGGAGAACCCTTCGTGTGGGGACGAGATCAAGAGGAAGCCTTCCAAACTCTGAAGAATAAACTTTGCCGTGCACCGATTCTATCGCTTCCGGAAGGTGACGATGACTTTACCGTTTATTGCGATGCTTCAAATCAAGGCCTCGGTTGCGTTTTAATGCAACGAGGGAAGGTCATCGCTTACGCTTCTCGACAACTCAAGGTGCACGAAAAGAACTACGCCACGCATGACCTCGAGTTGGGTGCTGTGGTGTTTGCCTTAAAAATCTGGAGACACTACCTGTACGGCACGAAGTGTGTCATCTATACCGACCACAAGAGCTTACAGCACATCCTCCATCAGAAAGAGTTGAACATGAGGCAGCGACGCTGGGTCGAACTTCTCAGCGATTACGATTGTGAAATCCGCTACCACCCGGGAAAGGCTAATGTGGTGGCTGACGCATTGAGTCGTAAAGAAAGGACCCAGCTGCACTCTATTCGAATTCAATCCAATCTTCCCTCCTTAATTCGCGAAGCTCAGAATCAGGCGCTTGTGAATGGAGATCTCAAGGGCGTTTTGTCGTGTGGAGCCGAACAGAAATTCGAAACCAAGTTGGACGGCATCCTCTATTTTCTTGATCGAGCATGGATCCCAAACTCTGAGCCTCTTCGAACGCTTATTCTAAGTGAAGCCCACAAGTCCAGATACTCGATTCATCCCGGCAGCAGCAAAATGTATCAAGATCTTAAACCTCATTATTGGTGGCCCGGGATGAAGAAAGACATCGCTTTATACGTGATGAGATGTTTGACTTGTTCGCGAGTCAAGACAGAGCATCGAAGGCCGTCTGGGCTGCTTCAGCAACCTATTATTCCTCAGTGGAAGTGGGAAGAGTTAGCTATGGATTTCATCACCAAGCTACCGCGGACGCCTAGCGGTCATGACTCAATTTGGGTTATTGTGGACATTCTAACTAAATCCGCTCACTTTATCCCGGTTCGTGAGGACTACACTACGGAAAAGTTGGCGCGGATATACATTCGTGAGATCGTTTCCCGTCATGGTGTGCCTAAGGGCATTACGTCTGATCGCGACAGCAGTTTTTCTTCCAGGTTCTGGAAATCTTTGCAAAAGGCCTTTGGGACAAGTGTGAAGCTTAGCTCTTCCTATCATCCAGAAACTGATGGGCAGAGCGAGAGGACCATACAAACCCTAGAGGACATGTTGAGAGCTTGTATCCTTGAATTCGGTAATAGTTGGGAAGCTCATCTGCCGCTGGCAGAATTTTCTTACAACAATAGTTACCACTCTTCTATTAAATGCGCGCCGTTTGAAGCTCTTTACGGTCGCAAGTGTCGCTCACCCTTGTGTTGGTCCGAGACCGGGGATTCACAGATCATCGGCCCGGAACTAATACAGGAAACAACCGATCAAATCGCTATCATTCAACAGCGACTCAAAGACGCCCGTTGTCGGCATAAGTACTACGCAGACAAACGACGCAAGCCACTCGAGTTTCAAGTTGGTGACCGTGTTCTGCTGAAAGTTTCCCCCTGGAAGGGCGTAGTCCGTTTCGGGAAGAAGGGAAAGTTCGCTCCTAGGTATGTTGGACCATTCAAAATCCTTGAAAGGATCGGACCAGTTGCCTATCGTCTTGAGCTGCCGCCGGAACTCGGTAGAGTTCACAATGTTTTTCATGTTTCGCAGTTAAAGAAGTGTCTTGTTGACGAGGCCCTTCTCATTCCCGTCGACGAGGTTCGAATTAACGACAATCTGCTTTTTGTTGAAGAACCCGTCGAAATCTTGGATCGCGAGGTCAAGAAGACCAAGCGTAGCCGCATACCGCTTGTGAATGTTCGATGGAATAACAAACGCGGACCCGAGTTTACATGGGAACGCGAAGATCAAATGAAGGAGAAATACCCTCATCTGTTCTCTTAGTCTCTATTCTTGTAATCTATTGTCTAGAAGTCAATATAACATTTGCAGCATGTATCAAATAATTGTGTTATTCAATGAATATCGTGTTGCCTTATTATGCTTATAAGTATTCTTTTATTTGCATCCACAAATTTGGCTACTCAGGGCTCATGCTGGGAGCACAAGTCATATCTACTCAATCATATGAATTTTGGGGAAATTTATACATTATTTAAGCCAAAAATTTGTCATTCATTCTTGCATTCATGGAGCATGGTTGTGTGTATGTGTGTGGTGTCGTGTCAAATTTTCTAGCCGCACACAATAGAGCTTATACATTGATACAAGGTGAGCTCGTAATTATAGTCCGGAATATAATTACATCAAGGTCACAGGTGTATACGTGTATAAGCAATATGCTATTGTGTAACTAGAAGTCGTGAACTCAAGGTTCGTGTAGAGAAATATTCGACAAAGGTTGAAGAAGTGGTGGGTTAGCCGCTGGTACACCCTATATATAAACCTCTTCGGCACGAGTTGAATATGTCTGAAGCGAAACCTGGAATTAGGGACTTATAGTTAGCGTGGCAGCTGTGAGACATTGAATTCAAGAATTACCGAGGGTAATATTCGCGGAAGATTGAAGGAGTGGTGGGTTAGCCGCTGGTACACCCTATATATAAACCCCTTCAATCCGAAATGAATATGTCTGATGTAAAGCTTGAGGATGATGCCTCGTAGTGGAAAATAGTGTGTCGTCCTGTGTGTCATTGATCTAATAGGAGTCGAAGGAAACACCCAAGTAAGGTTGAAGGAGTGGTGGGTTAGCCGCTGGTACACCCTATATATAAGCCCCTTCGGCTTGATTTGGGTGGTGCCTGAGACGAATATTAGAAGTGGTGGCGCATAGTGGTCATCATGGGATCATGTAATCTTAATCATCGATGCATCAAGTATACTAAAAAGCTAAATTTCGGGACGAAATTCCCCTAAGTTGGGGAGGATGTAACGCCCTGGAATTTGACTGGTAGACAAAAATCAAGGAATCATCGGAAACTATACACTTTGGGGTTCTGGACGATAAGTTCGGAACCCATATCATTGGAGAAATCTGCTTTTATCATTTGAAATGTTTATTTTATAAAACGACATTTACGCCTGGAAAATATTAATTTTTATGCTTTTGAAAAATAAAATGTTCTTATTTAAAAAAAAAAAAAAAAAAAAAAAAAAAAAAAAAAAAAAAAAAAAAAAGATTTTAAATAATTATTCGGAAAATGGTTTATAAAAGTTTTGCTGAAAAAGTTTTAGTTTGTTTAAAAACTTATGAACTCGACTAGTCTTGACCCGTCGGTAGCCTAAACCCGAACCCGAGTCACCCGAGTATTTAAGCGGAAAATCAAGTATTCTTACACCATCTCTTTCATTTCCACCAACACTTCCCACCCAAACACTCCCACTTCTAGAGAGAGAGTAGTGAGAGAAAGTCATCCAATCTAAGATTCGAGTCCACCAATCTGTTTATCGTTGTTGTCGGTAAGATCTTCTTGAAAATCATACGTTTTTACAACCAAAACCCGCCCCGAATCGAGCAAAAACTCCGACTTTTGTGTCAAGTGTGTTCTTGGTCAAAAACCGTCATTTTTGGTGTCAAAATGCAAGCTTTTGTGTTTAAAAGTACTAGGAATCGATACCCCTTTCAATCCCGAGCATTTCCATGTCAAAAACTTCGATTTTGGGTCAAAAATCTGGAAAATCTGGAAAACCCGTGGGTATCTCCGTCGCCCAGCTTGAAGGAGTCGAATCAGACTCATTCGATCGAACCAGTCGATCGAATCAGTTCATTCGATCGAATGTGTCGATCGAACCAGTCCAGTCGACCGAATAGGAAAGCAACCGAATGGTCTCCAACTCATTCGACCGAATGAGCTTCGTATTCGATCGAATGTGTTTCTATTCGATCGAATGTGTGTCTATTCGATCGAATGTGTTTCTATTCGATCGAATGTGTGTCTATTCGATCGAATGTGTGTCTATTCGATCGAATGTGTTTCGATTCGATCGAATGTGTTCCTATTCGATCGAATCAGGTCAGAACCAAGCTGTTTCGTCTTTAAAACCTAGTTTTTTGCTCGAGATCGTGTAAGGCTTACACTCTTAGACTTAAACTGTGTTGTTAACTTATTATGTCCTTGTCTAGACTTAGAGGATCGACGTTTGACAGCACCCGACCGCCCTAGCAACCACACCTAGTCAACAAGGTGAGTTCATAGCCCCCATTTTTCTTTTAAAGCCTTTCAAATCATTGGGGGTGAAAACATGGTAAATGTACACGTTTTGACAAAACACATTTATTCAAACATTACTTATCATAAACACTTGACAAATCTTTTGCAAACAATGAACATTGGGAAAACAAGTAATCATGGCAGGTTACGCGTACCTTAACTTTCTCGGAAGTTGTGTATGCATAATCAAATATTCAGGAGTAAATATGGGAATCACTCAGCGTTTAGGGAACATTGGACGTTTGGAAATCAAAGTCATGTACCCGTTATACTTTATCATGAAAACACATTATTCATTGGTCAGTCTTGTGATCGTGTGAACAGTGGCAATATAGGTCACAATAGTGCATAGGTTTGATCTCCAAGTGGTCGATTGGTAGACAGGCCGTCACTAGATGTGGGATTCTAAAGTGATCGATTTAGAATACACGTGACCTATGGGGTTCTTAAGTGTTCGATTAAGAATCCGAAGGATCTCTTAAGTGTTCGATTAAGGATCCGAAGGATCTCCTAAGTGATCGATTAGGAATCCAAGAGATACTAAAGTACGCTTTAGAATTCTCTCATGGTACCCAAAGTGATCGATTTGGGTTACCATCAAGGAAATCAAGTAGCATAGTGTGGTCTTGTGTGGGGTCGATGTCAGGTCTTGTGTGATCATTATGCATCATTATCATTTTTCATCATGGCATGGTTACATATGATTCTTGGGTATCTTATACATATATCCTTGATACCGTTCCTCCTGCATGCATGGAAACAATAATTGGAATCTTTATACGAAACTCTTGCAGATTCAGTTGAGATGATAAGCATACCAAGCATAGTAGGATAAGTTGTAGGAGTGGTGGGTTAGCCGATCGTACACCCTATATATAAACCCCTACAACTTAGCCTAGTATGCTTGTGTAGGGCTTATCACTACAGTATTAGTTAACCTATGAATTCACTCATCTACTTTTTGTAGTTGACGTTTTATTACATGTTTTCAGGAAATGAAGCAGGAAGTAGCTAATAGCTGATAGAGGCCTTAGAGAGATGAAGGCTAGGCTAGGAGTTGTTTGGAAACTTGATATTTTGTATTAAAACAATTTGTTTCATGTTACCTGGATGATGTAATATTTGACAGTTTGGTTATGTTTATGCATTTAGACTTTTATACTATTGTGCTCAATCAATCACGACCTAGTCGCCACGCCTCGGTTTTCCGCCCTTACGACCGGGGTGTGACAGTGGGCGGATCCTCAAACGTATAGAAGAGTTGTTAAAATCATTCTTGGTTGTTATCTATCAATGAACATGAAGCACTAGCAAAAATAATTGCAAAGCAATATTAGAGATTGAAGTTTGTTTTATGTGTTTGTTGAGTGTGCTTTGGCATCTATTTAATCACCATTTGACCTTAAATGTTGTCAAAGTCGTTTGTATCATCTTGTACTATATTTTTGTTAATAAAATGCTCTCGGAGTGATTTTGCACAATTTTATTTACGAATATTGTGTTAGATTTATTAGCATGCATCTAGCTTAAACATCAGCATAATAACAACCATAAAAAATTTAATAAATTCATAAAACAACCATTGTTAATAACCATAAACCATCTATATGGTTAGAACTTACACAAAATTACCAAGGATATTATACAAAACCTAGCCCAAAGACTAGCGTGATGCAAGAAAAATTGGCAAAAACACCATGACTATTATATAACACTAAGTTTTTTTGAACGACGGAATTTTAAAAAACACCAACCAGCAAGAATTTAGAGGGACAAAGAAAAGAAAAACTACATGACAAGCATAAGATTTTTCATCCATTCTGTCTAAAAACCTTACACTTATTTCCCCACTTGAGGACCAATAAAACACCCTTTGGACTACTTTACCCACGGGTGCTAGAGTATAAGGTGTGGATGTCTCTTTGCTTATCACTTTACAGTGTCACGTCAGCATCACATCACACCTCACTTCACCCTACTCGCTTTTCACAATATCAAGAAAAATGGTCACCAATTCACCACTTCCCTCCATTTTCAATAAAATAATTATAATTATATAACTAAAATGAATTTATTTTTTTAAGTAAATATATTTTTGATATCAAAGATTACATACGTAAAATATGTGACATTCGTGGCAAAACGAGGTATAACTTATTTATTAGGTAGCGATTAAACGATTAATTGTTTATTACGTAGCGACCAAGCGATTAAACGAACACTACTAATTATGACCTATATACATCAGGGAGGCTATATATAAGTGATATACATATTATAGTAACTAACATACTAATATTAAAGCCCTAGTATGTACAAAACTACTTAAACGGAAAGATATTCGTTTAATGATACGCTATGATATTAAACACGATCGATTATACCAAAATAAGCATTGTATAATCCGTCAAGACAAAAAAAACTTATAAGCCACTTATATGAGATGTTTTAAGCAACTTGTGAAATAATATTGTATTATTACAACCAAATGGTATGTTTTTCTTAATTTACAAATTAAGCTTAAAAACACTCGTTTTTGCATTATTTATCACATCCGAACTAGTTTCTTGCCAAAAACCGAATCCGAACTAAATTTGGACTCGGACTTTCACGTACCTCACGCAAAATGAGACAAATGAGGCTAAAATAGGGGCCCAAGGACCCCCCCCCCCTATATGGCGGTCGCAAGTATGGAGCCCACCCATTTTGATTTTTACAAACCTAACCACCTTAAAACTTGATGTTTTTGCCACAAATATCTTACACAACTTTTGGACAGATCCTATTTCATCTCTTTCACCAAAAACTCCAAGGTAAGATCAGGTTTTCATGAGTTTTAAGCTTGTTTAATATAGCTTTAAACCTAAAAATTAGAGTTTGATTAGTAAAACCATGTTTAATCATGTAAGAACCTTCAAACTGGTAAAAAACATATTTTTATGCTAAATATGGTTAAAAATCAGGATCAAATATTTTTTTTTTTGGCCAAAAACACGGATTAGGATGTTTAAATCGCGTTTTTATGGTTTAAAAATTCGATTTCCAACCCTAACCGAAACCCTATGTTACAAGGCTTGATGATTTTCTATGTTTGGTTTTGTGATACATGACCTTTAGATACACTAGTTAGAGAGACAAGAACCCGGAAAGGCGAGAAACGAGCCCAAACATCCAGTAAACGCAAAGGTACTAACCAAACACTCGTTTAGGGGTTGTTTGTGTCTAGATCGTGACGTTATTATTTTTAGCCTATAAAATTTGTAGGGTGTAAGGCTCCGTTATCGGTGCCCTACATTTGGTGTTGGATTTACTCATAAACACAGTTCTGAAAATCATAGTTAATTAAAACATTCGCGGAACATTAAAACATTCATAAAACATTACATATAAATCCATAACTTGTCTTAAAGTAAATATTATTGTCTTTCAAAATATCATAACATTAAACACAAACGTCTTAAGTCTTCAGATGCCAGACTCTTATTCTTCTGCCATGTGCCCTCGCTCAAGCCAGCTGTCTCATTCTACTCACCCGCGTGCATACTAAAAGTCAGCTATGATGAGTGAGTTCTAGTTAATCATACAACGTACAATACATTCATTTATTTCATACTCTCGTACGTACTTTACATTCTCATACTTCGTACGTGATATATATATACTTACCTTCATACTTTATTCTAATTTCTACTTTACATTATTCTATTTTGCCTCGGATATTATTAGGGTCTGGTCCCTTTTTCTGCCTTGAGTATTATTAGGGCTCAGTCCATTTTCTGCCTCGAGATTATAAAGGGCTTGGTCCCTTTTCCGCCTTGAGTATTATTAGGGCTCAGTCCCTTTTCTACCTTGAGTATTATTAGGGCTCAGTCCCTTTCTTCTGTACCTGGCTATCTCTTACATTCATTCATAACATACGTACATATCATTCATACATTATACATAGCATTATATCCATAATCATAACTTGACAATACGTGCAATATCCGAAGATCGTTCACGTACCGGCAAGAAGTCAATCGTATCTTTCACATAATTCACATAAGTGTATCAACAAATCATATCGAGTATGCACGCAACCCCGAAAACATAACAAGGAATGGGGCTAGAACTCACTTGAATGCGGTTACGTTCACCGCTAATAGTTATTCCTTTCTTGAGCTGTGCACGGCTAACTGTATAATGATTACATGTATGAAATGAATGATTAAATGGGTAATTATGTCTTATATAAATATGGATCATGGGCTTAAGCCCATGGTCTTTCTTTCTTTCTTTTATAACCCAGTCCATAACCCATAACCCATATCCATTTAACCCAGCACTAGCCCGACTCATAATAACTCGTATTTTCATTTATTAACCGAAACTAGAAGACGGGATGTTACATAGGGACATCAGGGATCATATGAATGAGTCCCTTTTCTAAATTTGGTAATTTTTCGATAAACAGAGAATATTTGACGATTTTATTATCGTTTATTGATGATTTATTGTGAAAAATAGCAAATAGTATGGGAAATTATGAAATTTTGTGGAGAACTCAGGAAAATCATTTTAATATAACACATGAAATTTGGGGTCCATTGGAGAACCCTAGATATGGTTTGTGGATTCACGTTTAGTCGAGTTTTAACGATTGAATTATGCTCAATAAAACGTATTTTAGCTATAGAGTTAAGTTCTGTAAATTTTACAAGGATTATATGAAAATATTTTGACCACTCAGAAAATTAGTCGAATTTTTCGGGTACCTTTTGATATAAACGGAGGAATTATCGGTTAAAAATAACATATAAAAATGAATTTTTATAACTAAATAAGGGAGGTTAATAATTAGAAAATATTTTTATAAAATAATATATATTTTAATTTGTAAGTATAAAAATTTTCACAATTTATATAATATATATATATATATATATATATATATAAATTATACTAATTTAAAGATTAAACAAATATAAGTTTTGATAAAACCAACAATGTTATGATTAACGATCTGACTGTTATATTGAAGGTCAGCTATTAATCATGTGTGTATATATGTGTGTTATTTCATGTATTTTAATTGTTTATATATATCGAACACGATTATTTTGAGTTCTTTTATGATTGTAGGTGTTCGGAGCTTAAACAAGCTAATTGAGAGCCACCCAGATAAAGATTAAGCGAGCATCAAGAAAACGGAAGCATTTATTAACATACATGGATGGTTAAGAAGGATTCGGGAATGATTTGGATGAGAAACCCGAAGCCTAAGCGAAGACTGAACAAAACGGGTTACCAGGAAATTGTTTTTTTAGTAAAACGGGCATTAGAGTTGTTCAAAACTGGATATCCGGAGTTTCAGATATCCGAACATTTCGAATAGTGGATTTCACTATCTGAATCCGCATCCGAAATTTCGGATATCCGAACTTCGGATATCCGTTCGGATACTGAACCGGATATCCGAAAATTTGAAACCCCAAAAAAAAGAAGAAGAAAGAAAGACATCTAATTCAGTAATTCTTATTCAATATTATACTCTATATTTGTTATTGTTGTTTCAACACCATTAATTGTAATAACAGCTGTTAACGATGCCATGAATGAAGTTTAGATCTGAACATATAAAAAGTAGTCTTATATGGATCTAGCACCAACGCACAACCGTCATGCTGCAACCATGAAACACCGCACAACTACCGTCTGGTTGTACTTATACTCGTCTGGAATCCGAATAATGGGGAAGCCGGTTACCGACGATGTAGTTCGATAACCACCAGTCGACCACCAGCAAGATTCGTTCGATAGCGGCGATAGGAAGCGATGTTTACAGTGGTTGGCAGGCAGCCTTTCTTGGATTTAGGGTTTTTAACTTTATAATAGTGTATATATGTGTTTAAATATAAAAAATAATTAAAAAAATTAATTTAAAATTTCGAATAGTCGAATATCCGAACTATCCGAAAATTTTCAAACTCACTATCCGAATCTGAAAATTCGGATATCCAAAATTTCGGATATCTGAAATTTTGGATATCGGAATTTTCGGATAATTCGGATACGGATTCAGATTGTTTTTTACACCCCTAACGGACATATCTCAACCTAGAAAATGAGTTACAGGAGCCATAATATATGAATTTCGAGTTTCTCAACGAGACAAATTAGAAAATGAGGTTATGTTAGTTCGTGAGACGTGAACTGATAGTGAAAAACGCTTCGCGCGACGTGAAGCGACATTAAAACGGGAAAAAGAACCCTAACTTGATATAATCTGTTCGGAGCTGTGACATTCGTCATTTTCGATTTAAATCGTATTTGAATTTGTATTGTAAACCCGACCCATTTGATATTTCGAATCCTTCGTTATTAATAAAATATTGGGTTTTATGTTTCATTTATGTTATACAATTTTCAGATCAAGAAAACACCCTTTTCGGTACTTTAAAACACCATTTTGTTATTAAAAATGACTTAAAATGAACTTCAGGGACATAACTCGCCAATTAACCAAAGTTGGAAACCAACCCACCCTTCTGGGGCACCACGCCGCACGACCATGAAGGGCAGGGTGGTCACGGGTGGCGGCCACCTACCTGCAGATGCACGAGCTCGTTTTTGTTTGTATTTCACATCGTTTGTCCCTCTAAACCAATCAAAATGCATGCAAAACCCTTGATAGTGACATTATGGATAACCCTTACTTATTCCTCTATAAAAACAAGGCCAATGCATCCATTTTAGGTTGCTCATTCACATCAAACACTCCCCATCTAAGTTCTAAGTATTCATCTTTCAAACTCATGATAGTTTGACTTTTCAAGATCAAACTAAAGCTAATATTTGATTCTAACTAGTTCTTGGTAATTAAAGCTTGTTATTATAGTTTGTTTAAAATATATTTCCCTTGTTTTCTTGGTTTTACCTTCTCCAACATGGTTGGATTAGTTGTTATTGCTATTATAAGGCAAGGCTACATGGAGGGCTATTATAGTCCTTATTAACACTTTAATTCGTTTAAGCTTATTAATATTCATTTAAACTATACTCCCGTTGTTTCCTCATATTTTTCGTAAAAACTATGTTATAAACTACTTTTAACTATTTTCTCAAAATACTTGGCATTTCGAATCCAACTTGATCTTATAACAAGTTTGTACCAACAAATCCAAGCACTTGCTTAACGGACGTTGAGATTCTTCCTAATAGAACTACGCACTTGGTTAAGTTTCTTTTAATTTCATTGAGTTATCTCATAACATTTATCACTTTGGAATCTCGGCTTCGGGCTTGGCTAATTATCAAGACTCGAACTGACAAATCCGAACACTCATAAAATCTCGTTTTGGTATCTATTTAACAAAGGGTCTTGCAATATCGCAAATATACCCAAATAATTACTTAACAAAGGTTAAGTAAAATAATGAGTAGAATACCGAAACCCGATTTCGAGTAAACTTACCTTTCAAAAACCATTACTTTAATTTCTTATGTATTTACACTTTAACCCTCAAACTTTAATTATTTATTTAACTTGTCGTGCTATTTTACTTTAAAGTTTTTAAGACCATCTACTAACTCAATATCCTCTTAATCTACGTCTTGCTCGTTGAACTTACCTTTCCGTTTTATCGCAAACTAATCATTCAAGTTACTTATTTCATGTGAGTACATTTCATCCCCCGTTTTCATTCTTATACTTTGAGGGTAACATGCATACTTATTCGAAATAAAAATGATTTAAGATACTAGATCCTCAAACCACAAACTCTAGGGTGTATGATACTTAGAATAATTGCCCTATTGTGTGCTATATGCTTTATGTGCACGAGTGTTTATTTTGATGTTGTTGTTGAACCTCAATAAGTATGATCATACACACCCCTAACTACTTTAGCATTGTGCTAGTAGAATGCCTCATTATCTGAGTATGTTGGTTTCTACCATTTAGAAAGAATCCTCATTTATATATGATTTAAATACCGCAATTGTTGTTTTTATTTATAGTTTTATATACGAGTCGTGGATTTTGCCTCATATTATATATACTCAAAAATATGAAATTTCTTACCAACATTCGTGTTGACAAATTTTATTTTATGCATTTTTACAATTTTGATTATTGGTTGATTAGAGTTTGAATACACTATTTTATTTTGAGACCGTATAGGTTATTAGAAGAATGAACAATTTAAATTCTTGCATTTGGTGTTATTTTGTATGAACGATGTTGTGTTACTTTTGATGATTAAATGTAGTGAATGAGTTGTTTAAATATTGTCATTTTAATAGTGTCTTGTGTTATTGAACAATCCGTTGCACCCCTGCATGTTCTGCCGCCTTTGGTCGGGATGTGACAGATTGGTATCAGAGCCATTATTATAGGATAGGCGGTTAGACGTAACGACCTAGTATAATTTTTGCTTTAGGGTCCTTATACGTGTTGCCCTACTTGATTGTTCATTACACTTATATATTTATTTACTTATTTATTTCATTTAATCCCAAAAATATACACATGCACACACTCTCATAGAATTACAAGGTATCCTTACCTTACTGCAAAAAGTAGGTTTTTATGATATTTTTATGGATCACAAACTTAATTTGGATCCCATTGTTTATCATCTTCTAAAGCTTGACTCTATAACGGGTTTGTAGCCACCATAGGGGGCGAACCACTATGAAACGATCATTTGACAAAAATATTTCAAGAATCGAATGTGATTTCTTATCTGGGATGATTGAATTGTAGTGTTCTTCCTCTAGGCCAAAAAACCGTGTTATATATGTCAACAACTTTAAGTTATCGAATGCAAGCGTTCCGGTTGCCTCCTTATATTTTTGTTAAAAGCATAAGATCCAAGGTGATACGTGAACTAATGTTTTCAACATCTCGATTGCCTCATTGTTTACTTTTTATTGTTATTATTACGTTATTTGGGACAAAACGTGTAAAAGACGGTGATACGTGCACATGTTCAACTCTCCACTTTACCACAATTTTAAGATTTAATATTGGGACAACAAGTCATGGTGGTTCATGCAAGTTTTCCCGCTTTTAAATCCTAACACATTATTTTCAAATTTCAAAGGTCTAAATTACTTAACATTTTATCTATTTACTTGATTTACGAACAATAGAAATTTTTTTTAACATCCTCATCCTCATAACTCTATGACTCACAATCATTAACACTCCATGTTTACATAACATCCTCATACTTATATTAATTACCCCAAACTTATATCATTTCTCTTTTATTATTTTAGAATGCCTCATATTCGTCGCCACACTCGCAAGCTTAACTCCGATCGTCGGATGGCCGCTATGGTTGCTAAAGAGATCGCCGTTGTGATTCCCAGACCTTTCGCCTTGGAACAATTCACCGGTGCCAACCCATCTCCGTTTTATGGTAAGAACCATACCACTACCTTGTTTCAATGGTTCGAAAAGATGGAAAGCGTTTTCAATCTTTGTGAATGCCCCGAATCCAAGAAAACCACGTACGCCTCAAGCATGTTTGAGGAGACCGCCCGCACTTGGTGGAATAGCGAAATGTACACCAATGGGACAAAAATAGCCATGGACTACTCATGAACTAAGAGTAAGGAAGTCATGATGAAGAAATTTTGCCCAAAACATGAACTTCAAAAACTTGAATTCGAATTTTGGGAACTTAAGCAAGAGGGTGGTGACAACCCCGCCTACTCCAACCGCTTTCATGAGCTTAGTCTCTTGGTTTCTGACTTGGTCACTCCCCTCGAACGGGCAATCGACAAGTATGTTGGCGGTTTGCCTATGCAAATCCGAGACTCGGTGATGAGTAGTAAACCGCAAACACTCCACGATGCAATTACCTTGGCCAGTGCTCTTTCCGAGAACCATGTTAAATCCGGTACTCTCACTATCAAAAGCTCCAAGAAACCCAATGAAAAGAGTACAATCGAACCATCAACCCTGACCAAAGTTAACCCTCAACCTCAATCTGTATACTACTCCAACTCATCCCATCACTCCAAAAAGTAAAGCAAACCAAACCACCGAAACTATGCCGTCAATCACCTATCTCAACCTCAATCGCAATCCAAGCACCTCAAAACCGAAAACCGTATTCCGCCTCGCATCCTTTGTGTAACACTTGCCAACACCACTATCCATCCTACTCCGCATGTCTCCATTGCACGAAGTGTAACCGCTATGGTCACCTTAGCAACGTGTGTCGGGAAACCTCCCGTGGGCAACCCGCTCCACCAAGGTTTGCACCATTTAACAAAAACTGTCCCGTGCCTTTTGCTCAAACTCCTCCTCAACCTAGAGCTTGTTTCAATTGTTGAGACCCGAATCATTTCCGCAATGCTTGTACCCGACTTGCGATAGTTAACCAAGCTAAATCATGCCCACATCATACTACCAAACCCAAGCCTACCAAGTTCAAACCTATCAACCTCAAGTCCTGCAACTCTTGGCTCCTCTGGCTCAACCGCTCCAAGCGATACAAGCCTTTCCTCCTCCGCCACTCCCGCAAGCAATGCAAGCTCTTCCTCATTCTCCAGCTCAACAAATCAACCATGACAACCAAGGGCGTGCCTATATGATGAACGCCAACCAAGCTCAAGTTGCCAACGACGTGGTGAATGGTACGTTTTTAGTAAATGAGCATTTAGCTTCAATTTTATTTGATACCAGAGCTGATAGGAGTTTTGTTTCCTTTAAATTTGAATCTATCCTTGCCGTACCTCGTACAAAACTTTCTCTCCCTTTTTCCGTCAAAGTCGTTAATGGTAGCTCCATCAACATCGATACGATCATTCGCGATTGTATCCTCACTCTTTGCAAGCACGAATTCTTGATCGACCTCATCCCGATGCAAATGGGAAGTTTCGACATCTTAGTAGGTATGGATTGGTTAGCTTTGCATCGTGCCGAAGTCGTTTGCTATGACAAATTTATTCGAATCCCGCTCGTCAATGGCAAAACCCTCAAAGTCTTTGGCAAAATGATATACGTCTATTTATACATCTTGGATCCCTTGTAAAGTTATGTTTATTTAATGTTTTAAGTTTGGTTTAGTTCATGTTTTGTTAATCTTTTATTAATTAAGGTTTTTGAGTCAAGTATTATAGATATCATGTTTTAACTCTTTTGGTGTCTTGCATATTAAAGATTTAATTCTTTCTATCTTTTTATGCAAAGTTAATGCTCGATTTGCTCGTTAATGATTACGTGATTACTTCACTTACGAGTTTTGATTTACGTTCATGTAGATGCTGGCTTGGTGATCAAGGGAAAGAAGGTCTAGAAGATTCTTAAAGTTACTTGGAGATCAAGGGAGATATTTATCAAGTTTATGCAAAGAATAATCAAGAAAAAATAAGAAAATCCGTTGCCTCCCTTTTGAGTGCGCCGCGCCGCGCTAAGGCAGAAGGCAATATGCCTTCGCGCGGCGCCTAGGCCTTCTGGTCAGCAAAGAAAAGCAAGCCGCACCGCGCTAAGGCAAAAGGCAATATGCCTTCGCGCGGCGCCTAGGGCTCCCTGGTCAGCCATCTTTGCAAGTCCAAGCCCGTTACTCGCTTATATAAACATCTGTTGCATTCCTAGCCGATTCTACAACTTTGGGCAGCCGATTTTGAGAGAATAATTAAGGGTTTGAAGGTGATTTGAAGCTAGGAACCAAGGAGGATCAAGAGTTCTTTCATCCGGGTGTTCAAGGATCAATCGCAAAGGGTTTTATCGCTCTAACTTTCGTTCCTTGTTCATTATTTGTCATGTCTTTCCTCTTTGTTTTTAATACTTGTTTAGGATTGTTTTTAATAATGATTCTAGGCTAGACTTCATGTCTACCTAGGTTTGATGAACATGTCTTCGACATGATTCTTGCTTTGGATATTGTTTTGATTATGGATTTTGTTATTTAGTAGTAAAGACTTGATTTTGCTTTCATGATGCATATGAGTATTTGTTATCTTGATTGATTATTAACTATTGCTTCACATAGATCTTTTATCTTTTGATTGTGTTCTTTAGATTTAGGGTTTATGTTTAAATCATTACTTGGTGTTTTGATTATTGTGATTAAATGGGCCCATGAGATCATAGAAGCTTGTTGATTGTTGATTACGATTTTAAATGTTTTTCTAAATTCCAAAAGCTGTAAGGTGAGGAGTTGCTCATGTGTCTTGGTCAATTGCATGCTAGGATAGTAGTGACAATATTCTTTCTTATTGTGTTGATCCATGTTCATGATGTCATGTTAGCTTATCAAGTTATCTATAGTTTAGTGTTTCGTAAGATTGCTTGCTTTAGATACTATTAGTTAACCCTAATTGATGACTTTGCGGAAATCAATAATACTGATTGCTTAATAATCTAATAATTGTTCTTTGGGATTTCGTTTGATTCAGTCAAGGGTCCTTAGGGTTTTGTTAGATGAATATGTTTAGAAATCAGTTTCCATAATCATGTTATTTGTCCATTGCTTGATGATTGTTGACGCATGGGATTCTTACCTACGTAAATTTCCTTCTCTTATTGGTTTCAATCTTGTGTTTGATTTCTTGTTTCTCGTTTACTTGTTTATTTACTTTCTTAGTTTAATATTAGTTTAAAATCCCCCTTAAAACATTAATAATAAATAGTCGTGTCGTAAGTCGAGTCTAATTAGTTAATTAACGTAATTTATAGAGTCCTGTAGGTTCGATATTCCGGACTTATTTAGCTTTAATAAAATTGATCGGTTCACTTGCTGGTGTTTTGTGTAGTCGAGTCTTAGGTCTAGTTTTTATTACTTGTTTAATATAGGTTATAATTAATTGACTGTTTTCACCACATCACAAAACAACTCCCAAGAAACTCAATCTCATTTCATGCTCTCAATCTCGAAAGTACTTGCGCCAAAAGTACGTTCCTTTTCTAGCCCAAGTGGTGGTAAAATACCTCGAAGTAAATAAAATTCAAGACATCCCGTTGTTTGTGAATTTCTCGGTGATAAGGGCTTTATCTGTCCAAGCTTTTCCTCTTGGTCGGGGCACTCCCGTCCTCTTCGTGAAAAAGAAAGATGGCTCGTTTTGCATGTCTATCAATTGCCGGGAACTCAATAAACTCACCATAAAAAATCGTTACCCTTTGCCTCGAATCGACGACCTCTTCGATCGACTTCAAGGCGCAACTTGTTTTTCCAAAATCGATCTTCGATCGGGTTATCATCAATTGCGTGTTCATGAAGATGACATTCCTAAAACCGCTTTTCGTACTCTGTATGGACATTATGAGTTCATGGTTATGCCATTCGGATTAACCAATGCACCCGCGGTATTCATGAACCTCATGAACCACATTTGCAAACCATTATTGGACAAATTCGTAATTGCTTTTATCGATGACATCCTCATCTTCTCTAAGACCAAAGCCGAGCATGAGCATCATTTATGTTCCATTCTTGATCTCTTAAGAAAAGAACAACTTTATGCCAAGTTCTCAAAATGTGAATTTTGGTTAAAAGAAGTTCAATTTTTGGGACACATCGTCAACGATAAGGGTATTATGTTGATCTCGCCAAAATCGAGGCCGTAAAATATTGGAAAACTCCATCCACACCCATGGAAGTCCGATATTTCCTTGGTTTGACCGGGTTTTATCAGCGGTTCATTCTAAACTTCTCCAAAATCGCGTTACCCCTCACCGCACTAACTCATAAAGGAAAACCTTATGAATGGGGACCGAAACAAGAAGAAGCTTTCCAAAATCTAAAACATATGTTTTTCAATGCTCTCGTCTTAACCCTTCCCGATGGAAACGACGAGTTTGTGGTATTTTGCAATGCATCTAACCAAGGTCTCAGTTGCGTTCTCATGCAACGAGGTCAAATTATCGCATATGCCTCAAGGCAACTTAAGGTTCACGAAAAGAACTACAAGACTCATGATCTCAAACTTGGTGCCGCCGTTTTCGCTCTTAAAATCTGGAGACATTATCTTTATGGCACAAAATGTGTTGTATTCACCGATCATAAAAGTCTTCAACACATCTTTGACCAAAAAGATCTCAACATGAAACAACGTCTATGGGCCGAATTACTTAGTGATTACGATTGCGAAATTCGCTACCACCCTGGTAAAGCGAATGTCGTAGCCGATGCCCTTAGTCGTAAAGTTAATGTCAAATCCGTTCTGCTTCATAGCATCATTATCCAAACCGATCTTCAAGACCGCATCTATCGAACCCAATGCACCTCCATTGATGAAGGCAATATGTACGACAAAATTTCATGTGGAGCTGAACTTCAACTCGAAACCAAACTCGATAGCTTGCTTTATTTTCTCAATCGTTTGTGGGTTCCCGATCGTGATGAACTTCGTACTTTCATTCTCGACGAAGCTCATATGTCGCGATATTCCGTGCATCCCGGTGCGGATAAGATGTACTTCTATCTTCGATCTATTTATTGCTGATCGGGTATGACAAAGGACGTGGCACTTTATGTCTCAAAATGTCTTACATGCTCAAAGTTTAAAGCCGAACATCAAAAACCTTTTGGTTTACTCGAGCAACCTCCTATTCCCGTTTGGAAATAGGAAGACATTGCTATGGACTTTATTACTAAATTACCCCCCACTCAAAAGAAAAATGATAGTATTTCGGTAATCATCGACCGATTAACTATTTCGGCTCACTTCATCCCGATCCTAGAGAAGTACTCTGTCGAACAACTCGCTCAAATCTATGTTCGTGAAACTGTATGCCGCAATGGTATTCCGTTGACCATTATTTCTGATTGTGATGCTCGTTTCACCTCCCGCTTTGGAAATCTCTTTAAGAAGCTTTGGGTACTCGCTTTGATCTTTGTATCGCTTATCATCCTTAAACCGATGACCAATCCGAGTGTACAATCCAAACCCTTAAAAATATGCTTCGATCTTGTGTTCTTGATTTTGGTGGAAATTGGGATTATCATCTCCCGCTTATCGAATTCTCATACAACAATAGCTATCATTCTAGCATTAGTATGGCTCCTTTCCAAGCTCTCTATGCTCGCAAGTGTCGTTCCCTGATTTGTTAGAACGAGATTGGTGAAGCCCAAATCACCAGTCCCGAGATGGTCCAAAACACTACCGATCGTATCGATCAAATCCGCAAAAATCTTCTCGCTGTTAGAAGTCGTCAAAAGAACTACGCCGACAAACGGCGAAAGCCTCTCGAGTTCAATGTTGGCGACCTTGTCCTTCTCAAAGTATCCCCTTGGAAGGGGGTAGTCCGTTTTGGAAAGAAATGAAAACTAGCATCTCGTTTTGTAGGCCCATTCAAAATCCTCGAAAGGATCGGAAAAGTGACTTATAAACTCGAATTACCACAAGAACTTACCGGTGTTCATCAAGCCTTTAATGTATCGAACCTCAAAAGGTGTTTAGCCGAAGGTAACCTCCATATACCTCTCGACGAAGTGTGTATCGACTAAACCTTGCAAATGATCGAAAAACTCGTTGAAATCATGGACCGCAATGAGAAACAAATTAAACGTAGCCGCATCCGTTTAGTTAAAGTCTGTTGGGAATCATGGCGTGGCACTAAATTTACTTGGGAACGGCAAGACGCTATGAAGGAAAAGTACCCGCACCTGTTCATTACAGATTCTTCCTAATTTCGGGACGAAATTTCCTAAAATAGGGAAGACTGTGACATTCGTCATTTTCGGTTTAAATCGTATTTGTATTGGAAAACCTACCCATTTTGTCTTTCATATCTTTCGTTATTAATAAAATATTGGGTTTTATGTTTCATTTATGTTATACAATTGTCGGATCAAGAAATCACCCTTTTCGGTACCTTAAAACACCCTTTTATGATTAAAAACGACTTAAAACGAACTTCAGGGATCTAACTCGCCAATTAACCAAAGTTGGACACCAACCCACCCTTTTGGGGCGCCACACCATGCGGCCATGAATGGCAGGGTGGTCACGGGTGGCGGCCACCTACCTGCAGATGCACCAGCTCATTTTTGTTTGTATTTCACCTTGTTTGACCCTCTAAACCAATCAAAATGTATGGAAAACCCTTGATAGTGACATTATGGATAACCCTTACTTTTTCCCTATAGGAACAAGGCCAATGCATCCATTTTAAGTTGCTCATTCACATCAAACACTCTCTATCTAAGTTCTAAGTATTCATCTTTCAAACTCTTGATAGTTTGACTTCTCTAGGTCAAACTAAAGCAAATCTTTGATTTTAACTAGTTCTTGGTAATTAAAGCTTGTTATTATACTTTGTTTAAAATATATTTCCCTTGTTTTCTTGGCTTTACCTTCTCCAACATGGTTGGATTAGTTGTTATTGCTATTATAAGGCAAGGCTACATGGAGGGCTATTATAGTCCTTATTAACACTTTAATTCGTTTAAGCTTATTAATATTCGTTTAAATTATACTCCCGTTGTTTCCTCATATTTCTCGTAAAAACTATGTTATAAACTACTTTTAACTATTTTCTCAAAATATTTGGCATTTCGAATCCAACTTGATCTTATAACAAGTTTGTACCAACAAATCCAAACAATTGCTTAACGGACGTTGAGATTCTTCCTAATAGAACTACGCACTTGGTTAAGTTTCTTTTAATTTCATTGAGTTATCTCATAACATTTATCACTTTGAAATCTCGGCTTCGGGCTTAGCTAATTATCAAGACTCGAACTGACAAATCCGAACACTCATAAAATCTCGTTTTGGTATCTATTTAACAAAGGGTCTTGCAATATCGCAAATATACCCAAATAATTACTTAACAAAGGTTAAGTAAAATAATGAGTAGAATACCGAAACCCGATTTCGAGTAAACTTACCTTTCAAAAACCATTACTTTAATTTCTTATGTATTTACACTTTAACCCTCAAACTTTAATTATTTATTTAACTTGTCGTGCTATTTTACTTTAAAGTTTTTAAGACCATCTACTAACTCAATACCCTCTTAATCTACGTCTTGCTCGTTGAACTTACCTTTCCGTTTTATCGTTGAACTTACCTTTCCCTTGTTTCCTTGGCTTTCCCTTCTCCAACCATGGTTGGATTAGGTGTTTTTGCTACAATAGGGCAAGGCTACATGGATGGCTATTATAGTCCTTGTTAACACTTTAATTTGTTTAAGCTTATTAATATTCATTTAAATTATACTCCCCTTGTTTCCTTGGCTTTCCCTTCTCCGACCATGGTTGGATTAGGTGTATTCTTATTAGAAAGCAAGGCTACATGGAGGACTATTATAGTCCTTGTTAACACTTTAATTTGTTTAAGCTTATTAATATTGTTTAGTTTCTAATTATTTTAGTTTCCAAATCATTTTAATAAGTTCTTTGGTATTGGGTATGTGGTAACCATTCTCGGTCTTATTCCGAGTCAAGGACCGAACCAAAACCGAACTTTCATTTAAATATTTTATTGTTAACATGTTGTATATAAGACTTGAGTATTATCATTCTAAGTTTATTCTACTAAGTTCTATGGTATTGGGTATGTGGTAATCATCCTCGGACTTATTCCGAGTCAAGGACTGGACCAAAACCAAACTAAACCAAGTTCACTTGCTTAAGACACACTAGTTGTGTTTTGGGCCACCGAACCTCATATTTTTCTTTAAAATTATATTATAAACTAATTTTAACTATTTTCTCAAAATACTTGGCATTTCGAATCCAACTTGATCTTAAAACAACTTTGGACCAACAAAGCCAAACACTCGCTTAACGGACGTTGAGGTTCTTTCTAATAGAACTACACCCTTGGTTAAGTTTCTTTTGATTTCATTGAGTTATCTCATAGCATTTATCACTTTGGAATCTCGGCTTTGGGCTTGGCCAATTATCAAGACTCGAACCGACAAATCCGAACACTCGTAAAATCTCGTTTTGGTATCTATTTAACAAAGGGTCTTGCAATATCGCAAATATACCCATATAATTACTTAACAAAGGTTAAGTAAAACTAATGAATAGAATACCGAAACCCGATTTCGAGTAAACTTACTTTTCAAAAATCATTACTTTAATTTCTTATGTATTTACACTTTAACCCTCAAACTTTAATTATTTATTTAACTTGTCGTGCTATTTTACTTTAAAGCTTTTAAGACCATCTACTAACTCAAGGCCCTCTTAATCTACGTCTTGCTTGTTGAACTTACCTTTTCGTTTTATCGCAAACTAGTCATTCAAGTTACTTATTTCATGTGAGAACATTTCATCCCCCGTTTTAATTTTTACGCTCGGGGGTAACATGCATACTTATTCAAAACAAAAATAATTTAAGATATTAGATCCTCAAACCACAAGCTCTAGGGTTTATGATACTTAGAATAATTGCCCTACTGTGTGTCATATGCTTCATATGCTTTACGTGCACGAGTGCATATTTTGATGTTGTTGGTAAGCCACAATTAGTATGATCATACGCACCCCTAACTACTTTAGCATTGTGCTAATAGAATAGGGCTTCATTGTCCGAGTATGTTGGTTGCTACCAATTAGAAAGGACCCTCATTTATTTATGATTTATATACAGCAATTGTTGCTTTTATTTATAGTTTCATATATGAGTTGTGGATTTTACCTCATATTATATACACTCAAAACTATGAAATTGCTCACCAACATTTGTGTTGACAAATTATATTTTATGCATTGTTACAGGTTTGATTATTGGTTGATTGGAGTTTGAAGACGTTGTTTTATTTTTGAGACAGTTTAGGCTATTAGAAGAATGAACAATTTAAATTCTTGCATTTGGTGTTATTTTGTATAAACGATGTTGTGTTACTTTTGACGATTAAATGAAGTGAATGAGTTGCTTAAATATTGTCACTTTAATAGTGTCGTGTGTTCTTCAGCAATGCGTTGCACCCCGGCATGTTCCGCCGCCTTTGGTCGGGGTGTGACAAGAGCCCCTATTTCGACCTATCCTTCATTCCAGCAGTTGAAGAGAAGCCCTAGATGATTTTCCACTATCTCGAAGCTTTCAGTTCGTCAGTTCACCGCATGCTTCTATCCTTTCATCAGATAAGCGAATCCTTCGAGATGCCGATGTCAAGCTAAGCCCATTGTATTCACTTTAGGCTAGGGTTTGTGTATCCAACTTTGATCAGATTCTATGTTTTGAATGATTATAAACTTGATTGAATGTTCTTTAATCTTGTTCTACTTTACGAATTGATTATTTAAACAGTTTATGCTTTTGACTATCAATATTTGTATCACTTTTCTGGTTGTGTTCATCAACATTTAGGGTTAAATCTTATGTCATTGAACCAGTAATTGTTGTCATTGCTTATACTTGATTTTCATACATTAAACTTGTATTTGGGTAAACCGGGGTTCAGTTATGTCAACAATTCGGTTAGGGGTATCATTTGACATCACAACCCAACTATTAGGTTTAGTAATTACTGTGCAATCAATTTATCTGAATTTGTGATTGGTTGGTCATCATATTACCTGAACCTGAAGTGAATCGTTTTCCCATAATTGTTTACAGTTAATTAAAAGTAATCGTGTGTTTCCAAATCATCTTTATAAACCGCTTGGCATCAATTTTCCGTCTAATATAATAATTAATTAATATGAGTTTTACTTGCACTTTCCATTGATTTCCTATGGAGATGACCTTACTTACCCGTACTAGTTATATGTATTATTTTGCATAAATACTTGTTTTTTATTAGAGCACGACATCTACATAATATATCAAAACATCAAAAGTGGTCAAATATCATAACTTTGGTTAAATTTAGTAAAACCAAACTTTTTAATATATTTTCCGACAATTCGGGAAAATTGTATGTGTTTTCTACAATCCAGTTCGTATAAAAATGAAAACGAACCATGTAGCAAATCCGGATGATTTTCTTTTATAGTTTAAATCATTTTATCAAATCATACGTTTACTAAAGTTTGTGTTATCTTACCAATTTTCGAAACGCGTAAGCGACCAACTTGGTCTGGCACGGATAATGGTGAAACCGAGCTAAAAACCAATTTTGAATACTAGACATTGTACAATGTCACAATCCAAGACTACTGGCATGATCTGAGGTAACAGTCATACCCAGACTTGATATACAGCCCAGTTCAGTTTAAAGACTATACTAGTATTAACAGTACAATACCGATTATAGGAATCGAGCTATAATCGAGGCATACTATCGATAGAAGTGTATTACTGACGCTATACTACGACAAGGTGAGTTTCATGACCCTTCTTTTAAACTATTTTACTAGCATTTGGGGTGAAAAACATGTTTATATCTATCTATCTATCTATCTGGAAACGTGTTATGATGTGAATTATTTAAGTGCTAACACTTGAAAGTCCCTGCAAACATCAGTGATTAACTATGAGCCCATGACATGTGAATAGTACTATTGGTTTGACAAGCCCAATTGATAGAGCCGGTGGGGTATGCTATGTGGTGTTAGACATATCTACTAGGTGCATGTAGCAGTGGAGGCCAGGGGGGAGTGCGTGGGCAGTGAAGGCCACGTGGAAAAAGCAAGTCAAGGTTCACTTGTGGCTTAGTATAATTACATCTTATACATACATATTATGAATACTGTGAATACACGCATACCTGATGTCATTTAAACCTGTGAAATTCACCAACTATTCGTATATTGACCCCATTTTTAACATGTTTTTCGGGTGCACTAAAGTTGAAATAAGTGTTTGTGTGCTATGTGTTCGGGCTGTGAATGTAACTATTGTAGATAGACACAAAGGGAATAAAGTGGTTAACATACTGATCAATGTTGTGAAACACCTAGTCTGTAAACGAAGTTAGAATGATGTAATATAATGTAAATTAATTTATTAATATTTCTTTATAAACAATGTGGTTGATACCAAAGATGTCTATTACATTCTCGTTTTACATTTCTGCTATCGCTAGTCGGGGTGCGACAAAATATTAAACAGAAAACATAATATTATTAATATTAATATAAAAAATTAAACACAATATCAAAATATATGAAAAGAATAACACCATGACTCAACTTAACCCATTTTCTTTGTAACTTCTCTCTTTCCCATCTTCCCTTAAGCTTCATCTTTTGCTTCTACCTCTTTTTATTTCTTGGGCTTTTCATTATTCAACTAAACAAAACCCTCAATTTAGAATATATTAGAAAAAAAGAGCTTCAAATCTTTTCCCGCTGGGGTTTTAATTGGTGAAAATTCACCAAATTCTTTACCGTTGGGCTGCACCAAGAAGGTAGGGACGGTGTTTGCCACTGGCAACATGTACCGCTGGACGGAAAATTGGTACCCACTCCGTATAGTCTTAGTTCCATTACTCTTAATGGCTTATGAACTAACTCTTTGCCTAAGCCTTTCACAAGTGGATCCACAATGTTATTTTTTGACTTCACGCAATCAGTCGTGACAACTCTTGTTAAAAGTAGTTGTTGTCTTGAGTTATGTCCATATCGAAAATGCCTTGATTTATCATTAAATATTGAGTAATAAGCTCTGCCAAACCCTGATTGACTGTCGCAATGCATAAAGAAAGCCAAAAAAGGATTTAAGCATCTTGGAACATCTTTTGTAAGTCGTCTCCACACAAGAAATTGATGGAAAGTAATCAACTTAATAACTAACTCACTAACTACTAAAGCAAATCGTGTTTTTTAAACTGGCTTTAATTATAGGTTTATTGGATTTAAATAATCCAAACATTGGTCAATTGGCCAATATTAATCCCAACTTAAGAATTGGCCCACATTAATCCCAATTCACTGTATTGGCTGTCAACGAACCTTTTCCTAACGGAGTCTAACTCCGTTAATTTTTGCTTACGTGGCGCTTATGTGGCGCAAAAAAACATTAATTTTTTAAAAACACTCTTTTAACATATATATCAAAGTTCATGGACCATTTGTAAAAATTACCACCACTACCACATCAGGCTACCATATTTTCCGGTGATGATTTTGACGATTCCGGCAAGATTTCCTGCTTAAAACGGTTTTCCGACAAGGTAACCATATTTTTCACTGTAACAACAGAAATTTCCGGCGACGTTCATGCCATGGATGTGAGCATGATCAGAATTGTTTGATGACTTGTAGAGTGTTAATTGATCTCGTAACTGTTTTTCTTTCCGACAAGAAACTGGATATTCCGGTGAGGCCATTATGGGGACGCATTTTCGGCAAGCCATATTAGTGTCATTTTCTGATTTAGTAATAACACATCGAGTTCCGACTGTAACAGATTTCTCCGGTGAAGAAAATTGTTGTTCTGGTGGCCTAACTACTTTTTCCGGTCATTTTCGTTTTTCCGGCCATGATTAAGTTTTTCAGCGGGTTTGTATAAGAAAACAATATGTTACGAATTGTACGACGGCAGAATAACTCTACAAAACATATTTATTTTGTTCCGATCAAATTTCTGTCAATGTTCAAATTTCGTTCAGATCCACATACTCTGATTTTTCTGAATAGAATGGTGTGGTGGCCATGCTTATGTAGTGATGGTGGTGATAATGGTGAGGTGATGGTAGCTTGATGTGGTGGTGGTAGACTGATAGTAATGGTGTGGTGGTGGTATAAGATGTTAGATGGTGATGGGTAATTTTTACAAATAGTCCATGAACTTTGATATATGTGTTAAAAGAGTGTTTTTAAAATATTAATGTTATTTTGTGTCACATAAGTAGCCACGTAAGCAAAAATTAACGGAGTTAGACTCTGTTAGGAAAAGGTTCGTTGACAGCCAATACAGTGAAAGTTGGGATTAATGTGGGCCAATTCTTAAGTTGGGATTAATATTAGCCAATTGACCAAAGTTTGAATTATTTAAATCCAATAAACCTTAATTATAAAAGCTAATAACTTGATTGCGATTAAAATTCAATTTAAAGCAAAACACCTCATCCATATTTATGGTTCAATGATTCACCCAAACCTGTTTAATACTAGTGATAATTAAATACCAATTTTTAATACTAACTCATACAATCTAATTACCGAATTATAAATTTCAGATACCCCATTAGTTTTCAAACCACTCACGAAACAAGAAAACCGAATGCGAATGATAAACGTCGGGCAGTTGAAACACGAACAATTTGTTTAAATAAATCAAACCACAAGTATTTTGAAACAATGAAAAAACAATTTAATGAACTAATTTAAATAGAGTCCATGTTTCACTTAAACGAAATGTTCACCCGTAGGTGATCAGCAGTGGAGACGTATAAGACACCGGGTTCAAGCGAACCCATAGTTTTTCGTAGTTTATATTTAAAATAAGCTATCGGGAAATCAAGCGAATTCATAAAATATTGACCTCATTAACAAAGAGGAAATTTCATAAAATAGTAACCAAGTTTCAAAAGTATTTAAATTATGTCACTCAACTTTAAAAAATGTTTCAATTAAGTCACTTAACTTTAAAAAAAATGTTTCAAAAGTTTTAACATGTTTTTTTTAGCGTTTTTTATTTTTGTTTCACATAAGAAATCTTTTTATCTATTTTTTGATGTTGACGTTGAGTGACGACGTGAATTTTATTTTTTATTTTTGAATTTTAATATAATTAACGTTTTTTTTTAAATTTAGTAAATATAACTACATATATTGCAAATTCCGACCCCCACATCTTATCATCCATTTCTTTCTTGACGCAGAAAAAAATTGGTGAGACTCGATTTGAAGATTTAGTTACCCGATTTGAGGAAAATAAGCATTAGTGACTTAATTAGAACACTTTTAAAAGTTGGTTACTATTTTATGTGATATTCCCCATTAACAAACGGCAATGTAAATAACAGAGTGCCATATTGGCATGTTGGTGAATCGGCCGATTTCATTCCCACAGGTCACGAGTTTAATTAAGTTTTATTACACCATCAAATAATTAATTTTTTCGGGCTAGTTACTGTAAATAAGTATTGCAGCTTCTCACTCTGTAAGACTTTGCTTTTTAATTTAGTTTTTAATTAATTATTTACTATTGATGTCTAATTTTTTTTATATGTTTCTTAATCAATTTAAATGATTACTAAACTAAGGGAAGTTACTTGTTTGTTCATACCATTCGTTCATGTGATTATTTTATCAACGTTAAATTCCTAACCCATTTTTAAACCAATCATATTTGTGTCTCAAATAAAATAGGGTTAATGGAGCCGCTACCGTGTTGATATAATTCTATGGTATTGTATTTTATTACTCCACCAAACCCGATCCAAACTAACTCTATAATATGGTGTTGGTTATTATAACTCTGAGTAACGGTAAATAGTGAATCTATAGGAAACTTATCCTAGCTCCGCCATCAGGGGGCAATTACACAAAAAAATATTCAATCAGTTATTAAAGAATCAATATTTTTACTATAAGAACTATTCATTAAAACTATACAACTAAAATTCAGTGTTAACGAGCAAACGAGTCAACAATTAGGTGACCCGGGCTAGTGCGTGATGGCTCCTCACCACGCGTGATGGCCTCACGCACACCGCCACCGGTCCCCCATCACGCGTGATGGGGTGAGTGTGCGTGATGGCTATCACGCAAGTGAGGGGGGAGTTTTCGAGGAGGGTGCCGTTGAATGGAGGTAGCCATTGGGAGGAGGGAGCCGTTGGATTGGGGGGGGGGTGTTTTAAATAAAAAAAAATTATTTTACCTATATAAATAACTAAAACATATCTTCAAAACATACTCAAATCCAACTCAAAATCAACTCAAATCCAACTCAAAATCTTCTACTACACACACCATTTTAACATCATATCAATGGAGGGTTCTAAGAAACGTGGCTCGGGTTCAAAGAAAACCCAAACCCGACCAAAGGTTCGACAAAATCTAGGCGAACCGACGAGATTTCGGTTACAAGACGAACCCGACATAACCCAACCATTCCAACAACAACGTTATTATCAACCGTCCCAAAACCAATCCTCTCAATCGTACCAAAACCAACATTTCTACCCAAAATTATCCAAATAATGTTTTTCAAATGTTTCAATCTCAACCGTCTCAAATGTCCGTCGATCCCCTAGACGATAACGGTGTTATACATCAATTTGCAAGTGCTTTTCGTCATGAAGTGCAAACTTTGGATGAAGATGAACCCGTGGATGAGGAGACGCATCAAAAAAATGTTAGGCACTGGTTGCCCGATGAGGAGGTCGCATTGACCAAGGCTTATTTACATTGCTCCGAATAAAAAAAAACACTCAAACCAACAAAAAAAAGAAGCGTTATGGAGACGTATTAATGAACATTTCTGTAACATCCTACTTTCGGTTATATTAATAAAATAAAGTTCGTTTATTTTATAGCGGGTCATTATCGGTTTAGTTGAATAGAATACGAGATGGACTTGTGTTAGGTAAATGGATATGGGTTATGGACTTGGGTTATGGAGGAATGAAGGAAAGACCATGGGCTTAAGCCCATGATCAAAAAAAATATATATACCCTTAATCCTCCATTTAATTCATTTACACATATCCCTTACACCTCTCAAACACACACACTTAAGCTCTCTCTCTCTCTAGCCTCTCTAGCCGAAATATAGAAGAAGAATCGGATCCCGACCCAAGGTATGATAGTATTTTGTTGTAAGAGCTTAAATCCGTTAGTTATGGTCACTAAATGACGAGCCGACACCGTTAAACCGTTTAAGTCACGAGATCCGGGTGGAATCGGGTATAAACCGAACCTATGATGAGCTTAGGGGTCACCCCTAGCTCAGATCTGGATCGAACGGGACGAAAAACGGTGAAAAACGAGTTAAAACTCGTTTTTCCGACGTGTTCGCGGTTTTCCGGCGGCTTTCCGGCAAAGGCGGCGCCGGAAAGGCGGCGCCGGAATAGTGGTACGAGGATAAGGAATGTCAGGGAATGTTCTGACATTCCCTGACCTAACCCTAGTTTGCTATGGGGGCTTAACGATTTGAAGGTGATTCGTTAGTTGATTCGCTTAAGGGAGCACAGTGAACTAGCTCTAGTTCGTCTATGATTCGTCTCCGATTCGTTAAGGGAAAAGGGTAACGAATTACCCTTGATTCGTTATGATTAGTTCGTTAAAAGAAATAACGAATTAGAAGGTCCAATTCGCTATATGGACTGATTCGTTAAGAAGTCCAGTTCGTTAAGGGTTCAATTCGTTATAAGAACCAGTTCGCTAGGATAATCCAATTCGCTATGAACCAATAACGAATTAGAAGTTTAACTGAATGACAATAACAGTCCCTAGACTTAGAAAAGAATGATTTAATTACAAGTAGGCCCTTGAACTTTTAAGTAGCAAATTAATTAACGATTCAAAATGTTAATGGAAAATGTGTCACGACAGTTAATGAAAATAAAATTTTTCATTAACCCAGCCAGGGGCTCTGCCCCTTGGACCCCGCTAGGGGCTGCCACCCCTAGAACCCCGCTACCAGGGGCGCTTCCCCCGGACCCCCGTTCGTTGAGGGTAATAATTAAACTAGAGAGACCATATGTGTAGTGATAGTTATTGATACGTATAATTATTATACAGTTAGTCGCGCAAAGCTAAAGAAGGGGATAACCGTAAACGGTGAACGCAACCGCCTTGAGGTGAGTTTCTAGCCCCACTTCCTTGTTATGTTTTCGGGGCTGTGTGCATACTCTATGTGATAGTTAATACACTTATCTTAAGTGGTAAGTGTATGCCGTGTATGATTTATGTATGATGATTGTTTGACGGTGCGTGAACGATCTTCGGATATTGCATGTACCGTCAGGTGGTAGTTAAGATATGATTGTTAAGTATGATGAAAGATAGGATGTATGTATGAATATATGATGTATGCATAATGTATGTATGTTATGATGATGGTACGTGAACACTCTTCGGAGATTGCACGTATTGTCAAGGAAAGTATGTATGAACAGGTACGGTACAGTTACATGAAACAAAGGGACCAGACCCTGATAATATCTGTGATGTTAGGGACCAGACCCTAATAATATCTGTGATGTTAGGGACCAGACCCTTATAATATCTGTGAGGTTATATGGCGAAAGGCTCTTTAAAACGTATGATTATGTATGTAAAGGAAGTATGAAGGTAAGAATGAAAGTATATGCACTTACGTGTGTATGTAAGAAAGTTAAAAGGTTAAGTATGAAATGTAAGAAGGTATTGTATGATTATGTGATTAACTAGAACTCACTCAGCGTAGCTGACTTTTAGTATGCACGCAGGTGAGTAGGATGAGGCAGCTCGCGTGAGGAGACACGTGGCACTGAATAAGGGGCAGGCATCGGAAGACGCAAAACGTTTAAGTTTAATGTTTTGCTTATTTTGAAAGACAAGATGTTGTTCTAAGACAAGAGGTGTTTTGTTATGAAATGTTTTATGAAAGCTTTTATATTCCGCGAATGTTTTAATTAACTCTGATATTTAGAACTGCGTTTATGAGTAAATCCAACACGAAAGTAGGGCTACCGGTAACGGGGCCTTACAATTTCTCGAAACTTCCCGGCGCAACCAAACGAAACAAGGATCAAATGATTGGCAAGTGGGGAGATTTGAATCGAAAAATGTCAAAATTTAATTCTTGTTACGTCCAATTGGTAACTATTTTAGTTTATTTATTTTATAATCTATTACTTTATTTTTACAATTTGATATATATATATGTATATATATATATATGTGTGTGTGTGTATATATATATATATTCTAAATGTTTTGTAGTCCCGAACTCCACAAAGCGGAGCGAGCGAGGCGACTATCATAAAGGACGTTTTAGCCTATTACGTCGAAGTTTTCAAATGTAGGGATTTTCCCCACTTGGAAGCGTGGGAGATTGCGAGACGTCACGCGAAGTGGGAACCGATTCCCTTGGTCGATTTGAACGGACCAACGGCTCCAAGGAAGAAAGGATCTTCTTCAAAAAGATCAAAAACTTCCGAGTCCGGGGACTACACAACGTCTACCGGCGGCTTGTCATGCAACATGCCGAGCATGAACTTGAACGAGGAACCCGAAGACAATCCCGATGAAGACAGACCCACACCCACACGACCGAATCGCAAGAAAATGGGGGGATCGTCAAGACTTGGAAAGGAAGCGGTGGCCGAAAATGTAAGGCCCCGAACCCGGTAGCCCTACTTTAGCGTCGGATTTACTCATAAACACAGTCCTTCAAATCAGAGTTTATTAAAACTTTTCGCGGAATATAAAACATCAATCATTTGTTACAAAACATTAAATCTTTTCTTTGATACCATAACACAAAACTTTATATTTCAAACATCTTTACTTCTTTCTTCAGATGCCAGCCGTTCAATCCATGCCGTGTGTCATCCTCATGCTAACTCTATAATCAGCTCACCTGCGTGCATACTAAAAGTCAGCTACGCTGAGTGAGTTCTAGTTAATCGAACGCCATACAATACATACACATACATACATATTTGTAGATACATATCCATACTTCACTAGTTACCCTTCTGTTCTACATACATACTTGCTACCATACATACATACATATCTACAATCACTAACCTCAGTCTACCGAGAGTACGTTCATAGTTCACCGTCTATACCTGTACTAAAGGTCGTGAACACGTACAAGGTTCGCAGTCCTTACCTATGTTCACCATTTATGGTACGTACAAGGATCGCGGTCCTTCCCTATACCATAGTACATCCACAACACGTACAAGGTTCGCATTCCTTCCCTATGTTGCAACCTAATTCATAGCACGTACGAGGTTCGCAGTCCTCCCCTATGCTACAAAATCAGCACGTATAAGGTTCACAGTCCTTTCCTATGCTGAAATACATCCACAACACGTACAAGGTTCGCAGTCCTTCCCTATGTTGCAACCTAATTCATAGCACGTACGAGGTTCGCAGTCCTCCCCTATGCTACAAATACAGCACGTATAAGGTTCACAGTCCTTTCCTATGCTGACGCCTATCTACATTACGTATAAGGTTCGCAATCCTTATCTACGTTTACATATATCATCTACTTCACGTATAAGGCTCGCAGTCCTTAACTACGCCATCACCAGCCGAGTCTATGTCCGACAGAAGCTAGAGGGATTTGCCATCCTAACTTACTATGTCGAACGTAGAACTCACATGCCATTCGTGTACCTATATACACATACTTACATTATAACATAAGAACACTCTAGGCATTCTTTACCTCATTCATTTAACAACCATACCCCTTGTCGTTACGTGCAATATCCGAAGATCGTTCACGCCCCGACAAGTATTCATTTAAAATATTCGTACATCTTCGATATATAATATTCGTACCTTTATTTTTAACCTGACAGTACGCGCAATATCCGAAGATCGTTCGCGTACCGACAAACAATCATTCATATCTATCACACATATCACATATGACATACACTTATCACTTAGGATAAATGTATTAACAACACATCGAGTATGCACACAGCCCCGAAAACATAACAAGGAATGGGGCTAGAAACTCACCTGAACACGGTTACGTTCACCGTTAATCGTAATCCCTTTCTTCAGCTGTGCACGGCTGACTGTATAACAAGTACACGTATCAAACAACTATCACTACTCATATCATCTTTCCAGTCTTAACTACTACCCACAACGAACGGGGGTCGGGGGGCAGCGCCCCTGGCAGCGGGGTCTAGGGGCGGCAGCCCCTAGCAGGGTCCAAGGGGCAGAGCCCCTGGCTGGGGTCGAGCTTGACTTTAGGCGAAGTTAACCTTAGGCGAACTTAGCTTTAGGCGAAGTTACCAGCTAGGCGAACTTAGCTTTACAGCGAAGTTGCCATCAGGCGAACTTGGCTCCAGGCGAAGTTGTCATCAGGCGAACTTGGCCTCAGGCGAAGTTATCATCAGGCGAACTTGGCCTCAGGCGAAGTTACCGGTTAGGCGAACTTAACTTTACAGCGAAGTTGCCATCAGGCGAACTTAGCTTGCAGGCGAAGTTCATCAGGCGAACTTAGCTTGCAGGCGAAGTTCGTCACTTTGAAGGCGAAGTTGCCCAGATGAAGGCGAAGTTGCCCAGACAGCCGCTGTTTTAGCTTCTGATCGGCATTTCGAGCGATTTTAACACCCTTGCTATGGTTCAATCTCACCCACTACGCTTCCCGACCATTTTCGGTCGCTTATACACTAAAAAAGCTTGGATCTTTAAACTTCAAAGATCAAGAATCATACCTTTGAGCTTGTTGGATCTCGTTAACCTGCTAGCACACTAATCTTTTTCTCTTGGACCTGCCCGATTCTTCCCTTGGCTCGGCCCGGTTCCGGCGAAGTTAGTGTGTGGTGTGTGTGTTAGGGAGTTTGGTGAAAAATGAAAGATATTTTGGGTTTAGGGGATATTTATATCCCTGAAATCCCATGGACCTAAGGCCCATTCTCATTTAACCCATCTCTATTAATCCAAGTCCATAACCCACATCCATTATCCGACACTAGCCCGACCCATACCAACTCCTATTCTTTTATTTATTTCCTGATAACCCGAGTAAACTTTCCCTCTATTATTAAGTAATATAATTAATATTATCTTGAAATTTCGGGATGTTACAGAAAAGTTCGCCGAATACAAGTCAGCTAAGTTGGCGGAAATGGCCGAGACGAAGGAGCGAAAGAAACAGGCTCATATTTTAAAAATGAAACGTGAGGAGACGTATATCAACCATTTGAATGAAAACCAAAAAAACGCCGATCTAACTTTCCTCCTACAACCGCACCAACATCTTGAGAAACCCTTTAAATCGATCATACTTCAACGCAAACGCGAGATATGCGACAAGTGGGGTTGGGAAGGGCCGTAGGTTTTTCTTTTTTTTTTTTGTCGGTTTTTTTAATTTACTTGTCTTTATTTAATGTAATCTTGTTTTATTTTTTATTTAATGTAATATTGTTTTATTTTTTATTTATTTTAGTATTTATTAAAAAAAACAAAAATCCATCACACAACACCACCACCTCTACTAAAATCCATCACACCTGATGGATTTAGGGTTGGTGATGTAGCACACCACCATTGAATGTGGTTGTGAGGAGAATTGAACCACCCCCTCCCTCTTAAACACAAAAACAAACTCTTTCGTGAATTAGAGGAGTTCAATTTTCTTCTAGATTCGCGTTGAACTCCGTAGCCAAAAAGTTAGTCGTCCAAAACCCCATGCCATCACGTATGTTTGTTATGTGATATCCCAAAATTGTGTGCATCCTTTTTTTAGTTTTCGTCCCGTGCGTTTTTCTTCTGCCCACACTATTGGGCTTTCTCTTTTAATTTCTTGTGAGCCATTTTGTTAGTAGATTAATTCCCAACCAAACCACTTCATAGATCCATCACAATATTAGTCCACGTGACTTTTAGTTTGTAATGGCCCATTTTGAATTCTTCTTCATGAATGATCATATAACTTGCAAATTCCACTTCAAATAATTATTTCAATCTTCATGACTTGTTTTACCATTTGCTATCATCCACCTTACACGTCATAGTCAGGTATGCATATTAGGTATTTATGCAGGTATATTAATATTATGTATCTATTTATATGTTATGTATGTAGCCATGTAGGTGTGTATATTATTTATGCATGTATATAGGTATGCCGATTATGTAAGTATATTATGTACTAGCTTTAAAAACCCATGTATTACACGGGATAAATTAATATATAAATTACAATAAATAATTTAATACAAATAATAAAAAGATAATTAAGTCTCTGATATTATGTAAAAAAATGTATTACAAATATAGTCGTTTTATACATCAAATATATTTTAATTTTAAATCGATAATGGGTTGTTCTACCATCGGTATACAATAATGAAGCAATGCCATTGGAAGCAACATTTAAAACAATGAGACATTTTGATGTGAAATATATAGCTAAAGTTTTTTACAAAAATGTATACATTCCATACCCGGCCATAAACAAAAAAGGCAACAAATTTTTTTTGAACAAATTTCATGATGTCCTTGTAAACACACTATTGTTCAACTATCACAATAGTCTTATAATAAATATAAATAATGGAAAATTTGTCTATAATTTTTAAGACTAAATATTTGTAAAAAAATATAAAAAAATTATTATAGTTTTCTTTAATATGAAGATGTCTTAAAAAATTGAATGTTAATGTACTCTTTAAACATAAACTCTTTTATATATACATTTCAATTTTAAAGAAAATAATTTTAGACACGTAATTATTATATTAATAATTTTTTATATTAACTATGTTTAGAATATAATTTATGGCACATAAACTCTTTTATTTATACATTTCAATTTTAAAGAAAATATATTTAGACACGTAATTATTATATTAATAATTTTTTTTTATTAACTATGTTTAGAATATAATTTATGGCATTAATAATTCAATCAATTGAGATTGATCAATTAATACGGTATGCTGAATTTATAATCAATACCATATTTAGAACCAAGATTTTTACTTTTCCATCAATAGAATAAAAGTGGTTTTGGAGGGAATTTGATAGTGAGGATTAATCTCAGAATGCCATGTGTCAGAATTATTTTCTTTTATTAGTATAGGTAGATGTACTTATTTTATTTTTTAATAAAAATCTAACTATACTATTAAAGCAAGATGATTTTTCCACATAACATCATTTTAGAGCCTCCACGTAGGATGCAACGTGAATGCCATCTGAGCAGTTTTCTATTTTATCAAGCTAATCAGTTATGTTATATTTTGAAATCCCAATAAATAAGTTTTAATAATATTCTAGATGAATACATATATATATATAATATATATATATATATATATATATATATATATATATATATATATATATATATATATATGGGTGGGATCTAGAGAGAACTCCTTTTAAAGAAAGAACTAGATAACGAGTAAGGAATTAATTTTAACTATTTTAAAAAAATTATTTTATGATTTTTTTTTCTTTCCTCCTAATAAGATGATATTGTTCCTAAAAAAAACCCGTCGATGTAATGCGTATGTGGATTAATGTGTATTGTATATATAAAATAGTGTTTTATTGCATATAATACAACACAAATACATTATCTAAATACACACTATTAAATATATGCAAATATGACACTAATAATTGTATGTAAAACACATTATCGCATATATGTAATACAACCCTAATGCACATATGCACTATATCGATTTTTTTTAACTTTTGTATATAATATAACACTATTGCAAATATACAATACAAACAACTATATATATGTTATTCAACACTATTTCAAATATCAAAATGCACACTATTGCACATATGCATTATGAAAAAAGTCGGTGTATTGCATATATGTATTACTCGTTAATTTTTTTATTTTTTATTTATTTTTATATTTTTTATGGCGAAGAATAACAACATATAAGAAGAATGAAAGAAAAAAAATTTTAAAAATATTTTTTTTAATTAAATTAAAAATATTTCATTATTAGTTCTCTCCATAAAAAGGAGTTCTCTCATGATCCTCTCCCTATATAATATATATATATATACACACACACACACACAATTTTGTTAAATATCTCTTAGTATGTTATAAGTTAACATATGAATTAGTTTAAATATAACGATCTTAACATTTCTTCTAATCAAACGGGTCACTATTCAGGGTGTATTTAAAGAGGTTTTAGAGATTTATGAATTGTACTCTTGTTTATCATTATATATATCTTATTAATTCATAAGATATGTTATTATGTATATTATTAAATTTAAATTTTATATTATATATTTTTTAACTTTTCGTGCATCACACGAGCTCTATCCTAGTATTCATTAGAAAAACTGGTTCCAACCTAAACCGGTTCCATAGATTCCAGTATTTAGCCTCCTAACACCGGTTCCAACTTGGACTGGTTTTGACGAATTTGACCACGTATCAATTCGGTTCCAACCGAACCCGGTATAGGATTTAAAAATTGATTTGTGCATCTCTAATTTATTGTGGTGTGTAAATGTTGGTAATGATTATATGTAAACTCAAATGTTGGATTTCTCCAAGACAAGAAAACGGACAAACTTTACTTGTAATATATCGCAAAAAAAAAAAAGAAAAAAAAAGAAAAATTAATGAACAATATTTAAGGACAATTCTAGAATGCAAAAATCGTTAGCCCAAGCCTGATATTGGTCTTTAGCTCTTTTTAGTCAGCCCAGACATGAGAGATTTGTGGGCAAATTTTGCCGGATTGGCCCAATTTCTGCAACGATTGATAACTTTGATATGTACAAACGATGCTATTAGGCAGAGTCCAAACAGCCACTTTCTTGAATTTTAGAATATTGATCTTCAATGAGTGATCATGTTGATGGATTTAAGTATAGTGTCTCAAACGCATCATAAAAATGAGTGTTGTGGAGAAGCCAAAGAGGGTGGCGTCATCCACCTCATCCTTTAAGGCTTTAACCACCTGTCAAACCACAACATGCCAACGTCAAACCATATGCCCTCCTCTCACCATTCCCTTAACGCCCAAGAGACCTAAAAAAGATAGGGCCCACCCCATTTCAACCAATCTATTTTTTTAAATATCTCGTTAAACCACAACGCGCATGTTAAAGGGTGGGTTAGTTAAAGCCCCGCTGGCTACGTGGCAGCTAAGTGGCGCTTTAACTAGCCTAACCACAAGACATAGTCTAATCAAGTGTATTATATCTTAATGATGCTCATATAAATATCAGTTAACAGCAACCAAGTATAAAGCGGTTCAAAACCGCTTCAAAGCAAGCTTTTTACCGCTTCTAAGAGAACATTATTGTACCAGTGATGCATGGTAGGAATAGGCCGGGATAGAGGGTGATGAGGATGGGGTGTTAGAATGGAATTGTGAAGATCGATGTTGGAGATAGGTGGGCTCCTAGTTGGCTTGTCAAGTTGGAAGGTGGCGAAGGACGCTGGATGGATTTCTAAGGAAAATTGGTCTCAATAAGTTGGACATGGACTTTTGGTAAAAAGCAAGGCCTTGATATTCACCACTATTGACTATGAACCTCGGAAATAAGTGTGAAACATGAAACTTGTGTTTCTTGCAATATAACCAAACATATTTTGAGTAAAAAACCACAAATTTGACGTAGTAAGTAAACCCATCAATTTATATATTTAAATAGGACCCTAAACATCTTAATTTACCAATTGTTGCAACAAATGAACTTGTACCAAAAGGTGATATTTGACACACATTTGTTACGCAAAAATCACAATGATCTTGATTGTTTGACATGTTTTTAGAGTTAATGCCTAGATTTTAGATTGAAGGCTGAAAAACACGAATGGATGGGTGTCTTAGCTTGTGATGCCATTGAAGAAAAGAAACTTTGGTTGTGGAATTTATTTGAGGAGATGGCTTGAAGTTGGTGTAAATTGTAATAGACATCATGGATATTCTCCCCTACATTAATGGCGCCCCCTGGTGCATAGATCATTGACCAAACAATGATAAGAACATAATTCAACGAAAACGCTTGCAAAGTTAAGTAACAAAATTAAGATTATTGTGTATTTTGGGAACACAAAACATTAGATTGAAGTTAAGAACAAGAAGGTGTTAAAAATTTAATTAACCTTGAAAGTGGGCGTCGTGAAAAAGGTTGTGGTGTCTAAACCATGTTAAGGTTCAAGGAACAAGCTCTTTCAAAGAAGGAAGAGGACGTGAATAAAGTACGGGTCAAAGAAACAAAGATAAGAGCGGGTTAATTCTCAGGGTCGTCTCAACATTTCTGGAGACCTAAAGCAAACTAAAATGTTGAGATATTTTCCAAAAATCTATTTGATGTAAACCCTCCTTTTCTCGGGCTTCGGATCGGTAATAATAAACTAATAAGTTTATAGTTGGCGGAGTTAATTTTTTTTGTTTCTTTAACCTTTAGAATGACCCGATTCAAACTTTCGAATTCTGTTTGACATCATT